>NC_134837.1:80745275-81083568 GCF_004210375.1 Tachypleus tridentatus
ATTAAAAATGTTCACGGCTCATACGAATCAGGTTTTCCTTTCGTTTGATTTTAAAGCTATTGCTTTCATATTGACTCGGCTTAGCGAGATGGTTGGGGCGTTTCACTTGCAATCTAAGAGTCGAGGGTCTAAATCCCCGTCCCACCAAATATGCTTGCCCTATCAGCCGTGGGGGCGTTAAAATATGACAGTCACTCCCACTATTCGCTAGTAAAACAGTAGCCCAAGAGTTGACAGTGGATGTTGATGACTAGCTGCCTTCCTTCTAGTCGTTTACTGGTAAATTAGAGACGGCGATTACAGATAGCGGCTCGTCATGGCCGAGCGCGTTAAGGCATGCGACTCGTAATCTGAGGGTCGCGGGTTCGCATCCGCGTCGCGCCAAACATGCTCGTCCTCCCAGCCCTGGGGGTGTTATAATGTAACGGTCAATCCCACTATTCGTTGGTAAAAGAGTAGCCCAAGAGTTGGCGGTGGGTGGTGATGACTAGCTGCCTTCCCTCTAGTCTTACACTACTAAATTAGGGACGGCTAGCACAGATAGCCCTCGAATAGCTTTGTGCGAAATTCAAAACAAACAAACATCTTCTACACGAGGGCTATCTGTACTCATCATCTGCTACTCAATTCCTTAAGGACCGCAATCACTGCGGTTTCCGTAACAGGTTTTTAAGTGAGTAGGTTGTTAGCCCACTGCACCTAGTCGTCCCTAATTTAGTAGTGTAAGACTAGAGGGAAGGCAGCTAGTCATCACCACCCACCGCCAACTCTTGAACTACTCTTTTACCAACGATTAGTGGGATTGACCGTGGGATTATAACGCCCCCACGGCTGAAAGGGCAAGCATGTTTGGCGCGACGGGGATGCAAACCCGCGACCCTCAGATTACAAGTCGCACGCCTTAACACGCTTGGCCATGTCGGGCCTTCGTGTAGAAGATGTGTGTGAAATTCAAAACAGACCATGGCTCATATTACTTGTATAGTTTGATAGGATATTAATTAACGATACACCAATAAGCAGTTCGACTTTGTTTTCTTATCTAAACATAAACAGCAATTAACTATTTCTGATTTTATTCACACTAGGCCTATAACCTAAATATGAAATCAAAATTATACTTATTTAGTTTTAAATACATTATTTTACTGGTATTTAATCTTCTGGTTTTGTCTCTCTTCCGTTTGGAAATAAGGCTTGTGATGAGATATTCATCAGTATCGTGCAGTCATAAATATAATGGAAATAATAGATATATAAGTTGGACTTAATATTTTGAAATATATTTACTCACTACGTGAATTTTAGTTCTTTGTGTTACTTTTAGTCATATACTTAAAGAGACAGTTAAATCTTTTTGTTTGTGTTCGTACATTTCACCAGCCGTGAAAAAAATCTGACTACTCTTTTACTGATGAACTCAACCACTTTGTAGCGCCTGATTTACTGTTAGAATGGAAATACGTCCAAATAATCGATATAATAGAGTGATGGAATATTATGTATGAGAATAGTAATTTGCATGGTTTGTAGTAACATAGTTAGTTAGATGTTACCGAAAAAAGTGTTGCTTTTTCGAAGGACATGTAGCAGACATTTCTGAGGAAAAATATTTATACACTCAGATCATAAATTTTTAATCAGTTGGCCGAGTTAGAATTTCCAAGATGGGAATATCCCATTTGCATAATGACATTGGAAAGTTGAGGAACATGGATCACCTTGGGGTAAGACACCATCAATAAAGAGACCTGCTACAAGTCGTACGTCGGCCGTGGTAATTAGAAAAGTGTAGAATCTTATAACAGATGAGAGTGAATAAACATAAAGATCGGTGGCAAAAGCCATCTGTGATCCAGGCAGCAATACGTAGCATAACCAAGAATAATATTTCTCTGGAAACGAGTCCAATAGAGGATAAGTTCACCAAAACAAGATGTCCAGTTATACCTTCAGTTCAACTGTCGCATATCTCAAGCAGCTGGAGAATGTAAGATATATGTATCGAGGGTAACCATCGTCTTCGTACTTTAGATGGATTATGGAAAGTCAGAGAGGAAACTTGTGCTGAATATGACAGTTATAGGACACAATATTTTGTTACGAGAACTATACTGCGCATGTCTCAACGTGACGACATAGACCGTAACGATGTAGTGCGACTCCAAATTTATTTTAATATAACCTACTCAACCTTTACGGTCATTAGTTGAACCATTTTGAAACTTCTGGTTCACACTTAGAACGTAATAACTCGAACTATTGATTGATTTTGTAATTAAGACACTTTCGGTAAATT
The DNA here is from genome assembly GCF_004210375.1 of Tachypleus tridentatus. Classification (NCBI taxonomy): domain Eukaryota; kingdom Metazoa; phylum Arthropoda; class Merostomata; order Xiphosura; family Limulidae; genus Tachypleus; species Tachypleus tridentatus. The sequence continues at coordinate 80,747,575 of NC_134837.1, forward strand.
TCACTTCAAGTTTTTACGATTGGTTGTCTTTTATCTGACTGCACTTACTTGAATGTGTTAGCAACATCTGACTAAATGTACTAACAGAAATTGATGTGAATGTTTCGTATTATTAGGTACACTATTTGTTGCGCACAAGACAGGAAGCAATACAACATTTCTTTATTAGGAAACACCAGAAAATCTTGCAGGCAGTAACTGTGTGTTGAGGAATGTTGGCTCTCATGAGATATCGGAGTTTTCAACTATTATTAAAGAACGTTCTGTGTTATATCTTCACCTTTTCTTCTCCGTTCAGAAAAAGATTCTAAAGACTTGATTTCTTTTTTCTTTTTTTCAATTAATTTCCATAATATAATTTTACAATTTCTTTACTGATAACTGCTGTGAAAAAGAGATGAAATGCCTACCTATCTTTCTGTTACGCCTAGCCTATTAGTACTCATAAAGCGCCTTCCATGGAAAAATATCAAACAACTTTAGCCAGAACAGGCAATACAAAAACACATGCTATACTTTATTTTTATGTCTAACTCCTGTCTGACCATATTTGTGTTACTAACACTTTGAAGTTAAGCACAAGGCTTTACAATGGGATATCTGTATTCTGCCCACCTCGGGTATCGAAACCCAGTTTCTAGCGTTGTAAGTCCGCAGACATACCGTTGTGCCAAAGGGATCGTTACTAAAAGACTGCAGTAGTAGATCCTGAATGATAACACAGGTATCTTCTCTATGACCACATCTGTGTTACTAAGGGACTGCAGTAGTAAATCGTGAATGGTAATATAAGTAACTCTTCACTGACCACATCTGTGTTACTAAGGTACTGCAGTAGTAAATCGTGAATGGTAATATAAGTAACTCTTCACTGACCACATCTGTGTTACTAAGGTACTGCAGTAGTAAATCCTGAATGGTAATATAGGTAGCTTCTGTTTCACCACATCTGTGTTACTAAGAGACTGCATTAATAAATCGTGAATGGTATCATAGGTAGCTTCTCACTGACCACATCTGTGTTACTAAGGGACAGCAGTAATAAATCGTGAATGGTAACATAGGTAGCTTCTGCCTGACCGCAAATGTGTTACTAAGGGACTGCTGTAGTAAATCGTGAATGCTAACATAGGTAACTTCTCACTGACCACATCTGTGTTACTAAAGGACTGCAGTAGTAAATCCTGAATGGTAACATAGGTAGCTTCTCACTGAATACATCTGTGTTACTAAGGGACTGCAGTAGTAAATTGTGAACGCTAACATAGGCAACTTCTCACTGACCACATCTGTGTTACTAAAGGACTGCAGTAGTAAATCCTGAATGGTAACATAGGCAGCTTCTCACTGAATACATCTCTGTTACTAAGGGACTGTAGTTGTAGTAAATCCTGAATGATAACACAGGTAGCTTCGCACTGACCACATCTGTGTTACTAAAAGACTGCAGTAGTAAATCCTGAATGGTAACATAAGTAGCTTCTGCCTGACCACACCTGTGTTACTAAGGGACTGCAGTAGTAAATCCTGAATGCTGACATAGGTAGCTTCTGTCTGACCACATCTGTGTTACTAAGGGACTGCAGTAGTAAATCCTGAATGGTATCATAGGTAGCTTCTCACTGACCACATCTGTGTTACTAAGGAACTGCAGTAGTTAATACACATGACTTCTCTATGGCTACTTTTATTCTTCATCTTACCTAACGCTTGTTATAATTACGAAGTACCTCGTGGATACTTTGGTAGTTTCTTACAAGTTATTTAGGTCCCGTTTTACTAATACATCTTGTACAAATATTTTGATAAAATTTTCTCTCTGAATATGATTGTTCTTCCATCTTCTATGTCGATACTTTGGTAACCTTAACTAGCTGTTTAATTCAGATGTTATTATACCTTGTAGCTTACAGTAACAAAGTTTGGATTATCATCATTATTTCTTAAGTTTATTCGTTAAGATGTTGTGTCGAGACTCTAAATCCGAGAATTCGTGGTTCACAAATGGTTGCCTCAAAATCGCTTCCGCACTTTGGAGCCGCGAGTGCTTTGTAAGAGTGACAGTTATCACCCATTCTTAATTAAACAGACAACAGTATCACAAGATTTGGTGGTGGATGCTGTTGACTAGCTAACTTTCATCGAAATGAAAATTAGGAATGACTGTACCAAATGTCCTTTGATAAGCATCACACATTATTCTGAAACAAATAAACATTTCTTTGTAAATATGGTCTTACTTCCACCTGAAACTTTGCAATATTTTGTCTCTATGTTTAAATTCTCTGTGAACATGTTTGTACTTCCAGTTTTACCTTTAGTATCTTCTGTTTGTCTGTTTAAATTTTCTATGAACACGTTTGGTCTTCCAGCTTTAGATTTCGAATCTTCTGTCTATCTGTTTAACTTCTCTGTGAGCATGTTTAAACATTCATATATCTTATGGTAACTTCTCTGAAGTCGTTTTTCTCAAGTTTAATTACGTTCATAGTTCTAGTTAAATAATTCGACCATTTCTACGTACTCTACTGGTTACGTTTCTGCTTCCAAATGAGACCTTTGTTAGCCTCTATAGAAAGACACTTGAACATCATTATAAGCGATTATTATGACTGGTGCGACAAATGGCACATGTCAATGTAAGTAGCCTTATATATATATGTATAGGTCACCATGTTAAAATAACTTCATTTTCCATAAAGAAAGTTTTATTATAAACAATTACTTTCCAAGTAGTTTCTAAGGAAATATTATAACATGCAATTGTTACGGAAAAATAAATAAACATTTAGTAGTGAACACTGGCTGAACAAATAAGATCACTGGTGGCACAGTTCCGAGAACACTGGCTGAGCGAACAAGATCACTGGTGGCACAGTCCTGAGAACACTGGCTGGATAAACAAGACCACTAGGGGCACAGTTCCAAGAACACTGGCTGAGCGAACAAGATCACTGGTGACACAGTCCTGAGAACACTGGCTGGATAAACAAGACCACTAGTAACACAGTTCTGAGAACACTGGCTGAACAAACAAGATCACTGGTGGCACAGTTCTGAGAACACTGGCTGAACAAACAAGATCACTGGTGGCACAGTTCTTAAAAACTGTTTGTTCGAAAATAGCAAAATAGTTTATGAAACCGTAAGTACACCAGGCATCATACTAGTTACACGTCTATCTAATTAAAAAGAATTAAAGTTACACACTCCTAGTACAGTATACCAAAATATTCTCATTCGCTTGTCTTCGTAAAATGTACCTTACCTTTCCTCCGTTTTTTATTTCTATTTTGAATTCATTTTACTTTCCGATGTGTACGTACGGCATTACATTTTGAAAAAATATTTATGGTGTAGGGCTGTATGTGTATATTGAATTCATCACCGATTTAGTACTTTCTTGAGATCTGTATTGAGGAACAATTTTTTTATATAAATTTTGAGGGTTTAAAAATATCCATATTTCTTGATGTAAGTGACCTCAAAAATTCAGACGACAGACACTCACCTTTGTCCGTCCCAGACTGGTAGGGTCTCACTTTGATGTGTAGCTCAGTCACCCCTTGTGCAGAGCCAACAAAGACACGTGCGTCCCCCCGAGTTTTCTATTGACAACAGGTAATCAAAGACGGGGCCTGCGGTGAGGTAGGTTGGGACGCTTTTATTATATTGCACGCGCTTGAGATTTATATCAGCCACTGAAGCCAGAAGATTACGTGCATGAGGAACATGAGAAAGACACGAGGTTTTACGATTCAACTTCTTCCTTTTTTATGTCTGAGAAACGATACTGAGATCTACATCGTCTCTAGCTTTTAAAGTTTCTTTCCATGTTTCATAACCTGAGTAATAAGTGAAGTGGTGAGAATTAGAGTGTGAAGATCGAGTTGGGTGTAAAACGAACTTGTTTCTAAAGGTATACTTAATTAGATTCAGTGTGTGGTCTTTCCAATTAATACAACAAAACTTATAGTGGTCATGAAATATATCTGACGTGCACAATAGTATACATAAGTCACTAAAAATATCGAATAATATTAACGTCAGTATACATTAACATGTATAATGATAACAAGAAGAATTCGAATGATTACTGCTTCAATGTCATTAAAGCGGGTTACTACGACTCCAGTGTCTTTGTTCATCGTGAAAACAACCCTTAATTTCTATGGGAGGTTGTAAGCCTGTAAACCTTTTGGCTTATGAGTCTATGTCATATTCAAATCTTTATTTACTATCATGCTACAGTACTAAGGGATTTGTTCAGTTTATTTCATTTGAAAAAAAATTTTGGGGTCGAAGGGTTCTTGTTCGTCGCTATAGCTTTCACTTTGTGTATAAAGGCTTTGTTCTGACTTGGCTCATGATATGGTTTTGGATTTTGTTGTTAAACTCCCTATTATGTATGGGGGTGTGTTTTGTTTTCATTAAGAATGGCTCTCTTTCCCGAACTTGATTGATTGACAGACTTTTTGTTTTAGCGCAAGGCTACATAATGAGCTAACTGCGATCTTGCTACCTTGGGAAATTGAGCCCCAAATTAAAGAATTATAAGTCTGTACACTTAACGCTGACGCTGTGGTCACTAAAGTTTATCTGAGATCCTTATTTAATTCACTGCTCACACGATTTTTTTATTATCTAGCTAGCAAATGTTTAGAACAAATTCATTGGTTTTTTTATGTTCAGCACTAATTTTCAACGAGAAGAACGCCATCTATTACTTGATCGAGATTTAATAAATCAGTAAACAGCCTCAAGCAACAGCGGCTCAGGAAATAACACAAGAGAAAAAAGAAATGTTGAAAAGAGGAACCTAGGCTTTCTAGTGTGTATTTATTGGGGGTGGGGAAGATAAGCTTGTGGGGTTGTTGTAGTGAATCGTGAACACCTGCCCAGAATGTAAAAAAACCTACAGGAATGCGCATTGTTCGCTTATAGTGTTAAGCATGCACGTTGCTAGATATTTTAAAATCGAACCTGTAAATCAAATACAATGTATTCTGTCTCCATAATTTTAGAAAAGAGATGGTTTAAAGTGAAATAAATGAGATAATATTTGGTATAATTAGAACTCGATATTTTGGAAGATTTATCAATTTCTGTTTAGATTAATTATGTATTTCTAAGCTAGAAAGTAGAAACATTTTGATGTAGTAATATCACGCTTGTTGTGGCATTACCTAATATTTAACGAAGTGAACGTGGATTTCTGAAAACATGAAATCATGCGATCTTTATGCTCTATTCAATGTGTAGAATGTTTATAAAGATATCACTTTTTATGCGACTTGATCATCATGAAATGAAGTAGGTGTTTAGAGCTTCGGGCTAAACTTTATCATTTATAACACAAAGACAGTTGCACATATTGTTCAAACTTATTGCAAATAAATACGTACATTTTAAACTCTTGGATGCTATCAATTCTGTTTATCAAAGCTGTTTCTCTCTATGTTTCCAAAAGGCCCTGAAATGTCCAAATTGATTTGAACAAATGCATAGAAACAGTGATAAAAGTTATATTTACTTCGTTAATTAATGGAGACATGACAAGCATTTATGTATTGTATGTATACAATACCACGAATTAATCAACTAGGTAATTGAGAAGATCAAATGCCAATTTTTAATTAAGTTTTGTTTGTAATAATTTCTCGCAAAGCTACACGAGAGCTATCTGCGCTAGCAGTCCATAATTTAGCAGTGTAAAACTAGAAGGAAGGCAGCTAGTCATCACCACCCACCGTCAACTCTTGGGCTGCCTTTTTACCAAAGAATAGTGGGATTGACCGTCACGTTATAGTGATTACGAGTCAAGTGCCTTAACCACCTGGCCATGCCGGGCCTTTTAATTAAGTAATGAAACCTGGTGACTTACGTTTGAATTTTATATTTTATTTTGTCGAAAATTCACGGTCTTGTATGATAAATAAAATATTTTGAACTCTCAAGGCCTCATAATTCAAAGTTAAGAAAAACGCCTGAAAACAAGTAAAATAGAAATTGTTACAGAAGTTTTTTTTTCTGTTTTCTTTTAATTAATAAACGCATAAAACAATTTTTTTGAATCAGTAGGGAGAATGAACATCACATTAAGCTAGGGTACCTGGGTTTAATATATATATCTTTGACGCGAAAAATAAGTAAGTAAAAAGTAACAGTAAGTAATTCTGTAAGAATTATGAAATCAGTACCTGAAAATCCAGCTAGTTTCAGTTGTAAACCATCACTTGGAACTTCTGAAGGAGTAAAAACTTGGGTTAGAAGTACTTTATTTTCCACTTTTGTTGGTAGACTCCTAACATCAGACAAGAACAAACTACCATTGAGTATCACGTAAATTTATTTGTCTCTTGGATTGGATAAAACATTTGAAACTATTTCTAACGACATCCAACAACGGTATGCATTGAATGGTTAAATATTATGAAAGTATTTGAATTTCATATTTTTTTAACTTCTTGTACTAAATTTGTTAGATGAAAACAAAATTACTAAACGCTAAAGTTGACTTTATCAAAAGAAGAGAACTAAATTCAGAGTACTAAAGGCATTTTCATTTTTTTGGAAAGGTTCAACACACAAATCAATCATTGAATTTCATAGTAAACTTAATGTAAATTCATCTATTCATAACTACATGTAAGATCAACAAAATATGCATGTTAATTTTCACCTGACATGCAAATCTATATTATATTCGTCCTGCCATTGGTCAAACTGAGGGGAATAAAGGGGGTTTCTGTAAACCTCTACACTACAGTATATACGCTTTAAGGAATCAGAACAAGCCGTAATATTTAATATGTTCGTAGCAATTACTATGCGATTTTTATTACATTTAAAATGTCAAAGGGCAAACTAGGTCATAATCCTAATCATATCTACGAAAACTGGACCATATTAAAGATAAAGAAATATACCACTTGAAATAATAAATGACATATAAACTCGAGGCTACAGAAACAAAGTAATGCTCACTCTTCACTAGAGCGAAGGACTTCACTTTTATAAAAAGTTAACCCATTTCAACGCAGCATGGTTTTCTGTAAAACTATTTTACCAGTTAAGACAACCGTATTTTTCATAGTGCTAGTGAACGTTATTTTTTATCACACATTCTTTCACAGCCATGAAAGAATGAACTGCAAAAATACTCCTCTTTCTTAAAGAAAATTTTGTCTTAGATTCTAATTTAGTTCTCACACAACTTATTTGAAACCGAACCGCCAAATTTACAATATTCGCCGATAGGCGGCATTCGACACTATACGCTTCACTAGTTATATCGTTAACAAGTTGACAGCGCCAATTTGGGAATGCTTCAACAGCCTCACGTCCTATTCCTACTTTGCCTTTAGTTTTTCATGGTTGGCTAAGCTAGTAATTTATTTTCAATGTAATTAAAATATATTGTCAAAATGGACTTCTGTTTAGTCAGAAAAGTTAAGAAACTTAGGTTTGGTTTGTTTTGAATTTTGCGCAAAGCTACTTGAGAGTTGTCTGCGCTAGCCGTCCCTAATTTAGCAGTGTAAGACAAGAGGGAAGGCAGCTAGTCATTACCACCCACCAACGAATAGTGGGATTGACGATCACATTATAACGCTCCCACGGCTGAAAGAGCAAGCATGTTTGGTGCGACGGGGATTCGAACCCGCGACCCTCAGATTATGAGTCGAACGCCTTAACTTACTTGGCCATGCCGAACCAAGAAACTTAGGTGTAGCGAATGAAATACGGAAAGCTCTGGAGCTGTTGCTTTGGTTTTTTGGTTTTTAAGATAACAAATAATAACGAATTTCGCCAACTTTCTTCAGTTTAATGAAAATCAGTTAAAATTTTTGCAATAATCGAACATTCAGAAATTTAAAATATTCTAAACGACGACGTACGTGTTGGTTCATTTCAAATGAAAAACATTATCAACCAAATGAATGTCTAAATTGACTACTTAAAATAAAAACATCCGAAAACAGTCATAACCTCCCGATGTCTCTTTTTCTGTATTCCCACTTCCTATCCCCTATCTGCTCTTAACTCTCGAAGTCCCCTGTTGGCGATGTTGAAAGAGTCTTCGTAAAGGCAAGTCTTAAAATTTCCTTACAAAAAGCGTGTTCTTATATAGGCGATCAAGTGATATAATCCGACCCGTACCATCCAGTAGCCCTATTTTCTTCCGATCAATAGAGTCCAGTTGCCAAGGTCATGAAGAATTTTTTTTAAAGCAACTCTAAGTAACTGGAGAGGTGAACGACCAGCTAGTAAAAATATCGTTCAATTTCGGAATACGAGCAGAGGGACTGTTAGTCTGAGAATTCAGATTGTACATATGAAAATATGGATGAAAACAAACATTCAGCATTTTCAGAGATACTCCAATTACATCATGTTACATTTTTCTACGTTATACAACACGTGAATCTCTATCGTTGTTCATCGTGTTACATTGTTGTACAGTATGCAACACGTGAATCTCTATCGTTGTTCATCATGTTACATTGTTGTACAGTATGCAACACGTGTATCTCTATCGTCCTTCATCATGGTACATTGTTGTACAGTATGCAACACGTGAACCTCTACCGTTGTTCATCATGTTACATTGTTGTACAGTATACAACACGTGAATCTCTATCGTTGTTAGCATAAGCATTTCGAAGCACTATAATAACTAGTATTCAAAGGAAATATCTCAATAGTTTCTCCATGAAAATCTTCATGTATCAAAATGAGAGGTAACATAGTTAACACAATATCGTAAACACATTCACATCCAGTGTTTGTTTCAGATCGTGTTGCCTTATTTCGGCCCTATTATCTCAAGTTTTAAATAAATGGTTATGTTTTGTGCGTTGAGCTTCGTACTTTCTGATCATTTCTCGTTATATTTCAATACGTTCTTTAGTTACTTAAAGCTGTCGAATACGTGTTTATACGATTAGCCTAGGATGCGGTGGAAACATTCAACTACAATATAGTTTACCTACTCTTACCATATGGGATTTAAACGTATCATTAACTTGTACATATACTCTTTTTTTAAAATAGGTGGAATATAAAAAGGGGTATGTTGCTTTTGTTTAGACTATTAAAAGGGTTAACTTTGGTAGCCAGGTAATATTAAATATGATTTAACTTTATCTATTCTTGCAACACTTTGAAGTAAAAAGTACCCATCTTGGCTGTCAACTATAATGTGTTTTAACAATCGAGAAATTCTCACAACAAAGGCTAGAGCAGTTTGAAGCATATACGTTACAGTTATTATAAATCACGTTCACTAAGGAAATTCTCCATAAACCCATTTTAATAAATCATATCGGTTTGTGCTTTAGTCTAAATGTTAAGTTAGGCGAATCCTTCCTTTCTCTACGGGTCTCCTTCAGGGTGAGAATCCTACGGAAGCCAGTTTTTTTTTTTATTCAACAGACACGCCTAAAAACTTTAAACCCCTGCTCTGTCTGGCATTCTTGTCCACGAAGATTTACGCAGGGACGGTTTCAGGCTGTGCTCTCTAGTTGATACAGAGGATCAAAGAAAGGATAAAGCCAATATTTGTTGGACAACTTCGTGTACAGAAAAGAAGGGAGATTTGGTGTTAGCGACGACGTGAATCAAGCCAAATGGTAGAATCATGAGGAGGGGTTTTCATCTCTTTCATCGTATATCCTTTATCACGATGAGAAATGTGTTTTCACTCAAACGATACATCTGCTTCAAGTATACACATGTTTCTCTGTCAGTTGTGTCTAACTTTTTTCAATTCCAATTGAAGATCTTGTTTAATATTCTGTAGCCTTTTAGGATTTATCCGACAGGTTGATTATCTTTAGAAAGAAAAGCAAAAACACCGACATTATCTTAAATCTCTTTCTTTTGTTTAAACACAGTAGTTTACCTGCGTTGTGCCAACCGCGGGAAACGAGCCCCGAATTTTGATGTTATAAACTCTCAAGCTTATCTCTGAGCTACTGGGAATTCCATGTTGTATTATCGCATTCGTACTTGTGAAAAACTTTAAACAAACGTTTGTTTATCAACCAAAGTCTCGACTGCGTTTAGTCCATTGGATTATTTTTGTTGAATCTAAAAGCTTGCAGTTAAACGAATGGTAGTCGACGAAAATCCGTAAAAATAATGTAATAATGCCTTGCATATGTTTTGTTGTTCTTGTTGAAACATGTCAAACTTTAATGCAAGACAGAATGTTGAGATCTTTTATGCATCTCCGTGATGACTATATTACAATTATATTCCTTGTGATATATAAATGAGAACAATAACTTAGTTAACGGTAAGAAACTAACAATTAATGTTTCGATACACTAGGCTTATTTGTATACAGAAACAATGATACAAAATCAGTCATCACTACACTGAGACCACGAAATGAACAAACTTATAAACATTAAAGAAAGAACATTCTGGAAGCCGTGATTTTGCTATCAACGACCTCTAACGCTTTGTACATTTCAACGATAAATGGTAAAGACCTACGAAGAAAATGTACAATTTTACAAATGTTTTATTTCTTTGGTCCTGTGAATAGATGTACCAGAGTCAAAATACCTTATCAACAGCGCCTCAACTAGATCTTAAGCTACTTGTGTCTGATCGATTATTGAGATTTGATTGTCACTCTATAGCATACCCACGGTACCAAAATTCGGAATACGTATTTTTAGCAACGGGTCTTGAGCCATTACTCCTCGGGTTCATGGTTGGGGCACACTAACCACTTATTAAACACGACCTCATCAAAAATAGTATTAAAACCGCTTAATGAGATCGTCCTTATCTTAAACACTACATTAGATATTTGCTTGTTTATTGTTAAACATAAAACTATACAAAGAGCTATCTTATATATGTAAAAAAAAAAAACAGGAGTCCACCGAAAAATCACCCATACTGGACAATACATTACTTGGGACTCAGTACATGAAACAAAAGAAAAACTTAACACATTAAGAAACCAAATAAACACAGCCATAAAACTATGCTCACCAGACAAAATTAACGACAAATTAGACAAAATAAAACAATACTTCATCAACATCAATAAGTTTCCTCCACAAACCGTAGAAAACATTATACGCACACACCTAGACAGAAAGCAAAATCAACTAACAAAAGTAAATATATCTCACGAATCAAAAAATCACGAAACCATATACTGCTGCATACCATATATTTCCGACATCAGCAGAAAAATAACCAACATTTGGCAAAAACTAATAACAAAATATGACATACCAGTTAATACCAAATTTATTCAAAAACCAGGCACAAAACTAAGGTCAATACTGTGTAAAAACTACACTGACAAACACCACACCAACATTATTTATAAAATACAATGTGATAACTGCTACGAGTTCTGTATTGGAGAAACAAGTAGAAAAATGGAAAGCAGATCCAAACAACACAAAAAGACACCTTCATACGTTTTCGAACACTGCAAATCAAATAAACACAACATCACCCTAGAAAACACCCAAATACTAAATAAAGAAACAAACATAAATAAACGCAAAATTAAAGAAGCCTTACTTGTACAACAACTCAAGCCCAAAATAAACCAATACAAAGGAACATCTTTATACCTATATTAATAAATATAATCAAACATCTAAGCACGCCCTCTACATTCCTACACTCAATTACACAACCGCCTTTAAACATGTTATCAGCTATTGGTCAGTTACCTCTTTCTTTCTTTGTGCGGCTCGGCATGGCCAAGCGTGTTAAGGCGTGCGACTCATAATCTGAGGGTCGCGGGTTCGCATCCCCGTCGCGCCAAACATGCTCACCCTTTCAGTCGTGGGGGCGTTATAATGTGACGGTCAATCCCACTATTCGTTGGTAAAAGAGTAGCCCAAGAGTTGGAGGTAGGTGGTGATGACTAGCTGCCTTCCCTCTAGTCCTACACTGCAAAATTAGGGACGGCTAGCACAGATAGCCCTCGAGTAGCTTTGTGCGAAATTCAAAAACAAACAAACAAACTTTCTTTGTGAACCTGACGATGACCGAAAAAGGTCGAAATGTTGTTCGCTACTCTACATAGTGCTATTTTTTACATATATAATTTTCTCTACAAGTGGATTTTCTCGTAATCACGAAAGGGTTATCCGTGCTGTACCCACCAAATACATAGAAACCCGATTTTTAACGTTATAAACCTTCACACTTATGGTTAAGTCACTTAGAGGTATGCGAAAGAAACATATAGACAGTGAAATGCAATAATAATTACAAATATATTCAACACCATATTTAAAAGTAAAAACGACAAAATTCTCCCTTTTAAGCACCGATAATTTACGAAATTGTTTAGGTTTTGGTTTTTGTTCATTTACCGTGATTTAATTATTAATCATTACTAAAAAACAATGTTTGATCTGTTTTAATTATTCGCTCCTTTAAACATAGGACTTTTTTATTCTATTTCTGGGTTTGGTTTCTAGATCTTCGCAGCTACTGTCGTTTTTCGGTTCACTTCTGTTTTTATGCGTTCGTAAAAAAACACTTTTTCTTGAGTTAAGATTCTATAAGTTTCGAATTTTATTTCTAAGTCAACAAAATTGTTAATTCTTAAATGAGAATTCAATGACTGAAGGTTAAAAACAAATTTACTGTAGAAAAACTTTATTGAACAGTACAACTGTAACGTGACTTTTTGAAACTTTGTAGTTTGTTGTATAAAAATGTACGTGAATTTCTTTATTTGTTTATGGATTTTTAGAGTACTGATACCTCTTTGAGACTTATTACTTGCCACCAATACCTTGGTTTTAAAAGTTTTGAGAGGCCTGATGTCTTTTACCAGATGAGAGGTCCGCATGTCAGGTGGTTAAGGCGCTCGAGACGTAATCTGAAAGTTGTGGGTTTGAATCCCCGTTACATCGAATATGGTCGCCCTTTCAACCGTGAGGGTATTATAGTGTGATAGTCAATCACTCTAGTCGTTGGTAACAGAGTAGCCCAATAGTTGGTAGTGATGACTAGCTGCTTTCTCTCTAGTCTCATACTGCTAAATTAGGGACGGCTAGCGCAAATAGTCCTCGTATAGCTTTGCGCGAAATAAAAAAAATCCACAAACAAATGCTTACTAGATGAATCAATCGGTTTGCTATTTCTGACTGGACCATTCGCGTCTAAGTGTCTTCTGTATTAGATACGTTTGGTATCATCTATTTCATAAGTTCAACACATCTAGGTTTAATTTCACAGTCAATGTATGCACTGTGTAATGATCAGATTCATTCAAAACTACATGTATCTAGCCTCTTACGTGTGTAGCCTAGACAGATCACGTAATTTTTTAATTACATTAAATACACAGCACTGTGTTCATATGTTATAAACTTTATTTATTGTCTTTGCTAACATGGCATTTAATTCTCGAATTTTGATATATATATATATATATTTATACTTGAGTTGACTAAACTGTGCCTAACATGTGCTCTTCTGTAAAACCAGTAAATATATGTATGTATTCATATCTAAAAAAATTTAAGTTCAGCAATCGATCATATATAATTTCGTGAGGAATATCATAAGTAAAGTTACAGAATCACTAAATATACATACATATTGAAATCAAAGGCTTTTGTCCCCCGCTAGTACAGCGGGAAGTATACGGATTTACAACGCTAAAATCAGGGGTTTGATACTCCTCGGTGGACTCAGGAGATAGCCTGATGTGCCTTTGCTATATGAAAACACACACTTAAAGACTTTTAGGCTTAGCTATCAATCATATATCTTTTTATAAGGAACACCAAACGTAAAGTAAATTTCAGAATCATTTTAAGTGTAAGAAATGTGAAACGAAACCAGTTTATTAAAAATAATCGAAAATTTCTTGCAGTTTTCAACACGAAATTAACAGAGTGGATTTAATGGTCAACATTATCTCTTCTTAAATTTCTTATTTGTTTATTGCTAAGCATAAAGCTACACAATGGACTATCTATTCTCTCCCTGATAATGGGATCGACACTCGGATTTTAGCATTATAAATCTTCATAAGTTTGTTGGAAAGTTTCTCTTTCTCATCATGGTTGCAGTTCAATATACTATTAATATATTTTGTTAAACATCTATGAACCACACACGTACTTTATGCCTGTAGTTCCATCTGAGCGACTAGTGACTATTAGATATGTCCTTTATTTTCCATATTCTTAAAGGATAGTAAGCCTAGAAATACTAATATAACACAGAAATATTGAAACATCTTTGGTGTTCGGTGCTGAAGCTGAACTGAGCCAAAATACGCATCTTTTATTGGACAACGAATCTACCATAATACTCCTCCTGTGTTTATTATCAAGACGCATAAAAAAATCAAAGATATTGTTTGAGTCTCAAGAGCACGTGTTTCTCGCAAGAGACAAGCAAAGGAGGAGACATCCCTGGAGCGATGTTGGTTCGACACCTTTAATGGCCACGCGCCTTGCGCGCGACGAGAAACACAGCTTGACAGGATCACAATGTCTACTCTTGGAGGAGGGGCTTGCTATTCATGACGGTAACCTTTTTAACGTCTGCAGCTGAACTGGCGTCACATTTTACCTCACTTACTCTGTGCGTGGTAACGTTCATCGATCGATCCTTCAATAGGACTACGAATACATACGTATCTCGTACAAGTTTCCTGAGCAAGAGTGCCATGGCTTATTTGACAGTGGTAACTGGAAGCCCCCAGAAGCTGGAACCTACCACGTGTTTTCTTGTTTCTAACACTTCGATCTCAAGCGATAGTTTTCAGACTACAGGGACCACTTGTGCGGCCCAGATTAAACGAACCAAGTCCGAGCCAGCAACTGGCGAATTCCTACGGTGTAAGCGCAGGATCAGCTTTGCTCAGCTCGGCTACTCGCTACCTTCACCCCAGCCTGCCGCTGTGGCACGAAGGAACGAAAGAGAACGCAACAGGGTCAGAATGGTCAACATGGGCTTTGCAACATTACGTCAACATGTTCCCAATGGAACAAAGAACAAGAAAATGAGCAAAGTGGAGACACTGCGATCAGCAGTGGAGTACATTAAACGTCTTCAAGCGCTTTTAAATGACCAGGACAGCAACACGAAACAAAGTGCTAGTCAACCTACCGTTCTTGACCATTCGGAAGAGAACCAATATCTAACGGCAATAATGAATAGAGATTCTGCGGTTCTACAACAGAGTGTGTCTCCTGCCTGCTCAACAGCTAACTCTCCAAGTCCCAGCTTGGGATCTGAGTCTTCCCAGAATCACCAAAGTTTGGGCTCTCCATCTACCTGTCTCAGCCCTGAAGAAGAAGAACTTTTGAATTTCGCAAGTTGGTTCTCTTAACGTGTAAGTACCAATAACAAAAACAACAACAAACACTTCTTTTTTGTATAAGTAGTGCCGGTTCTGTTTCCGATTAATACATTTCCAAACTTATAAATTGTGTAGAGAAAGAAATTGTCAATTTACTAAAAGTTCCTCGAGGTTAATTAATTATTGTTTCTCCTTCAGTTTTAGTTAATGGATTTTTACCAAAGTCGAACAGCACATTTTGTTTCACTCGAGCTTATAGATATATACTTATTTGCTTGTTGTTATTCATTGTCTTTTTGCTTTTCATCTTCATGTTTGAAGTTAATCACAAAGCTACACTGTGGGCTATCTGCGCTATGTCCACAACAGGTATCGAAACCCGGTTCTAGCGTTGTAAATCTTCATACATACTGCTGTGCCACTGGGAGGCTTTCACATGGAACAGCAATGGACTAACGTGGTAACAGAAGTTCAAAGTATGTCTTCTATTAGCAAAGCCACGTTGGACTATCTGCTAAGTCCACCGAGGAGCTTAATGTAACGAAATATACTTTAGATTTTTAGCTTTTGAATATTGCTGTAACAAACAGACTCGTGCATCTATTGAAACAAAAAGTCAGAAAAAAAAGGCATGACATTGAATATCTTGAAGAAGAAAAATCAAAACTATATATTGTAGTTTAGAGTTCTCAGGTTTCTTCAAGCAACAGGATATTTAATTATTTAATGTAGGGTTGAAAGATTTGTTGTTCCATCAAATGACACATTTTTTTCTTCTATCTCTCTTTCTCTAGATTCAAGAGGATTTTTTACTTTTCTCTTCTATAGCTTCAAAGAAGAAGGCTTGTAATAGCTTTATTTAAAGAGTGAAGTTCCTGTGATTTTTACACCGGTTTCTCGTTTTCCGCCGGAAGACGTCAGATTCAAGAGAATTGCTACACGCGGGCGCGACGTTCCACCTCATTGCTTGTCTGACAGAGCTACCTGAGGACAATTTTTACAGGTTCTGGTGTACATCACACGGTCTTTGCGGATGTACATAGACTACATACTCAAGCATACGTATATTATTCGTCTGAAATAATTAAATCGCGAAAAAAAATTCGGACTTTTCTGCAATAATCTGCAGCAAAATGAGATAGCGAAAAACTATTTTTGTGATAAATTTTACATTCATGACAAATTACTTTTGAAATTTAACCATTTCCTGTTACATTACCGAGTAATAAAAGAAAGACACGAAGATATCACGCCTCCAAAGTATCATAGTAAAGAACCTGTTTCCAATTCAAGATATTCTGTAATTTCTAGCGTGAAAAAAAACTCACAAAGATGCAAAACTTCACCAGGTTAACGGAAACGCCCCCTGGCGCCTGCTGAGGACCTATATCCTGTGTCCACACCGGAAGAGAAGCTCAAACCTTTTGTTTGAATTCTGTAAGGAGAAAAAATACTATTTGTTAACTTACGGATTTCCTGGGCACAATTTCAGTGACAGTCACCTCTTAGGGACCTGAATATATAAGTATGTATATATAAATAAATACGCACACAAATATACACATATATATATATATATTGTGTAGCTAAGCCTTTTATTTTGAAGGCTTTCAATATAATGTTTACTGTTTTAAAAATTTTCGTATTTTAATGCTTTGTTTATTGAACTCCGAAAAACATTTTGATCAGAGGGTCTTGTGTATATTGAGAGTTTAATATCAACATATTATTAGAGGATATCAACTAAAATACGAGCATCCATACTTAAACAGTCCTTTGTGAGAAACTTATCCTTACGCATGTTAGAAATTCTTAAATAAATCACCTTCAGCTCGAAATAAAAATAATTATTATCTATTATTTACCAACGATTGCAGCTCAGCTCTGTAAATACTGTAATTATATAGGCAGAACTCTTACAGTAGGAGGTTGAATAATTTTTTTTTAAGTTTTCTTTGGAAGGAAACTTAATTGGACCATTTTTTTTTGTGGCGTTTAAGATATTTTAGCCGTCGATGAGGAATATATATAAGCGTATTTTATGTTTCAACGTGTTTCAAATAACAAACTTTAAACTCATGCACATAAGCTAACATCTATATAAAACTAGATGTACTTCCACAGGGTACCAGAAAGGTTCTCTTTCAAGAGTAAGTAAAACCAACATTAAAAGTAACAAATATTTTTTTTATTCTTGCTTCAGATGTTTATATATATGTATATGTATATATATATACTGTGTTGTAGTCTACAAAGTGTCAATTCTTCTAATGAATTATTGCATAGGCATGCTTTACTAATGCCATGTGGCATCATTTTAGTGTCTACTTACTGACTGACAGACAACACACCGTTCTACAGAGCTGTGAGTAGTTAAACAAATATCCTACAAGTTATTATATTAATTATATAAAAAAGATAACATTATTTTACAGACCTGTTTATTGTTCTACTATTTACGTTTAATTCATAGTTATATTTTGTAAGTGCCTGGGCAACATTTTGAAAGACGATAGCTTGCCTTGCAAGCCTGAATTTAACTCAATGGACATGCCAAGTACGCAGATAATGAGCTAAGTCTATTAGAGAGCTAATAACATTCTGTAACACGTTTTTTAATAGAATGAATGTTAAGGGAAAGTTTCTGACTTTATTATTGAGTTATATTTTGTATTAGATGTGCCAGACTGATGAAAGTACATTCCACTTACTTCTATATATAACTAAATTACATGCTCACCTATTTCCGTGAATACTCACCCAATCTGATATAATTCTTATATATTTTTATATGTATATATATATATTTTTCTATTCTGAAGAATGTAATAGGATAATATTTTGTAAAAAACAATTTTATTTTTGTACATATGATGTTTCAACCTGTTCTTTATATTCAATAAAATACTATACTTGTGCATTATATTCAAGTTTTTGATTTCTTTCTTTATTACTGTTGTTTGATTATAACAGTTTGTTTGAGCCTACACATCTTAAGTATCGCCATGTTGACTGCGGTATACTACATAACTTAGATATCCCTATGGTATAGCTGTGGCATACTACACAGTTTAAATATATCAGGATAAGGATGGTGTACTATACAATACACAACTTAAGTATCGCTACGATTAATATGGCGGACTATACAACTTAAGTATCGCCACGATGAATGATGTGTACTACAGTTTAAGTATAACCATGATTACTGTGATACTGGGAACCTTAGAAACGGCATCGACGTATTCAGCATGTTTTACTATACTTCTCTGTTGAGCGTGTGCCATGAATAAATTATTATAAAAAAGGTTCACTAGGTCAGATAATAAATAACGTAAAACAATTTCATCAATAACAAGATGAGAAAATAGAGTTACGTACAAAAAAGTAGTCGGTCAGACTTCTAATAATGAAGTGATAATAAATGATACGCAAGTGTATACTCGTACGAGATAAGCCTGAAATGCAATTAACAAATAGAGAAAAAAATTAATACTAAACAATCATAAAAAATCTGGGCAACACAATGGAAATAAGGAAGAAAAATATATTATTTTAATTGTTGCGTTTTTAGGAAATTATATTTACAAATGGTTAAACTATTTGGAACGATTCGTAATATCAACATACAAGCTGTTACTACTAACATTTACCAATATTCTAACCACTTCCTATCTTCTTACAAACAGACTTATCTGTAAAGTTAACGACTAAAGTTTGATACTTAATAATAAATGTAGAAATACACTGAAAAACGCAAACTGTAACAAAACATAAACTAATTAGTTATGTAAACGATTTTCATTAGTTTAATCAAGTATATCTCAATAAAAAGAAAGAAAACCAGAAGCTAAAAAACTAACTTCAGATTTTCAGCAAGTTCGACCAGTGAGAAATGCCATCAGTTCTTTTACTCCAATGATGAAGAGTCATTACTGAAATCAAACATATTTTGAAATAGAAAGAGAGAGAGAGAAAAAAAACATTTAAGAAAAGAGATACTGAAAAAATAAACTGTCCAGGAAATATTCGATTTAGTTTATGAACATTTCTTTAAATCTGTATTTGCTGTAAAACTACTTTTTCAGCTGATGATTTTTAAGGAGCTTTCTATTATGTACAAGATAGCCAGATCAAAACTAACATTTACGTTACATTAAATATTTAATATTGGAGCATCACCTACATGCAATAATACTGCTATTAGTGTAGTCTATACTGGTGGGATATAGAAATAGGTTTATAAAACAAAGAAACTCGCTACATATTTCAATATGATGCATCTAACAATTTTATTTGAGGATTTACTGGATAGTAAAACCGGTTTAAATATGTGCGGAAATAGTTGACCCTTTTTTATTGCATTTGAAACAAGTAAAAACACGAATATAAAAAGGGTCATGTTTTACCATTTTTTTCTTGTTTATGTTAGCCACTTTCACATTATATCATCATCGATTTAGTTTGATTTGAATTTGATGCAAAGCTACACGAGGGCTATCTACGCTAGCCGTCCCTAATTTAGCATTTTAAGACTAGAGGGAAGGCAGCTAGTCGTCACCACCCACTGCCAACTCTTGGGCCACTCTTTTACCAGCGAATAGTAGAATTGACCTTCACATTATAACGCATCCACAGCTGAAATGGCGAGTATGTTTGGTATGACGGAGATTCGAACCCGTGACCCTCGGATTACGAGTCGAGAACCTTAACCACCTGGCCATGCCGGGCCTACATCATCATACGGTTTGCCTTTTTTTATATATATAACTTGACTGTTTCTATGATATTACACCTTCATATGACTGACTTTATTATTTATTCTATTTTAGCTGTTTATAAAACTGTAAAATGTTTTAACCGGATATCATCACTCTTTGTTTAGGATGTAATTTTCAACATCAAATCTTGGATTTAAAGAATGTTTTTTATTATTTTTTACTCTTATAATTATATATGAATAACTAATTTAAATGATTTATTCCGTCAATGTATGGTATATACAACACAATTTGTAAATGTCTGTTATAAGAAATCGAAGGTAAAGTTACGTGTGAACTCACATAATCAGATGTTCCTGAAACGTAATCTTTGCATATCTTTTAACCTAAGTTTTCCATGAATTTCTAAATGCTAAAGTCATTCGTTATTTTAATTCAGATCACAGTTATGCCCCTGAGGTTATTTTACATAATGATCCTTAGAAGTACGAAAGTTTGTTCTTTTTTATTTATGCTACAAATATCAAAACGACTGTAATACCTGTGTTGTTGTTATTTTTTCTGTGTCATCCCATGTTGTTTACACTAAATTTTCACAACAACAGGGAGAACAGAAACGAAAACAATAATTGTACCGCTTGTTGATAGTTCATTTCTCTTAATTTAAAACATGTTAAAAAGTTCTTGCTTTTAAAGTGAAGTAAGAGATATGATTTATGACGTTCCACCATTAGGATGAGCAGCGTGAATGCTCCAGATGTGTCCGAAAGTCTGACCCTGTGTAGTATTACACCAGGTTTTGGACTAACTATCATGAAGGCTCGGAATGGCCAGGTGGTTAAGGCGCTTGACTCATAGTCTGAGGGTCGCGGGCTCGAATCCCAGTCACACCAAACATGCTCGCCCTTTCAACCGTGGGAGCGTTATACTGTGACGGTCAATCCTACTATTCCTTAGTAAAAAGAGTAGCCCAAGAGCTGGCGGTGGATGGTGACGACTAGCTTCCTTCCCTCTAGTCTTAAACTGCTAAATTAGGGACGGCTAGAGAAGATAGCCCTCATGTAGCTTTGCGCGAAATTCAAACCAAACCAAACCAACTCCTTTATATAGATTCACCGAAATGTTACTTCATTCTTCAAGTCACACTTGAATCACTTGATTGGTTTTAGATAACGTTATGGTCAAATATTATTGTTCGAACGATCGATTCCTCATACAGACCTGTATAGTGATTGTAACGTAAAACCAACTGCTATAATTAATCATTATTATTTGTATGATATGTTCTTAATATAAATCTATACAGTGAATGACGTTTAATTAAGCCCTTACACTCCAACCATAACAAACATACTCCTTAGGTAGTTTTGCCGTAGTGGTTTGTGTTAATAATTTATACCACACTTGATATTATATGTATCACTAATTACTTACTTTATCAGATCAAGCTGCGAAGTGAAAACTTCTTATTGTCAAATGTTATTTCATATAACACAAAAAACAGCCTGGAAAGTGTATATGTTGATAAGAAATTTCTTGTACCTTTGAAGTGAAATGAACTGGGAATAACTGGAATGATGAATTCCAGACTTGGCTATCATAATCACTGATTTTTAAGAGCTGTTATAATGTACAGCAAAATTATTACCCGTAGAATGCTTAGCATAAAATCCACGTGGTCCGTTTGGCCTCACCTTTATAAAAGTTCATGCATATCTTAAGATATTTTAAGCCTAATCATAAGTGTACACATTACTGCGCACACGTGTGTGTGTATACATATATATATATGTATACAGTGGTGTGCAAGTCTTTAAGAGCACTTCAAAAACAGTCATTATTATGAACTTTACACATCGTGACACTTGAACAATGCGGCTGTGTTTCCATTTGTTCGATACCCATTGAGTGTTAATTACGTCAGTACACGTACGATATGAGACTGCTGGTGCTCTTTGCGTAACCCTAAATGTCAGCTTGAAGTGTCGATTACTTGAACCTGAGAAAATAATTTTTGTTTGCTTGTGTATGAGTATTATGTACTCTAATTATTTGGTGAGTAACATTTTTGGGTCGTCCAATTAAATTTAATGTTTTGTAAGAAAAAAAGCACTTATTATCCAATACTTAGAAAAGATATATATAAAAAGTTAAACTGCCATAATTGACATAAATACCTTGGACATTGCAAGGTATGGTATTTCGTAAACTACCTTAATGCTTCATATATATATATACTTTCTCCCTAAAATTAAGACATTTGGCGTCGTTTCTGTTAAGAAACGTCCGACAAACGACACCCGTCTCGGTATGAAGTAAATATTTTTATCTTGAATAAGCTGTCATTAACTCACCATGATTTTAGACCGGTAAGTGTAAATTAGGTTGGACTGTTTCCACGCGTCTGATTCTCTCTCTATATATATATATCCAGCCTGACCTTACACCATACCAATATTTATATTTAACCTTGCGAACAAATCTATTGTATTGAGCTAACAAAGACATATGTTGCCTGGAGTAACGTAGTCTACGTTAAGCTAAGTCAACAAGACCTAAGGAGATAATAAAACAGTTCTCTATAAATAATGTACCCAAAATTATAATTGAAAAAAAAATTAAAACCGCCCGCCGCCACGTACCTTTGAAACGGCAGATCCGTTTTTTCCCTTCTTTTGAGGTGCCGTTTATAACCATGTGCTTATTTAATAACTTGCAATAAATATATATTTATATATGTGTGTGTATATATATATATAAGTTTATCTTAACATAATTAGAAAAAAATCAAAACCACACCTGCTTGCCTATTAAACAGCAAAGCCGTTTTTTCCTTCTTTTCAGGTGCCGTTTATAACCACGTGTTTATTCAATTATTTGTTTTATATATATATACCGATCTCTCTCCATTAGAGTTTCACTTGAAGGTGATTCATGTGCTTTCACAAATTGAATAGTGAAAGTGACTAGAGCTTTCTGGCAAAAAAAAAAGTCGTCCAGCCATCTAACAAACTAGGCCTCAGGTGACACTTTTAAAACTATTTAAATTTCCTACGATATGAAGGTGTGGCCTAATTCAGTGGTAGCCAGTCACTAGTTCACAGAGAAATTTCATTCTGTCCTTAAGAAAGATGGAAAGAAAGGAGAAGTAACTATAGTTTCTGTATTGTTTTTACAAGTTAGTTTTAAAACTTAGTGTTCCACAAAGTTGTCCGTGAAAAATGTTGATATTGTACAAACAGTTCCTGAAACTTTTGGATTGGAATTAGCTGATTTTTAGTTAGTAAAACATTAGAGACAACTAGCCTACAAGTTAGTGGTTCAACTTTGCATCCGGTAGTTCATGGTTCGCAACTCGTTGCTGTTAAATATCTCTCTGCACTTCTTGGCTCTGGAGTTTTATTTTGAGATAGATGAACAAATCGCACTATTCGGCGAAATAAGAATGAACCAAAAGTTACTGTAGATGCTGTTTCTATCTTAATATCTCACACACGTTCTTGTAATATCAAAACTACATGCTATGCACTGTTTCTGGCACAACATATTCAATATTACACATTTATCGTTTCTCATTGTGAACCTGGACGGTATTTCTGAAACAGCGTATTTAACATCACATACCTATCTATTGCTTTAGCAAAGTGCGAAATCGCGTACTTTGAGCTGTTGTTGAAACGGCATATTTGCCATTGTTTCTGAACTAACTAGTGATGTTTTTAATCGTAGTTTCTTCGAACTGTTAGTGAAACAACGGATTTTACACGTGTTTTTATCACCGCTGTATGTTCAAGTACGGTGAATAAGAAAAAAACAAGGGCATAAAACGACAGACCATACAGCCACCACGAGCCAGTCGTGAAACTACAGGAGGTAATATTATCTATCGTAACATGTTGTTCGTTGGATATCCTACATGCAGTAAACAAAAATAATCCTCTAGTTTTAAGTGTCAAGATACGAAAATTACAGATTTTTTATCTTTCGTTTACTATGGTGCTTGCCTTATAGAGTTGTGTGTCTGAACGTTATTTACAAATTTAGTTTTCACAGGGTTTAAAAGAAATGTATATTAAATACTTCTGGAATGCTTGTAAATATCTAGTCTTTACCACTTAAATTTTCCGAAAAAATCTAGGTTGTCATTAATCATTTCTTTATACGAAATATTCTTTCTTAATTTGTTTCGTGTGTTTTCTTTTTGTATGGGTTCTCCCGTGAGACAGCCTTAAATTTACGGAGTTAGAGCTCTAAAATCCGAGGGCGGGGAGTTCAGTTACGCGCGATGGACAAGTAGATAGATAGCCCACAGTGGCTTTGCCCTAAAATAAACGTGTTTTTTTTTTATGTACTATTTGTATGTTTTGTGTTCCTTCGGCATATTTATGCAGATTAAAAGTTTCTGAGACATCGAATTAAAGGTAATTTTTTACCAAAATTTAAATTCGAAACGTTATGATAAAATCCGTTAAACAGAATATTAGAAAGACCGGATTCAAAGAGCGTTCATGTTAAGAGCATAGTAAAAGAAAAGCAAAAAATAGTTCCACCTAAAACTCCAGCTTATGCACTGAAGAGTAAGCAGAAATAATTTGCATTCGTGGATAAAAATCACGTGACTTTCAATAAACGGCCTCACGCTAGGTAGTCGTTCACTATCGCAGCTCGTAAATGAAAAAGGAAATTTTCTTTACAGCAAAGAAGCGGGGGTTGAGGTACGTCATAGAGCGTGACGGAAAGCGTTAGTACCGCAGACACCCGCTCAGAACGCGTGCTTTAACAGTGGAACAGCAGCCACGCGTCCTCGCCATCTGTTCTCTCCCACACTTACCCATTGTGATGATCGGGACAGTTCCCTCTTATATCAGACTTACATCGATCCTCTACAACGATACTTCTGAGCTCAAATTTTCCTGAACAGCTAAGGTCAAAGAGATGTTAAATCTCTCACCTAAAACTAGAACGGCTCCAGTCATGCAAGATCGGCCCATTTAAATAATGCATCGATATGTTTATTTAGATATAAATCGCAACAGCTTCGTCTGAAAAAAATCCGACGAATAGGTTTTCAAGGCTCAAATGCAAGGGGAAACCTATTCCCAGATATTTAGCGTTGATTTTCATAAAAATGTATGATAAATATAGCATTTATATCTACATTATGTTGTAGTCACGCCAGCGAGATAAGCCTTGGTACTGAGCAAAAGACCTCGTCGGCACTGGATATAGAAGATATATTGTCGTTGATAAATAGCATATTCTCCTTTGGTCTTAAAATGAATGTTCATCGTTTTATAGAGCCCTTCTATTAACTACCATTTAGTTTGTTCCACTTAACACCAGATAAAAAAATTAACAGTAAAAAAACAACACACACACAAAAACCCAACCTTTTGGGCACAGTGAAAAGTAAAATATTTATTATTAGTTACAGCCGACTAGTTTCGGTTACACATTTATCACCATCCTAGGGAAAACGTAAACTACAGATACCAGCTCTCATGCTGGTAGCTATTACCGAAACTTGTCGACTGTAACTAATGATAAATATTTTTACCTTTCTTAGAGGCCTGGCATGGGCAGGTGGGTTAAGGCGCTCGACTTGTAATGTGAGGGTCGCGGGTTCGAATTCCCGTCGCACCAAACATGCTCGCCCTTCCAGCCGTGGGGGCGTTATAATGTAACGATTAATCCCACTATTCATTGGCAAAAGAGTAGCTTAAGAGTTGGGGGAGGCTGATGATTACTAGCTGTCTTACACTGCTAAATTAGGGACGACTAGCGCAGATAGCCCTTGAGTAGCTTTGAGCGAAATTCAAAAACAAACAAACCTTTTTTCATAGGTAAGCCTTCCTGCTTCATTGATGAATTTTAGTAAGAAAACAACCAAAATGTTCTTTAGCAAAG
The DNA here is from genome assembly GCF_004210375.1 of Tachypleus tridentatus. Taxonomy (NCBI): domain Eukaryota; kingdom Metazoa; phylum Arthropoda; class Merostomata; order Xiphosura; family Limulidae; genus Tachypleus; species Tachypleus tridentatus. The sequence goes on from NC_134837.1 coordinate 80,773,525, forward strand.
GAGAATTAATATTTAACGTAGCGCTGCAACTAAGCCTGTCTTATGATTAAGTTCACTGTTATAAAAGAATGTAAGCTATCATATAATTATATTAAATATATAGCGGCAATTAACGCAGCCATGTGACTACATCTATTCTTCAACAAGGTAAATATAATGTTTTCAACCCTCGCCACTGCACTCAACATCCATTTTTAATTTTTGAAACTATTAAAACTGCCTTTCAAAATGTTAAATATAATTGTATTAACATTTTCCACTAGCATCCAAGATATTAACTATCGTTCAATGGCTGTGGTCAGCACTCATTAAAATATAAAACAATATTTTATTGATTTTTACCCTTCAACATAAATAATTTAACCTTAATTGCAACCTATCGAAGTAATAACTCTAGGATAATAATCTTTATCAATGCCCTTCAACATAATTACCATAGAGTAACGACCTTCATCACTACCCCTCAACATGTTAATTCTAGGATAAAGATTGTCATCACTGCCCTTCAACACAATAACTTAACTGTCAACAAAAATTATACATTCTTACACTTTCTATAACAATTCAGAAAGCTGAATGTACATTCAAGAAATAATCAATATTTGATAGCACGACAGGAAATTATTTATCTCCATCTGTTTTTGATGTAGAACTCACACATATTTTCGTTTGAATATAACTTTACAAATACAGCTCACAAATATATATCTATAATCTAATTTATTGAAGTAATTATTTACAGCTGAAGACACAACAGTATTATCCATGATCTTACAGTTTGAGCTATGTTCTTCAATATTATTCGAGAGGTAATTTTCTCTATCAATTTTCAGATCGATAACATTCTATATTTACAAATAAGACAAACTGGAAAATGCACGAATTCTAAATACTGGATTAGCAAGATTAAATTAACTTTCGCATAAGTCTGGGACATTATAGTTAGTGCTGAATGTTTGTATATATTCTATTCAGTTAAATTCTCGTATGATCATTGTTCATTAGCCATATGACCGTTTCTTGAACAATTCGTTCTCTATCATGTAATTGAACCAAAACTAATGTATTTCTTCTGATATATAACAACACTGATTTTGGCTCTAGTACAATGTAAAAAGAAAGTATGTGTTAGATACTTTGTTACGTCACTCTATCACTGAACAAATAGGTATCATGAATATTAATGTGAAAGTTTTTTATAGTTATGATATATTTCTACGTTTTCTGACCTCATAACAACAGGTATGGTGTAAAAGATATATGTATTGTTTACATGAAACAAACATATAAAAAGCCTTCCTGAAAATTCACATAAAAGCCATTAACCAATAATTACATAATTATAGAGAAAGCTAAGTATACATTTATGAAATTTTCAATATTTTATGGTAAATTAGAAAATTATTTTCTACTCTAAGATGTTATTTTGTATTTTCGATCTAGAGCTCACATATTTGTTATTTAAACGACCAATGTTTACGAATATATCTCTCAAAGATCTAATTATAGTCTAACTTCTTCAACGTGTAATGAAGTTTTACCTTTATACATTAAACGGCAACAAAGTTACTACAGGATTTATAAATATTTTGTAATGCCTACTATAGTAACAAAAATAAGTTAGTCATATTGTCATCACACAGTTCTCCTTACATTACATTTACCTATGTTCTCATATTAAAGAATGAAAGGTGTCTAACAGAGATAGACAAATGTTATCCACTTTTAAAATCATTTTGTGATCATCAATAACGGACAATCTTTTAAAGGTAACTAGGTGTACAACGCTGATAATATTGTCCCTATAATGTTCTTTCTGTTGGGGAAAACAAAAACTAGAAGACTTACAGTCTGTTGGTCTCATGCAGAAACTGTCCAGGTAAAATTAACGACAAATTGTGAAAGTAGAAGATAAACATTGTCCAGTTGTCCAGACAATTATAGGCCAGTTAGTCTAACGTCAGTAGTTGAAAAGGCTTTGGAGAGTGTGACTAAATATTATGATTGATGTTGTAACCGAAGATTCACTTAAATCATGTAAACAGTGTATTGTAGCTAACAATAGAGATAATACGATTGTGAGTATTATCTTTAGAAATATTGACTACAAGACAAGGGATATTATTGTTTCACTGTATAGTTCACTTGTGAGACCTCATTTAGAGTACTTTATACAGTTTTGGGGTGTCTTCCTCAAGAGAACGTTGAATTATTAAAGGAGGTTCAGAGAAGAGCCACTAGAATATTGGGATTGTTCTATGAGAAGAGGCTAAAATATCTAAACATGTTTTCTCTGAAGAGAAGGAGGATCAGAGGGAATTTGATTGAATTGCTTAAGATTATTAAGGATATTGATAATATAGATATATTAACAGTGTTTAACAGTGAGAACAAAAATGTATCTTAAACTCAACTTTCGGTAGCGTAGCAATCATATGCAGTTTAGACGGTATTACTTTTGTAAAAGGGTGGTTGGCTTTTTGAATGAGCTATGTTCAAGGTTGATGGAGGTAAAAAATGTAAATAATTTCAAGAAAAGATTGAATGAATACATGAGTGGTAAGAGATGGTTACAGTTGAGAGCTGCAAGGGACATCCTTAATGAGCTAATAAGCTCCTTTTGTGGTCCCTTAAAAGTTTTATGAATTAAAATCGTCCGCTTTAATATTCATGATAGTTGTTGTTCAAATGACAAAGTGATGTAATGAAGTATTTATCGCATTCTCTGTTCGTTATATCGTACTATAGCCATGGTCAGTGTTCTGTATTGTTATATATCAGATGAAACATATTAGTTTTGTTTACATAATAGAGAACAGATTATTTCGTGGAACTGTGAGGTAATCGTCTCTATCCATTACCTCTCTCTATTGCATGGCAACCCCCACTGAGTCGGCATCCTTCTTCGGGCCCAGGGCGCTGTTCTAACCGTTAATGTAATTTGTTGGCCTTTGTCTATAGTCTTCAAGATATTAAAAAGTAGATTATTGATCATCATCTTTGTTCTTCAATATAATATATGTAGTATAACACATTCTGAGTTAATTTAACAAATATTTAATTACTTCCTCCCCCTCCCCAAAAATGTGCAACCGACATATTCAGTACTTCTGTGCATTGGAAAAGAAATCGTATTAATGATTTGTATTTCATTTCTGATGGCAAATAATATTTTCATAGGTTATGGTACATTGCACTTTTCAACACCCAGAAAATAAAACATCCATAGATAATATGTACCTCATTCAAGACCTGTCAGAAAGTATTAAAATAGTGTAAGCTCATCACTGACCACTCACAGGAAACAGAAAAAAAAATTATGTGTTTTTAATTTATAATCTATTCCGGTCATTATGAAACAAGAATCTGGATGTATTTTACTTGTTATTGACAACAAAATGTTTATAATTTGTACTTACGACCACCAACAACAAAAAACAAACATGTGAATACCATTTGTATCATGTATCATTACTGACCGTTAATAAAAAAATTAAATGGTATGTTTATCTGACCATAATAAAAACTATATAGCTCTCTTGAATTTGATTTCCGATCCAAAACAAAATATTTATAGGTTCGTTGATCTTCAAGTTTGACCATTAACGAGTTGCTTATACAGTCAGCTCTTACATCAAGAAAGGCCTTATACAGTCAGCCGTGGGGGTCTCCCACTATTCATCTAGCTGCCTTCCCTCTAGAAAATTAATAATAGCCCTCAGTAGCGCTGTTGAGGTTTTAATTAGCGGCCATCAAGAAACATCACAGAAAAAGTAATTTTTACTACTAAAACCAGCTAAACTCCATCTAACTTATTTTAGTTGTTTCTTTTAATTTCAAATAATCGCGTTCAAAGAAGATCTATTTTTTGTGGTTGAGTACGATAACCGTTAGACAGGTACAGATAAAATAACATTCACACAATGGTGTATTTAATTGTGAAACTTAACGATCTTGCTGTTTTATCTAAAGAAGACGGATTATCTCTTGTACACTCACGAACCGCTTTGAACAAATCTATTCTTTGGTGTCATTCAATACTTGCTTCTAGCCTTGCTTTTCGACTTGTTTACCAAGTAAACAACAACCTCACGGGTTTGCAAGCTTCTCTGTAAAATTTCTCAATGTAAACCAATCTGCCCCTGTTTAGTCAAAACTAAAACGCTGGGCTTTTGGAAGCCAGAATTTACACAACGCTTAAAGATCGTCGAAGACCAGTCTCTATTCTATTAGTTTTTCGCATACAATAAGAACTTATTGATAATATGAAAGAAGTAAGCTTTTACGTCTGATTGCTGACACTCCTAGCGACTCGGGAGACCCCACATGAAACCAACAGCTTCAACTACTTTAAAGGGAAACCGTCGCAACAAAAGCTTCACGAACAAAAATTGAACAAATCAAACTCAGTGAAGCTAGTAACACAGGAAGGCGTGACATTTCCATCTTCGTGATTGGGCCTTTTCCGATTGCTCACAAAGTGCCACTGTTTACAATGAAAGGTTTAAAAAACATCCGTCTTCATAACAACTCTCGTTGACATGTGTCACCTAGCCAGAATACCTTTAGAGGACACAACACGAACCGATGCAATAGTTGCCTATACCCCTAATACCAGACGATTTGTTTTGTTTCCCTTTACTAAAAGTTACAAGAAAGATCAATACATTATTCAAACATTGACGTATGAACATGCTTATCCACCTATATCTCTCCTTCTTTTCGTTTCTTGTTTTGTTTTCCAAACGAATACATAAGCCGAAACGTCAAGGTCTTTGAGAAATAAGTAATCTCCTAAATTCACATGCTATAAAGATGTATTATCCGACAGTAAAAGAAGCAGACTCAACGAACGGTTCGAAGAGGGAAAAAGATAAAAGTATTACTAGATTAATATAAAGGCAAGCATGGTGTAATACGATTAAAACGCGAGTTTCATCATCAGGAAGTATTTATACTGTTAAAAAATTAGGTTTCCTCCCAATAAAAACATCAGTTACGGCCATAACATAGAGCAAAGCTGTTTTACTTGACTTATATTAACTTATTGTGCTTAAAATAAGATTCAAAGTTATGTTTTAACTAAAGTATCTGAAACAGTTGTAATTCTTAAAGCCTTCTAATATGATCGGCCACGGCCTACAGGTTAACGTTCCCAGACCCTGAACCCGAGACACGATTCGCGGTCCGTTGCTGCAAATACGCTTTCCGCACTTCCAGGTGGCACTGAGTGCGTTATAAGATTGACAGTCAGATTCTGCTATTCTGGAAAGAAAGAGTAGTTCAAGAATTGGCAGAGGCGCTGTTGACTTGCTGCATTCTTTTCAGTGCAACAGTTCGAAACAGGATGGCTACTTGGAGGTAGTCCTTGTGTAGCTTTGCAGGGAATTATGAAACAAAAACAAATAAACAGTTTTCCAGTAAAACATATTCAAAGTACTGCGCAAAATTTCAGACACATTCTATACTGACTACATATTCTGAATATTTCTAGAAGTCTCCAAAATGTACAAAAACAACAAAAACCTTCACTGTTTAACCGTCTTCTAACTCACCTAAACAAGTATTTCCAGTTTCGTCCCCAGTAATTGTTTTGGATTGGAAAAAAAATATTTTGGTTTCAAATCCTTTTGTATTGTATTACTTTCAGACATAATGAAGTAAAATTAAGAAATCTCTGACATTTTTATACAGTTAAAGAAAAATCTGGGACAAGTTCATGAAAAACATGTATTTATTTCAAAATAATAAAATACTTCCAGATAAATCACCACAAGAAGGATAAAGCTGTAAGTAAACCATAACCTTGCATTTTGTTTAAATGGTCTTGAAGTTAAGTAACTATAATTTTATTATTGTTTCTTAAGTTCATTTCTGATGCCTGGCCAAAATGATTTGTGCATAAGTGTGTCGTTGTTTGTTAACATTAATACAGGAAAGGTTTTAGGTTTTGCACCTAACATTATGAATATAGTATAGTTTGTTAGCTTGTAACTTTCAGTCGCAAAAAACTGTTTTACAAATGCACTCGTGTACTACTTAAATACTATAAGTACTGTAGTTTTTGAGATGTATCTCTCAATTATAAAATGCTAAGTTTACAGATATATTCATATACTGTTTAAACACTCTTAAGTAGAACAGGTTTTTAACATGTAACTCCCAATCACAAAAAACTAAGTTTACGAACATATTTATGTTCAACCTGAATACTACAAGAGAAGTTTAAGCATTGTGAATTTCTCATGGCATTTTTTGATATTTTATTACGAAACAAAGAAATACATTGTTATATTTTTATGAATATTCTGGCTTGTTTCTAAGAATAGCAACGCCATAAAAACGTTTATTCCCAACAACAGAACATTAACTACTGGAATCATACAATATGGAGAGATTTTTAAATAGATAACAGGTATAGGTCCCATATGTTTCTCTGTGTTTGCTGTTTGGTCAAGAGACCTGGATGACCAGGCATACACTGGACTTCTACTTCCCTCCTTGGTTATTGTTTGATTACTTGGTTCTGTTCGATAGAACCTGCAACCGTCTCTACTATATATGTGTGTAGCTAATCTGGTTTGAATTTGCTGTTTTCGTACAGAAAAGGACTTCATATACACGTGAGCCGAGCGACCAGTTCAAAAATATTTAGGATTTTGATATAAACGTATTGAATTTCGAGCTACTGCCTTAGAGAAGGCATTCAACCAATCAAAAGAACTCTCCACCTCGAAACCCTTTGTTCAACTTTAAACAGAATAGTGGGATTAACTGTCACTCTTATAGGACACCCAGAGCTTGAAAGCACAAACCGTGTTCAACATCATCGGCAACTCGAATCTTAAATATTTCAATACACGAAACATACAAAGACAACTGGTTTCGAGAACTAAATGCGTGCATATATTCTACATACACATTGATTTTTCTGTTTCTGATAAACGGCCCAGCATAGCCAGGTGATTAGGGCGTTCGACTCGTAATCTGAAAGTTGCGGTTTCGAATGCCCGTTACAGCACATATTCTCGCTCTTTTCAGCTGCGGAGGCATTAAAATGTGACGGTCAATCCCACTATTCGCTGGTAAAAGAGTAGCTCAAGAGTTGACGGTGGGTGATGATGACTAGCTACCTTCTCTCCAGTTTTACACTACGGAACGGCTAGCGTGGATGGCCCTTGTTTAGCTTCGAGCGAAATTCAAAATAACAAACAAACAATCCTGAATAAAAAAATATTTTACAGTTGCGAGATTATATACTATTGCCACATATTCTGCATGAATTATAACAGAAAAGAATACGATCGACTCTTGAACAAAGTTGTTTATAAAAATGATCAGAAACTTTACATTCTTCCATATTTCTATTTTATTTATAAAATATTATACAACAATGAGCTGAACCGAAATGTTCGAGTTACACTTGGGACGCTTTAGGGACATTCTACGTGGTAATGTCATTTGCTGCAGTTGCATTAGGATAAGGCCTTCTAGATGTACGTATTATCAACCTAATTGAATACATTCGCACGTAACTCGAACAAACTACTTGTGAATATATATTCACTTTAAACTTGCTTACTAGCTCACTGCTCTTCACGAAGGCCCTTGCTTTATATGCAACTTTCCAAAACCAGTACCACATTATTAAATATTTAGATACAAAATTAATGATACATTTGACCGAGAAACATCACCATAACTTCTATAGACTAAGGTACTGTTGGCCCGGCATGGCCAGGTGGGTTAGGGCGTTCGACTCTCAATCTGAGGGTTGCGGGTAGGAATCCCAATCCCACCAAACACGCTTGTCCTTTCAGTCGTGGGGGTGTTATAATGTGAGATCAATCCCACTATTCGTTGGTAAAAGAGTAGCCCAAGAGTTGGCGGTGGGTGGTGATGACTAGCTGCCTTCCCTCTAGACTTACACTGCTAAATTAGGGACCGCTAACGCAGATAGCCCTGAATAACTTTGCGCGAAATTCAAAAAACAAACCAACAAACAAACAATGTACTGTTGCTTTACTTTTAATTACTATTTTAATTTATTACATAGATTGTTCTTCTACAAACTGTTATAACGTCTAATTCTAATCATTCTCTATAGGTACTTCACACGTTTTAGACTAATTTTAACAGAACAGCTTGTACTGAATACGAAGCTTTCATATACTGATCCTCTCTGCAATAGAGTATCGGAATGTATGACGTTTCAGTCCTTATAGCACGAAGACAAAAAACTCGTCGACTATTACACTCTGTATAAATACTACAACCCATAAAACCTTCACGTTTAAGCCTTGAGATACTTTATTATTTTCGTTCAGAATAATGTGACAATAGCTAAATAATTCATAAGGCATTATCGATTAATAGTAGCACTGCGCTTCGATATACTTTGATTGATTGATTTTACCAGCTTTTTTCACCTTAGTTATTTAATATTTTGCAAAAAAAAAGTTTCATTTTGGAAATACACAGTAATAAACGTTAGAAACGTTTCTAAAATAGCAAATATTATATTTTGGAAAATATAATAGACAAGGCATTTTTCCTATTTGTTTCAGCTTAACAGCTTTATAACGGGTAGCTAGGGGCTCATCTGTAGTGGAGTAACACCCCATTCAGACGATATGTGCAATATTGCGCGCACGCACACACGTCCATGAGAGTGTATACACAAATTAACAGTTCGCATTTTGCGGTTTTTATTGGCGTTTTTTACTACTACTTTGTCCTTACTGATGCATCTTTCCCATATTTGGGATGAAGTTTGTGGTTTCACATTTTGTGTTTTGCAGTTTTATGGGATTTTGCGTTTTTTTACCACCACTTTGTTCCCGGTATATGGATCTTCATCAACGTTGGTATGGAGGTTCATCGTTTCCATGAAGAGATACATTCAAATTATCCGTTTTGCTTTTGTTTTTTTGCAGTTTGTATGGACGTTTTTGCGTTTTTTTACATTTACATATAAGGAAAGCAACTTTTCACATCCTAAGATTTGTTTGTTTTGAATTTCGCGCAAAGCTACACGAGAGCTATCAGCGCTAGCCGTTCCTAATTTAACAGAGTAAGACTAGAGGGAAGGCACCTTGTCATCAACACCCACAGCCAACTCTTGGGCTCCTCTTTTACCAACGAATAGTGGGATTAACCGTCACATTATAACGACCCTACGGCTGAAAAGGCGAGCATGTTTGGTGTGACGGGGATTCGAACCCACGACCCGGATTTTAGCGTTTTAAGTCCGCAGACATACCGCTGAGCCACTGGGGAACTTTAGTTTTTGAACATAATCAGATCGCGCCATAATCTAGATATGGAGCTGCAAGATTTCTATTGGACAAAACACTAATTAGAGTATAATACAGTTCATATCTCATTATTTTATTTACGTGGTCGGTGTCAATAAAATAACAAGATATTAACAGTATTATACTGATGAGGAAATATTCTCTGAACCATGCAAGATGACTTCCTTTCTGTACGCTAATGAAAGGGGTAGATAGGTGGAACAAATATCTTGCATTTGCACTTTTGCTCTAGTCCGTCATATCATGATTTAACAATAACAACGTTATAGTTTATTGACAGAAAAGACAAAACAGAAATGATCATAACTTCAGTAAACTCATTTGGACGTTTACTTTCGTGTTACTGTTTAATAGAAAACAAAACAACCCCAAAAGTTGTTTATGCATGGCAAACCACCTTCACTTCGGATCTTTCCTTGTCCGAGTTACTTGTCGTAAATGTATTTCCACAACGTGTTTACTTCAATAAATCTAAATAACCTTAACTAATTAATGAGGTAAACGTAGAAAATAATAAATCCTATCTATATTTATTATCAATTTAACTGTGTTATTGATATCATAACATCAACGAAACCTTACAAAACATGCTACAGAAATCCACATAACACACACACACACACACACACACACACACACATATATATATAGGGAACAAGAAATTATGTCTATATATATATATATCAGTTGTCATCAGTCTAACAATTTTATTTAAAACTGAAATTATGTGTTCACAGCATTTCATATATCCGTGCTCTTTCCTTCACGGAAATTCGAGCCTTGAAGTTTGGTGTTTTTTGCCCTGAAACTGACCGTTAACCTACTGACGGAACAAATTTACCAATAGAAAAGAAAAAAGAAAGAAAACTTGATGAGGCAATCTCATATTATCATTTATTAGCTTGTTTAATTTCTTGGTTTTTATTATTTATGTTTTATTTAACTGATAAAATTATATTTATCGCTGACAAAATGTCTGAAAAAGACATATTTATACTGAAAATCCATTTTTATTTCTTCTGTTTGTGTATGTGTATGTTCTGAGTCACAAGCCGTCAGAAATAAAAATACTTGGTTAAGTGTTACCTTATACCATGTTTGTTCAGACTGTGAATAAGCACGTTGAAGGTTTCTCTCCTGTTACTTCACAAATTCATTTTGTATTTTGGGACCGTGGGTACACTATAAGGGCCAAAACTCACTATTCAGGGACATGAAAGTAGCCAAAAAGTTGACTCTGGCTGCTCATGACGAGCTGTCTTCTCTGTAGTCTATTTACTTAACATTAGACATGGTTGTGCGCAGATTTCTCTTTATATAGCTCTGCGCATATATTCTCAAACAAACTGACTAAAATAACTATAGTTCTAATCTGTTTAGGGTAAAAGTTTGACTTCTTTTACATTAATTTATTATTTATACGTTCCAAACGAATCATCTGTTACATCTAAACGTTTCTAATACCTTTCGTATAATATTGCGTTTGTCGATTCTGAACAGAGTGCAAACTTATTGGTTTCTCTGTCCACTATACTTATCAACCACATATTTATCGATCATTCAACTAGATTGTTTAATTAGAAGTTAAACGGGTTTCATTTACCACTATAGTGAACGACCTAATGTTTGTCGATTGTTTATATAGGGGTTAAGCTGGTTGATTTCACTGTCCACTGCCCCCCAGTGGCACAGCGGTATGCCTGCGGACTCACATATCTAAAAACCGGGTTTCAATATCCGTAGTGGGCAGAGCACAGATAGCCCATTGCGTAAATTTTTGCTTACTTCTAAACGCACAAAGCATGGTCCACTATACTTATCAACCCTATATTTATCGGTCATTTAAACTAAACTTGTTTATCTGGTCACTATACTGAACAACCTAGTATTTGTCGATTATCTAACTAGAGACTAAACAAGTTTCAGTGACCATTATAGTGATCAACCTAATGTTTGTCAATATTGTCGATACAAGTTTGTCGATTGTATACAGCATATTATCATTCAACTGCACATGGTGGATCGTACTCGATAATCAGAAGTCGGTGGTTTAATAGAAGTATAGTAAGAAAATCATTTTACTAATTATTCTCTTTCGGAACCGAGATAAAAGAAAAAAAAGTTTAATTTCTTGTTCGAAAGGTAGATCAAGTATACCGAGAGAAATATAGATTGTTTGTTTGTTTTGAATTTCGCACAAAGCTACACCAGGGCTATCTGCACGAGCCGTCCCTAATTTTGCAGTGTAAGACTAGAGGGAAGGCAGCCAGTAATCACCACCCACCTCCAACTCTTGGACTACTCTTTTTATCAACGAATAATGTAACTAACCGTCCCCCACGGCTGAAAGAGCGAGCATGTTTGGTGTGACGGGGATTCGAACCAGCGACCCTCGGATAACGAATCGAGTGCTTTAACCACCTGGCCATGCCAGGCCAGAAAATGAAATAGGACTTAGTCTGATCTAATATATTAATTTCGGGAAGTGGCAAAGTTTACTGTTTTGTTTTTAAATATCAGTTTAACAGTTGTCTATTGTTTTTCAGGTCAGGGACTTTGAGATGGTTTTAGACACGATTATTTGTTTTTGAAATGTTTTTCAAAAAGTCAGTTATGACTTACTGTAAAGCTAATCACGTGGTGTATCCATCTTATTGAACCCTAAGACAGTTATAACTTCTAGTTTAATGTATTATTTTCCTTCACTCTAACTTCTAAATTGTTTCCATGGTTTACGTTAACTTTCATGATTCATATAGTGAGCATAGAGATTAGAATAATAGCATAATAGAATATTAATGAGTTGAGTGTTAGCCTTAACCTGTTAAATAAAAGGGTACATACAACTAATGCCTAATAGAATATCTTCGAATTAACATATTAGAGCCAAAACTCAACGACACAAAGTTCTAGTCAATCCGTTATTGCGAATATAATAACAAATCGTAAAGCCCAGGAGGTTAGAGCGCTCGACTCGTAATTAGGGGATTGCGGGTTCGAATCCCCGTCACCCTAAACATGCTCGTCATTTAGCCGTGGGGGCGTAATAATGTTACGGTCAATCCTACCATTCCTTAGTAAAAAGAGTAGCCCAAGAGTTGGCGGTGGATGGTGACGACTAGCTTCCTTTCCTCTTGTCTTAAACTGCTAAATTAGAGACGGCTAGTGCAGATAGCCCTCGTGTAGTTTGGTGCGAAATTTAAAAACAAGCAGAAACAAAAATATAAGCAGTGTTTGAGCATACATGCAGTTGTCATGTGCAAAGAGAGAGAGAGGAGAGATGAAAAACAAGATAAGTAAAACCAAAATATCTATGTTTACTCCTATCTCTTCGTTACAAAATGTTCAGAAAGACCGATTTCACTTTTCGACCTAAAAGAGATTGATATAAGCATTTAAATATATTTTGATACTACACGCACCTCATGGTTAAACTGTCAGGTCAGAGGTCCCTGCGCCCCAGTGGCACAGCGGCATATCTGTGGATTCACACCGCTAGAGGGTTTCGATACTCGTGGTGAACAGAGTATATACAAATCAATGTGTAGCTTTGCGCTTAACTGCAAACAAAGAAACACACAGAGGTCCCTAATTTTGAACTATCACAAAAGACGAGCCAGCAAGACCTACCAATAGAAGTGCTTTGGGTGGTCTCTGTACGGAATAAGGGCGTCATTTATCATATTATTAATAAAATTACAGATGAAATCGTGGAACATGTTTAGCGTCGTCACGGCTCGGATCTAAGATCTCCCGTTTCAAAGCCCAATACAGTAACTAGTTGGCTACCAATACAGGAGAAACATATTCGTAAGTTTTAAATACTGGAAAATGGCTTTAAGCATCTATCAACACTTTTTTGACTATAGAAATAAACATATACATAATATTATATTTGTTTTGTTATGTCAGGTACGCTTATTTCCCTTGTCACTTGGATTTGGCTTATAACAGTGACTTGAGTATTTTAGTAAAATTTGACCTTTCACTATCAACCCTAACATTTATTGTACGATAAAATTTACAACATTGGTGATAAAATGAAATTACATAATATTCAAAATACGTTTTTGCGTTTTAGTGAGGGATAACAACTTATAACAATCTAAAGTGTTACAACACTACTTGTTGGAAGTATGTTTGTGGTCAAAACAGTGCAAAATACTTAATTTTGTTAAGAATAACTGGACACTAATGGACCAACATATTTGTTATTAGTGATGATATAACTATTAGAACTCCATTACACTGGCGGAAGCTTGAAAAGTAAGACAAAGTTGTAACAGGTTTGATTTGAATTTCGTGTAAAGCTATTTAAGCCTATAAGTAACATCCATGTTTTTTTTCAACTTTCACAACACTAAAGCTTCTATTAAACCAACAACGAAACAGAGTATCTAAATAATGGCAAATCTCTTTACAGATAACTTTACTTTGTATAACGTACTGAGCTTTGTAATAGATCCGTTTAAGAACAGCGATAGATAGACTGTAACGTCATGCTCTTAAACGTACTTAACATACTCTTAACACTTCGGCGCTTAAGCTTTTCATTATATGATCTCATTTGGTGAATACAACACTATATAAATACAGAGCGGATCCATTCTGTCAGTGTATTTCGAGTACTGGAACGGTTGGGTTTAGTCCCGTTTGAAAGCTGTCGGTCCTCGGAGGCTCATGCCATCTGTTGTGATGGTCTCCATGGCAACACTGGATATGCATGCTTGGATAGCAGCTGAAAAATTAATTAGATAAACTTCTTAAAACAGATGATACTAGTTCTCACGTGAACACGATTGAAACTATTTGAAGCGAAAATATCTCCACTAATTACCTGAGGAACGGATAGCAAATAAATCAACTCTAACGGCGCTGCATACCAATGCATTGTCTATCAACAAGCCTAAACTTCATTATGCCAAAGCTAGACCGCTTTTTCTTGTTATTGTTACGTATTCACATAGGTTAAAATACGAAACACCCGCGGAATTTTGAATAAAATTACAATTTTATAAACTTGGATTTATAATTTTCAAAGAATCTTTTATACCATCTGTAACTACTCTAGATTTAGGTTTTAAATATAAATAAATAAAACGTTTATGATTTGTCCAATAAAATTATAGTAAACATAAACGTACTTATAAAATTTTGTTCAAGCAAGTGTAAGAGTCCCCCGATGATATAGTAGTAAGTCTACGGATTTACAACATTAAAATTAGGGGTTCGATTCTCCTTGGCATGATCAGCATATAACTCGATGTGGTTTTGCTATAAAAAAAAAACACACGCAAGTGGAAGTCGTGTTATCTTGAAACTAATTATCTAAATTTCCAACAAAGTTAACATCTGTATGAATTTGTAAAGTAATAAGTTACTAGAGGAGGAATTTTCAACATGAATTTCTGGCAAACTTCTCACTACGAAACTGACAGTAACACGTTCAATACACTACACTACCAATCAAACAGTTGGATTGTTGGTGACCAAGACTGACAAAGTTTATACTGAGTAATTTAGAGTAATACGTGTTAATAAAACACATTTACAATTGTCATATTTTATGAGATGATGATGAGAAAGTAATTAACAAAAGATAAAAGGAAACAGTTTTTAATTTTCGTCATCAGAAGTGTTGGGTTAAGAATGAAGAGCTGCTAGTGTGCATGTGAAGTGTTGGGTTAAGAATAAAAAGCTGCTGGTGTACATGTGAAGTGTTGGGTTAAGAATGAAAAGCTGCTGGTGTACATGTGAAGTGTTGGGTTAAGAAAGAAAAGCTGCTGGTGTACATGTGAATGTTGGGTTAAGAATGAAGAGCTGCTGGTGTACATGTGAATGTTGGGTTAAGAATGAAAAGCTGATAGTGTACATGTGAAGTGTTGGGTTAAGAATGAAAAGCTGCTGGTGTACATGTGAATGTTGGGTTAAGAATGAAAAGCTGCTAGTGTACATGTGAAGTGTTGGGTTAAGAATGAAAAGCTGCTAGTGTACATGTGAATGTTGGGTTAAGAATGAAAAGCTGCTAGTGTACATGTGAAGTGTTGGGTTAAGAAAGAAAAGCTGCTAGTGTACATGTGAAGTGTTGGGTTAAGAAAGAAAGCTGCTAGCTGCTGGTGTACATGTGAATGTTGGGTTAAGAAAGAAAAGCTGCTAGTGTACATGTGAATGTTGGGTTAAGAAAGAAAAGCTGCTGGTGTACATGTGAAGTGTTGGGTTAAGAAAAGAAAAGCTGCTAGTGTACATGTGAATGTTGGGTTAAGAAAGAAAGCTGCTAGTGTACATGTGAATGTTGGGTTAAGAAAGAAAAGCTGCTAGTGTACATGTGAAGTGTTGGGTTAAGAATGAAAAGCTGCTGGTGTACATGTGAATGTTGGGTTAAGAAAGAAAAGCTGCTGGTGTACATGTGAATGTTGGGTTAAGAAAGAAGAGCTGCTGGTGTACATGTGAATGTTGGGTTAAGAAAGAAGAGCTGCTGGTGTACATGTGAATGTTGAGTTAAGAAAGAAAAGCTGCTAGTGTACATGTGAAGTGTTGGGTTAAGAATGAAAAGCTGCTGGTGTACATGTGAAGTGTTGGGTTAAGAATGAAAAGCTGATAGTGTACATGTGAATGTTGGGTTAAGAAAGAAAAGCTGCTGGTGTACATGTGAAGTGTTGGGTTAAGAATGAAAAGCTGCTGGTGTACATGTGAAGTGTTGGGTTAAAAAAGAAAAGCTGCTGGTGTACATGTAACATAAATATGAATTAAGTTAATTAAATAACAGAATACCAAAAATCAGTCAAACGAAAAAATGACGATTATCTTCAAGAAATGTTTTACTTATAAAATAAAGTAAGAATGAACAGGACTCGAAATCCATAATATAACACCTACGTGTTTTATTATTTCCACTCATCATGAACAAGATTTTTTTTTCACAGCCATTGACTAAACGTGAAAGCAAACTATTTTGGATATATATATATATATTGTACTCTAGCATTTTACTTTTAATGCATATTATTCTAATTAATCTTATTATGTGCGTGTAACAAGTAAATACGGATCCAATTTTCACGAGTTTGTGAAAGGTTTGGTTTGTTTGTATGAATTTCGCGCAAAGCTACAGGAAGGATATCTGCACTAGCCGTTCCTAATTTAGCAGTGTAAGACTAGAGGGAAGGCAGCTAGCTATCACCACCCAACGCCACCTCTTGAGGAACTCTTTTAATAACGAATAGTGGGATTGAACATAACTTTATAGCGCCCCCACGGTTAAAAGAGCAAGCACGTTTGGTGAGACGCAGATTCGAACCCACGACCCGAAGGTCGAGCGCCTTAACCACCTGACCATGTTTATCGTGTGTGAGAGGTTTGTGGGTATGTAGTAATATTATGAGTTTAAATATGTCGTTAACGCAGATAAACAAAATAAAACTCTGATTCAGTAATGACTATCTTTCCAGATCTGAGGACTCTTTAGTATTTTGCATGTGTGTGTGAATGACTTAGATATATTTTATTGGAACTGCATCTATTTTCAGTCTTTACTTCACAAATCCTTCAAATCGTCTATACTTATGTTTATAAACTTTCCGGAGCCAACAACATAAGTGATTTTTAAAAGTAAAAAATGTTAATCCCGTGTTGACACTCAAGGCTATGTAACATGCCATCATTAAATGAAATCCATCAAATTCCACGTAGTTTCACATCGTGCATAAAAGTGTATTATATATGGGTGAATTTTAAATGTATAAGTGGATATCTTGTTGTAAAATTTGTAGATTACATCTTTTTAGAGCTATTATAGCTAGACTCTTGTTTTATTTACCTCCACGGGTTACTTGGAGCCACAATACTGAAATTAATATTTTCATCAGTATCAGTTCTGGATAGCATGATTTGTGGATGAGATATCGTCACTATTTAGCTGACTATTATATACTTTCAGAATGCTTGAAACATGGAATAATTTAACCCAACATACATTTTTTAAAGCAAATTGTAATGACTTTACATATTGCTGTTTTGGTCGAAAAAGTTATTATTTTTTCAGGCTCAGGTTACATAAAAACAACAACACAGTGAACCATTAGTGACGAACTTGTAACACTAAAACTGTGAGGTTTGATTCCCTGTAGTATATTGAAACAACAGCTTCCTCAGGAGTTATACCTGTCACCTCTTTTCAACTAACTCATAAATTTAACACTTATGGAAACAAATATAAGCTTAACCCTTAAAACCTGAATAAAATAAAAAACACTATTTATGATAGTGCAGTATGTATACCCACCTTCAACAACACATTATCAGTTTTGTCGAAGGATTAAAGTGGATGGCAACGTATAAAAAGTAAAGCTCAGGTTCCATTATGTTTACTGTAGAATAACCTTATTAGTTATTTATACAAATATTAACAGCATATATCCTCAACACTCAAAACAGATTCAGTTATGTGTATTGTCTGATACAGCGTAAACCCAGTGTAAGATAAATGTATACATCTTAACGTTAAACTAAGATTTATAAGAACATGCAGCATATTATTGAAAAAAATATATTTTTAATGTTTCGACACTTTTAAACGGTTTTTGTTTTTGTAGTGGTAGTACCTATAATTAAAAATTCATTTGCAGCGCCACCTTCTGAGCAAATCGTTGATATTCTAGAGAAACATTCTCTGTGACTATAGTCATCTGTATTTAGTATATGTAAAACTACAAAACAAACATACTACGTTTTATACATCTTGAAATTTTAATTTGGAAGCAAAATTATTCTACAAAAAAAAAGTTTTATTCCATAATTTTATTTGAAATTCTTCAATTTTATATAAAGTAGTCTGATTTGGGTATTAACACTTTTATTGATAAGGAGAGAACAACGTTTCGACCTTCCTTCTTAACCTGAAGATAACCTAAGAAGGTCGAAACGTTGTTCTCTCATTATCAATAAAAGTGTTAATACACATACCAGCCATTCTGAGATACATTTTTATTTCAAGTGGGTTTCTCGTCATCACGATTTTCATTTGGAAGTTCGTCAAACCGGTTAGCGCTACCTAGTGGTTTATTTTTAAAATAGTAGCATGAAAGAGCACAATTTGTAAAAACTACATGACTGATTTTGTCAAAATATTCTAAAATACAAAATATACTGACTTTAACAAATAAAAATAATAAAGCTGAGATAAACGTTTGAATTAACGATCGAAAATGTACTCTTATCATGAAAAACATGTTCTTGTTTTCGTGGAAAATAAAATATTATAATTTGATATTTACTTACCACACTTATGTGTCACTATAGACAGAAAAAAGTATTAATACACTTTCAGCATACTCTTCCTTTGTTGTACAAGAAACCAACCTCTCAAGAAAAGAAACCTGAAATTCATCCAGGGAAGATCAAAGTTTCATCTGATGAGATTGTGCTGCCATCTATTTTGTTTTGTAAGTTAAATAATAACATTTAATTGATATGTATATTTTGCTAGTTTATTTTTAGTTTATATTCCTACTTTTTATTACGCACATCATACTAGACTAAATAAAACTTTGAAACATCTCTTCTATACACAATAATTTAATACTAAAAAATTAAAAACGAAACGATTATACGTAATAAAATATAAATAACTTTAGATATAAGAGAAAATGACAAAAATATTATTCTTTCAGGATACGTTTTTCTTTGTTTTTGTTATCTAGAGGTTTAAATTCTTTTATTGGCTAGAGAAACTATTTCTATTTACGATATGAGCGCTTAGCTTAACGTCTGGAATAAACGAGAATACATTTTAAATTGTTGATTGATTAATGAGTTACCCAATCAGTTCTGTACTGTAAACTTTACGTTTGTGTTATCAACGAAGTAATAGTTTGGTTTGGTTTCAATTTCGCGTAAAATCATACGAAGGCTATCTGTACTAGCCGTCCCCAATTCAACGTTGTAAGATTAGAAGGAAGACAACTAATCATCACCATCCACTGCCAATACTTGGACTACTCTTTGCCAACGAACAGTGAGAATGACCGTCACATTATAACGCCCCCACGACTGAAAGAACAAGCGTGTTTGGTGGGATGGGGATTCGAACCCGCAACCCTCAGATTGAGAGTCAGGCGCCCCAATCACATGTCCATTTTGGGCCTGAAGTAAGAGAGTACATAACACGAGAAGATGTAATTTCTTATTTATACAATATTTATTTACTATGTTAGACCTAACACTAGTTACATGGAACATGTATTACTTGTAGTCGAGAAAATAAATAGTTTCGATTTAGTTATGTAAACTAGACTTTGCACTTTTTCTTTTTTCAGTGAATGATCCGTAATATCCTTCCAGCGAAAGAAAACAAGACAAAACTCTTACAAGAATGACTGGATAATATGATATCAAGATATAAACTGGAGACATTTTTAGATTAAATTTCACGTGTTAACTGTTTTTCTATTTTTATTTTCCTTTTTAAACCCAAGCCCTCGGAAGCAACCTACTAACGTAGTACAGGTAATAAGCAAACAAAAGTTGGATTAAAGTTTTATCATGATGCTTGAACACAATGCATTATTCCTGACAAGATATACACTTTTGTTTACTTCGATAGCTTTGTACTAACATTAATATTTCACTTAACATACTGTGAGATTACTATGTCATTGTAATTGGAGAAATTTCAATACATCTTCTGTGTAACTGCTATTACTATTATTTGTAATATTCTTTTACTAAAAGTAAACGAATCACACAAAATACATAATATGTGAGAGGAAAATGAAAATTTAAAGTTCATCAGTGGGTCAGTGATAATTTTCAAACCTACAACGCTAAATTCTGGGGCTCAGTTTTCTGCGGGTGGACGAAGTGCAGGTATATTTAAAAAAAAAATGAAAATGTGCTGCCATCTATTGCCTATTTTATACTGTGAACTTAATAATTAATTTCACAATGAATAATGCAATTTAACACTTGTGTATGTTTTCTTATAGCAAAGTCACATCGCGCTATCTGCTGAATCCACCAAGAGAAATCGAATCCCTGATTTTAGCGTAGTAAGTTCGTAAACTTACCGTTATACCATCGAGAGTGTGTTAGTTAACTCACAATAAATATCTCGAAATATTGTTACTTCTACCTGTTGTTACTGTTCGCTATAACAAATATATACTCTGTCATAACAAACTCACTAACGTATTTTAAACATCCTTATTTCATAATCTGCTAGATATTTAAATGAAGAAATTATTAATACATTATAAAATAAATAAATATAATAATTCTAGTATGTGAAAAAAGTTATTAAGCGAATAATTAGACAACATAATTTGGAGGTATGAACTAGTGGCTTTTCTAACTACTTTACACATCTTAAACTTTTTTAAATGTTTTCTACTAATACATTTGAATATTTATTGAATTTGTTCATTTTGAATTTTGCACAAAGGTACACGTGGGCTATCTTCGCTAGCTGTCACTAATTTAGCAATGTAAGACTAAAGGAAGGCAGCTAGTCATTGGCACTCACCGCCAACTCTTGGGCTACTCCTTTGCCAACGCATGGTGGGATTGATTGTCATATTATAACGTCCCCACGGCTTGGAGGGCTAGCATGTTTGTCGCGACGGGGATGCAAACCCGCCACCCTCAAATTACGAGTTGCACGCCTTAACACGCTTGGCCATGCCGCGTCGTTAGTAGAGCACCTGGTCTAGGATAATGACTGAGATATTATTTCACCAAATATCTAAAAAGAAGGATGCATCATAAATACAAGGATCAGTGAAGCACTGAGCTTAGCTTCAGTTCGTTCAGTGGTTAAGAAGCGAAAATATTCAGATCTGTGTTAGTTATCGCAAATATTTAGTTACCCGATTGATTAGCCGCTGAATTTTACAAATAACTTTACTGGAATATTAATCGTAGTTAAAAGTGAAAACTTTTTTGTGTAAACTACGGCTTATAACTGGGTGGAATAATAATTTTAATAAAAACTACCCAACAAAAGAACAGTTGTGTCAGAAGTGGGATTATTTTGGTGGAAGCAAAATATAACTTAACTAAATTTCAACGTGACAACTAGATCCAGAAGCGAGACCAAAATCCTGCTAAATATTATGAAACAATTAAAAGAGAACCAAGAAAAAAGAACAAGAAATAATATGAAAAAATTAGAAGAATATCACAGGAACTTCATCAAATATTAAGAAGAAGGAGTAAAAAAATTAAAAGATCATAAAGAAAGAGACAAAAAGTTACAAGAATGAAACTGGATTTTAATCAAATAGTTAAAAGAAAGAGGTCGAAAATTTTAAGAATAAATAACTAAAACAAAAATTATTGAAAACAAGGCCAAAGAAGCCGTTGAAGATGCACAAGAAGATTAGAACAGTGAGATTGAAGAATTGAAGTATAGAGGGCAAAGAAAGACATCAACGAGGTAGAAAAAGCATCATTGAGATAGAAGAAAATATCAGTGGTAGAATAAAGCGTGTAAAAAACGAATTATTAAATGTATAGACTAAACCACATGACTTATTTCATGAAAAATACTATTCCAAAAATTTAAATGGCTAACATCACCCAACAAAACATAATAAACAAAAACTTATGGTGGAAAGTACTATGGGAAACATATCAGACTCATTTTGAAATAATTTCCATATAGAACCGTTAACAGGTTGTTTATCATGCTGTCCATTTTAAAATGACCAGCTTTAAACGACATAACGTTCCAGCTGAGAGTCATAACAACTACGAAGCATTGACAGCTGCCTCATTTTGGACACAATAGAAAGAAACATCAAGAGCAAAGTTCAAGAATAGATTGCAAAGGAAACAAAAATGTCAGACAAACTTGCAGAATATTTTGAAAGACTCGCTCAATTATCTTTCATTACATGATAATTACTGCGTCAAATGTTGACCTTCCAGAGACAACAAAGAAAGCAATCGTTACACCCCCAGAAAGTAAATGAAAACCATACTTGAAACTTTTCGGAATAAATTTACATCTAGTGACTGGGATATAGTAAAAATAAACACAACACTCCAGTGGAAAGATTAATGATGAAAGAACTTTCAAGGATCTAAAACATGATTAAATCATCATTAAGCCATAAATACAACAAACCATGAACTTCGAGTTAAATCTAAACAGGACATTATAACATATTAACATGCGGAGGTAGTACTTCAGCATCAAAATATATTAGTGATCATCTCTGAGAAAACACTTAAAAAATCTGATAAAAAATCCTCATATAAAGACAGCTTATCATTATAGAAAATTACCTGAATTGATCGTGGAATATCAAAACATCTCCAGTGTACTGATTTGGTTTGATTTTTTCGCAAAGCTACTCACTGTACTAATTGTAAACAACGTAGCAGTGATAGACTAGAGAGAAGGTAGCTGGTCAACACCATACACCGCTAACTCTTGGGCTACTTTCTTTAATAGGCCCGGTACAATCATGTGGTTAGGGCATTCAACTTGCAATATGAGGGTCACAGGTTCGAATCCTCGTCACACCAAACATGTTCGCATTTTCAGCCGTGGGAGCGTTATAACGTGACGGTCAATCTCACTATTCGTTAGTAAAAGAGTAGCCAAGAGTTGGTGGTGGGTTGTGATGACTAGCTGCCTTCCTTCTAATATTACAATACTAAATTCGGGACAGCTAGAGCAGATAGCTCTCGTGTAACTTTGCGCGAAATTCAAAATGTACAAACAGTACTCTTTTACCACAACTTAATAGTATTGAATGCCACATTATAACGTCTCCATGGCTGAAAGGACGAGGATATTTGGCGAGATGGAGACCTGAATCCCGCAACTCGCAGATTGCGATTAGAATGCCCTCACCATCAGGCCATGGGAAACCCTTCTCTGATGGAGCTCATGACCTAATTTGAACAAATAAAATGGCGTACAATATTGATGCTTGAGATACAATCCCAACCAAGTAACTAGCTAGAAACCTTCATTTGAAAACGAGGCTGAGGCTTTCAAAGAAATAGAAACCATGTAGGAACAAGGACTAACAAAATCCATTACTAATCCATGGACATTATTTATTGCACTTTTGAAGAAGGATACATCTACATTGGTTTGCATAGGCTACCAGAAGAAGAATATGATCATATAAAACAAATGTCTACCCACTACTAAGGACTGAATCTGTTTTTTGTCGATCATAGTATATTTCACTATTTAATGTTGAAAGTAAATATTGGCTTTTACTGCAGGGAAAGGATAGTTGAAGTCTGTAGTATTACCACTTAAATTGAATAACGTACATTTCAACAATTAATGTGGTGTGTTCTGTCTAAACAACTCTGGAACATGGTATGCATCTACTTGGATGGCATGATTTCTAATGGAAAGACCTTCAATATTATTCATGATGGGTTAAGAAAGGCTCCAAATGAACTGAGGAAGAAGAACCTGTTGCTGAATCCCAAGAAGTGTGAATTTCCATCAACATTCCTGGGATGCATTCAGCAGAGAGGATGTGTCTACAGACCAACTAAATATTGTCCAGAATTGACCATTACCAAAGAACCCAAGTGAAGTAAGATTTTTTTTTATTGTGCTCTTACTACCATTATTTCATATAATCTTTCATTGAAATACTTTGTTCTTGAAACGTCAAATGAGTTTCTTGGACTGCTGACAGCCAAAAAGTATTCAACGAACTGAAGAAAGAATTGTCCACTAATCCTGTATTCAAATACCTAATCTTGAAGCTCCACTAGTTTTAGATGCAGATGTTAGACATTTTGCAGTGATGTTATCACAAGTACGACATGGAAAACAGCATGTGATCGCATGCTATAGCAGTTCAAAGAATGCTGCAAAAAGGATATATTGTATAACCCAAAAATACCTACTAATTGTTGTTCGAGCTTTAATTCATTTCCATCATTGTCTATATTGACTGTTGTTTAAATTACAAACAGATTTTCCAGAGCTAAAATGGTCACTCTTCACAATCCAGAAATCCAGATGGAAAGATGGCTCCCAAAACTCTAAGTGTGGTATAATTTTAACACTGCATGTCGCCCTGGATGGACCTATAGAAATGATGATGCATTATCCCAAAACCCATGCGTTAATGAATAATGTAAACACTCTGAAAAGAAAGAATCATCAACCTATAGCTCAAATGAAGATAATTCAAAATTGGACACTCATAAATAATGATGTTAACAGATGTTAACGTTAACAGATAAACTAAAAGTATTCGCAAAATGCAAATTCTAAAGAGAATAAATCGAACAGAGTAACAAAAGAAAGAAGAAAATGTAAATGAGCAAATAAACGAAATTTTATTCGCGATTATTGTGTATAGTATCTATTTTCTATTTACGTCCATACAGAAGATGGACATAAAACGTTATGAGTTACTGTTTAAATCCAAACACTACAGTTAAGTGTGCGGCATATTATAATTTAATACTGTATGTGACACTGTCTATTTCAAGTGGCATGTGTAAAGGAGGAAATCCTCTAACTTATACCAATTTTTACAAATGTCTGTGTCACTTCTTGAAATGGGCTCGCCCATCACTAGAGAGATGAATTTCTAGTTGCTAGCATATAAAACCTTTACTCGCGGAAAAGAACTAGTGATAATTTGATGACTTATCCTGTTAAAAGTAATGGCCTATTGTACACAAGAACACCAATACGAAAACTTTTGAAAGATTACCTAAATTTATATGATTAAAGATATATTCTAAACTAGTTATAGAAGGATGAAATTTATTACTATTTCCTTACAACTTTTCATAAACACACAAAACTGAGAAATAGGGTTCAAAATCAATTCATTAAAAATTATAGCTTTGTCAAAATCATAGCTTATCGTATTTGATTATGTAATATTAATTACTTGCAATACACTGTCGATAGAGGACGCTGTACGCTCCAAAGCTCTCCAAAGTATTTACTCTCGTGACTGTTACATTAACATAACAAATAGAACAAATATTATGGCAAAAGTTTACTATGAAGTGTCAAAATAGTTGTTTATGAATTTAATTTAAAATATTGCTGGCACTACTGCTTTACGTTAGTAGAGGGCGCTAAACGTCCTGAGCTTCCAGTCTTCTACTTGCTGACAAGACAGAGTAAATGTTTACAATTACTTTCCTGACTGTTCTATCAGTAAAATAAGTATATCGTGGTAAACGTTTATTGCTAAATGTTAAATTCGTATCTAATAATTAAACTTTAATTACTGCTGATACTGTTGGTTACGTATCTGTTAGATTTTTGTATTTAGAATTTTATACGTAAAGCTATTAAAAAGGTTGAACGTGCATAAATATCCCTAAGTTTGAACTGATAGGAAAAGAAAACACTCCCACCGTCCGCCAAATCTTAGGATAGTTTTGTCTGATCGATTAGTCTTTCTTAAGGCGCATCAATGGCCTGAATGTCCAAAACACATTTTAGAGACTATAAAAGTCTATTCAGAAGACAGAAAACATTGAATATTCTGAACCTCAGGTATTCAATAATAATAATAATAATAAAACAAACACAAAAGCACCTTTGGTAACAAAACTGAGTAAACAGTTATAACTCATGATTGTTGCATTAATAAAGCAAATATCGTGTTGAAAATTGTAAATGGTACAAACTTACTGCAGGTTGTTAAAATAATATTTTTACGTCCTCAACAAGTATGTTTATTGATCAATATTTTGTAAAGTAAGTAAAAAACATAAACAGACGGATACTGGCCAGTCTTTTATCTACGATAATCGTGTGAGACGTTGTGGTTCAATTTTAAGCTACGGTTTAACAGATCTGATTAAAAATGTAAATAAAAATATTTTGTTAGAAAATGAGATCTAATTGTCTTTGTATAGAACTGACCATCTAATTTTATTTAAAAATTACATTAATATACTGGATTTACTACCTAGAAAACTATTCATGTCTTTTAGTGAGTTATAAGTGGCAGGGTTGTTGCAATTTCAGTGTAATAAATCAAAATCGAGTTTTTATTTAACTTGCTAAGATCAACTCATAGTTTAAAGAAGAACCTATAGATAACAGCACTATAGCAATACCTATTGAGTTTCGAGTACTCATTTCTATTTTCTTTGTTTCTTTCTTTCTTTTTTGGCATATTTTTGATAGCATTGCTTACATTACAAGCTCTGGTGGGTGGTTACTCTGAAAGTTTGGATACTCGAGCAATTTCAGTAAAATTATTATTTCAGTTGTTAAAAATTAAATACCCAAAAACAATTAAGGTCACAGCGATTGTATTAACTAAACCATTACATTTGATCAATCCTGTTGAGAAGTAGTTATTTGACACCCCTTGTATGAAATACAACTTCTGTTTCAAACACAAATATTTCACTGGATCCAATTTCTTCTTACCACTATCATCTATCTCGAGACCAATTATTGCCAAGCCGAACACGACCTTTCGTTCTCCTATTCTCTCTGTTTCTGGCTTTTTCTTTGATTCTTTAGAGGGGCACTTCTTCAGCTAATCAGAAGCATTCTAGTATACTTATTGAATATGGGTGAAGTCTGTCTGGCTTTCAATTTGTCGAGGCCCTTAAGTTTCTGTGTAACCCAGTTACTGATTCAACTGATGTTTCTTGCTTTCTGCAATTTCCCTGGCACACTAATGACTCACAAATGATTGTGTGAATTCAATTATTTTCCCTATTTCCTCCTTTTTCCCCATTGTTTTTATTTCTATGTGATGACAGCCCATTCTTAAGTTATACACATTATTTTAACAATACGATTGTGTTACCTAAGGATCAAATTTTTCGTGTTAATCGTATTTTCCCGTTGCCCATAATTTTAATCTTTAATTTAAGAAAAAAAAGCTAAATATTTGTTTGTATGGATAAGATAATTGCATCCTCAATCATTTTATCTCCTCCGTAAATTTTTGACCATCTGCTTTGCTTCGTGACTTTATCGGGATTCAATCCATGGTCTGGACCAGGAAAGGTCAAGTTCAGCGTTGACCTCTAATTCCCCCTATCAGTAAATAGTGGATTCCTTTCTGGTTTTCTTTTTCGCATTCTGAATTATAAGTAATAATCCTTGTTATGTTGTTGCATTATTCACAGTACGTTAAATTTTGTCAACTTCCATAGGTTTTTAATTAACATGTTATTCTCATGTCATGTCCAATTCATGGATAATATTAACTGGTATATTTTCACTAGCTTCACTTATTTATGATCGTACTGGTAACCTGTGTTCACAAAACAGTTCCACTATTTTGCTGTGTACACAATATCGTTCCACTTAGGAATCACACACACACACACACAATCCCATTTTTACATGCAAAACCATTTAAAAATGGAGTTACGTTTCTGTTTAGAATCCATTTAGTCTAGCACTGTTTCTTATTCATGATGTTTAGAAGTACTTAGGACTTCATTTATCATGTATTATGTGACTCTCTAGTGCGTTCATCACTTCATTTTTGTCAATATTTTTCTAATAATACTGTTTGTTTGTTTTTGAATTTCGCGCAAAGCTACACGAGGGCTATCTGCGCATCTTAGCAGTGTAAGACTCAAAGGAAGGCAGCTAGTCATCACCACCCACCGCCAACTCTTGGGCTACTCTTTTACCAGCGAATAGTGGGATTGACCGTCACTTTATAATGCCCCCACGGCTGAAAGGACGAGCACTTTTGGTGTGACGGGGATTCGAACCTGTAAGAAAGTCTCACCTGTATATAAGTGATATTAACTTGCTTCTTTTGTACGGTTTTGTAAATATGATTTTAATTCTCCATTTATTGCGGTATAAATCTAATTCGTTTCGTAGTGAGTATATATTTATTTATGTTGCTATTGTTGGGTTTGGGGCACTCTTCTACATTGTAACATCATTTGCGAACTGAAAAAATTGTATTGTTTGGGTTTTTGAGAGGCATGTCGCTCACGTGCATGATAAACAGTGTAAGGCTAAGTACTCTGAATTTATCTCTAATAAACTTAAAGGCTACTGTGGCTATAGAAAGTACGTGCGATTCCTTTTTTCTTTAACGAAATATCAAAACAATACTTTATGCTGTAGACGTTGCTATAACTAACTCAAAGTCTTTATAAAACTAAAATAACCTTTATTTTTAGTTTGTTTGTTTAGACCGTTTTAGACCTAGCCTGGGATAAAC
This sequence comes from Tachypleus tridentatus, assembly GCF_004210375.1. Taxonomy (NCBI): domain Eukaryota; kingdom Metazoa; phylum Arthropoda; class Merostomata; order Xiphosura; family Limulidae; genus Tachypleus; species Tachypleus tridentatus. The sequence goes on from NC_134837.1 coordinate 80,802,017, forward strand.
AGAACAATATTTATAAATTAGTTTCATTGTTGTGAAGTACAAAGCTGCATAACAGGCAATCTGTACTCTGTTTACCATAGGTATAGAAATCCGAATTTTTGCGTCTAAAGCAGTTGAGTCACTGGGGAAGGGGATTTTAAATTATGTTGCACTACACAATTTTTTGTTATACATAATATATATTGTTCCACATTTATATATTAAGATTTTCGATGTTGATTTTGGTTTTAGCGCAAAATTACACAATGGGCTATCTTTGCTCTGCCCACCGTAGGGATTGAACCGCAGATTTTATTGTTGTAAGTTTGTAAAGCATCTGATGATCACCCCAGAAGACTCAAATACTGAGCCTTTTTTTAATTAAGCATAAAGCTACACAATGGGCTATCTGTGCTCTGCCCACCTCGGGGATCGAAACTCAGTTTCTAGAGAAGTGAGTCCGCAGACATACCGGTATGTCACTGGGGAGGGGCAATACTGAGGCCAGTCAGAAATATTATTCAAAGGTTTTCTAAAATAAGTCCGTAAACTTGATGATACAGTGCTGGAATTTAAACAAAGAGGAACATATCTAACAATACACAGCGACGTGACATGGTAGTGGTAATTACAAAGCAAAGTTGTTATGCTCACGTGCACTAATTAATCGAACTTCGTGACTCATCGCTACCACAAACATAATTTTGATAATAGATTTTTTAACTGAGAAACTTTCTGTAGAATAAAATCAAATCGTTAAATTGAATAAAATTATTTACTTTTCAAACACAGCATTTCTATTGAAATAATATACAAAATTATTTTTAACCCCTGAAGTTACACCAAAGATAACGGAAAATTATTAAGTAAATAAACTACGTAATAGTAGTCAAATTGTTACATTTTAAGTTTATTTTAATTGGTAATTTTAAATTTCAAACACTACAAAATTAATAGTTTTAAAATCTAAAAGAAATGACACATAATGTAATTTTGTAGTTGTAAACGAATAATTTTTCCCCTAGTAACCCAGTGGTATTGAAGCCTTATAATATCAAATAACTCGTTACTCTTTTGTGTGTATTCCGTGTAGTTTATTTACATTTTACTGGTGCTTATGAAAAAAAAATATATCTTTCTTCTGTTTCTTCCAGCTTCAAACTTCTGTTTTTGCTTATTAATAGTTTTGTTTTTTTTTGCTTTCAACTTCACATAGGGCACAGTCCAATATACTGCTCTAACAATGTATTATACTGCATATAAAACAAAATTTAACGAAACTAAATATTAATTTAAAAATAATAAGTCGCTACTTGCAATGCATATAAAAATAACAGTTATTTGGGTTTAATATCTGCACTAGTTTTTAATATACAAAACACGAATATAGCTATAAACAGTTGTGTATTTTCAGTATTGTACAATCAATATTAGAATTTGAGAACTGCATAAAAACAAACAAAAATTCATAAATAAAAACAAACTAGACGCCTATCTAAACGGCCCTATAGATAATCATATTGCATATACGATGTTCTTTAGATTTATATATATATAAAAATATAATAAATATAATATATGTATAATATACTAAATATAATATATATGTATATATATATATATACATACATGAAAACTATATGAGAGAACCTATAAAACTCCCTCGAACACCAGCGAGTCACCAATGACAGTTGGTTTCTCGACATGGACTGTGTGACTTTGATTAGATTAACGTCAAAGATTACTGACTTCCCTTCTGAAACATGTTACTGTTCTGAAATAGAACTGGTAGCAAGAAAACCAAGCTTAAAAACTTGTAGATGTTTTGGTTTTTTTAACAATAAAATGGTGGTCCTGTATATTGTAAATTCAAAACCTGTACTTTAATTATCCATTTGCTGAAAACTGAGTACAGTTAGTGTTTAAAATAAGATAGGAAAATTTCCGTTTGTATCGAATGAAAGTGAGCTCAATAGAAGACATTATACATATAAAATATCTTAAACTGAACGACTAATCGTAAAGAAAACATTATATGTCAAAATATTTCTTTTCAAGATTGCATTTATTTTGTGATTCGTGTAATTTAATACTGATATCAACATCGATCGTCTCCGAGAGAAAATTTATTAAGAACAAAAATGTTTATTTTTATGAGGTAATTTCACGAGAGAAAGAAACTTCCGCTTTCAACTGATTGAAAGAAGTATTTCAAAGATACGAGCATGAAAGAATAAAACGCATAACTTTTTTTTAAACGTTTTTCAATATATATGTATATACGTTTTTGTTCGGTTTGTATTTCTTTTTTCGTGTCGGTACATGCACGATTTTATTGTACAATGTTGAATAAATTTATTTAAACTAAATATCTCCTCTTTCTTACTTCTTGTTGAAGTGAAAACTGACGAAAAGCGTTCGCTTTGGTAGCGATCTTTCCTTTCACTGATTAAAATGGCAAGGAACTGTGGCATACAGTGAAAACGATTCCCATAACCACTTAGAAATCTATTCCGAGTGCTCTATTGTGGTAGATGCTAAACATTTTTACCAACAATCCATTGTAATCAGTCTCCTTCGCTTAAAAACAAATGCATTGTATTATTTTTTTATTAAAATAATACATAGAAAGACAAAATACGGTTGTAAACGACTCTATATAATCATATTGCAAATACGATACGGTTAGAGGAATTGGATTGACTACACATTTTTCATTAATTTATCACTATTTTTAAAGGTCTGCTGTTGAACTGAGTTTTGTACTCACAGGTATTTCTTGTCGTTATTGGTTAGCCATACTGTACAAAGTGTTATAAAGTAAAAAATACATAACTTGTTAGAGTTTCTTGAGTATGTCACTGTGACTTTTTTACGATAGACATTATCATAAAAACATTTATATTTATTAACGCAAAACATTATTTACCAAAAATATTAAAAGATATCCATATTTTTGACTAATGACTTTTTAGATGTTATTCTCGTCAATATAATAATAATTACAAATATTGTTAAAATCGGAGGTTTCGTTGGTGCTTGCTTTAAAGTTTATAATTTTCTTTTGTAGTAGAATTACTGACAATAATGAAAGAATAGTTTTGATTTTTACTTTATAATTTTAAGGTATTTGTTTCAATGCTATTAAATACATTTGAAATCTCTAAATATTCAATCTGATCATTCATTAGTTTTGCCTTTATTGGCAACGGCTATAAAACTGTATTTTCTGATGACTTACGTAATGAGGAAATAAAAGTTAAGTTACGTATTATTTTATTATGCTTTTCAAAACACTGTTCTTTGTTTTAGACCTCTTTTACACCTCTTTAGCTGAAAGAGTTTGTGTCTCTGGCTTAAGCCTTAGTTAGTTGCATAATGTTCTTTAACAAATGAAAGTAGACAGAACGTAGCTTACCGCTTATTGTGCCAGGCTGCGGTGAGGAGGGTTCAAGATTTGAGCCCGCAATATGTCGCTGAACACGTTCTGCTATGGACATTTTATGAAAGTGACACCAATTCTAATGTTCATTTAACAGTAACTGTATAGGTACTACTGACTAAATACGAATGGGAACAACAGCGTTTATAGTTTCAGAGTTTTATCTTCACATCTATGACTTATCTTCTCTGAACAATATTAATACCTATCTAAGTAACCGCAGACCGTGTACTTATGTTCCTAATATTTTATTCATTTCTATAAGTTGTTTTTCTCACCTACCTAATTGGGAGCACTGAAAGCCTAATAAATACATAATTCACATGTGTAAACAAGCTTTTAATATATAAGGCACAGCACACATCAAAACTGTGAAAGAACAGTACTGGTGAAAAGGAAAAAAAAAACCTTGGTTTTTAATTTCATGACAAAATACAAGAACCTATAATCTCTATGGAAAATATTATTGAAATATCTGACAATTGAAACCATAATTATGATGAAGTAATGTTAGTATGACAATTAATATCGTTGGATAAACTATAGGCGCACATGCAAAAGAAAATGGCTATTTCAACCAATCATCGTGTACTGCAAGTTTATTTACTATAGCTTTTGTTGTTCAACTGGATTATTAAGGTTTGGTTTAAATTTCGCGCAAAGCTACATAAGGGCTATCTGCGCTAGCCGGACCTAATTTAGCAGTGTAAGGCTAGAGGGAAGGCAGCTAGTCATCACCACCCACCGCCAACTCTTGGGCTACTCTTTTACCAACGAATAGTGGGATTGACAGTCACATTATAACGCTCCTACGACTGAGAGAGCAAGCATTTTGGTGTGACAGGTATTCGAACCTGGGACCCTCAGATTACGAGTCGAGTGCCTTAACCACCCGGCCATGACAAACCGATTATTAACGTAGAGAATTGTTATCTCATTTGAACAAATCATAATAATACTACACGAAACAGCAAAAAACGAAAGCCGTTATATCCAAGGAACTCCATGATGTTTGTTAAAAGATGGCGGAATTCTTGAAGAACAGAATGTGCAAAGCACCAAAATCTGTCTTGTTTATTTGCGAAAGAAAAAAACTCCTGAAAAAAAACAAGGCTTTCAATATATTGATTGAAAAACCACATCAACCATTTCATGTTTTTATAACTATTGTTACAAACAGATAAGCAAAATAAAAAGAGAGAGAGAAAAAGAAAAGAAACTAAACTCCCTGTAGGTGTCGCAGAACGATAACTTCTTAGTGTTATTTACTTTTAACACAAAGCAACTTAACATCCAGTTTTTGTAACTTCGAGCTAGGCAGACGACCAATGGTAGCGAGCAGAACAAAACAGTCAATCAAAAGACATATATAAACTATCCACACGTATTTATATATATTTATATCCACACTAACTAATGTCATTAAGGTCAAAATACGAGAATGTTTCTGATGACTCATCAAATTGTTAATAATAATACTAAAATCACTGTATTGCCCGTGGTTAATGTTTTGGGGAGCAATGAAAACCACCAGGGGGTGGATGGAATTTCAACAGCTTATCTCTTATACAATCTCATTATCAAACTGGAAAGGTTAATTAATAAGTAATACTATCAACGTTTTCCAGCTCACGTTCTATCATAACGTTATTTCTTATCAGGAATGTTATCGTCGGTAGAGAATCATGGGAATGGCAATCTTTCCAATTTTCCACAGATTATGTTCCCGCTCCACTCTACTAAATTATGCAAATACACACAGAGGAAAACGGTGCCATTAGTCTCCATATAGAATTCAATGTTATTTCACCAAACTTTACCTGAACGAAGTTTTAGGAGTGGGCGTTTGTTTTACATAACAAAGACAACCCCTTTCATATTAATTAAGCTACCTTTCTCGTGGGTGAAGCTATGAAAATAAAAACTACGGTGTTTTGAGCAGTTACTCAGTTCTTTAAAATTTCGTTAGATTCCCTGTAGGTTTAGTGCCAAGGCTGTGGGTGTACGTAGGTACTGGACCCATATCACCCAACTATGCTAGGCAAGTGTCCCCACCCAGTTTTACTTTTGTTTCACAATCATCTAAGAGCAGAATTTTAATGTTGTTTAAGACTGGGTTAACTTCTGGTTGTGTTTACACTACGTTCTACTAAACGTGTGAGTCGATACCCGTGGTGGGGCGAGCACAGATAACCCATTGAGTAGCTTTGTGCTTAATTCAAAACAGCAACTAAACGTGTGATGTAAGTAAATTATTGTTCACGGAATATCTCAGTATAACCTAAACTCCATCAGATTATTTTCGGTTTTGTTTGTTCAACCGGTTGCTTTTGTTCCCCTATTTTCATCTGTTCAGATCATACTTGTCTTGCACATACCAACATAAAGAAATGTTCATCTCGATGTGTTTGTTACAACTTACACATTAAAGCAGAACTTAGTTAAAAGTGTAATACCAACAAAACAGCGGAAACTTTAGTTTTATATTGTAACAGTCTAAATAAGCCTACTTATTAAAATTAGCATAATGGACTTTGATTAATGTTTATTTATCTATGGTACTCGATCAACTACAATATAAATATTTTAGTATAACAATGTAACATCATTTTTATCAATTTCTGATCAATCAATACTCGTTGTTTACTTTTTCTACTTCACCTCTGAAAAAATTCAACGTTTCTACCCTGCGTGTTGTCGCGGACACTGAACTTTTGCGTGTCAGATGGAATGTAATGGAAGGAAGAAAATCTCGAGCCATGAACCTTTAGTCAAGGCGTGGTCAGTGTTCGAGATCGCCACGCCATAGCGTATTCCGTTGTGGTTGCCATAGCAACAAGCCAGACATTATCTTCGCCATCAGACAGTAGTTAGACGAATACTGCGCCAGTCAGTGCAGTATACTACGTGTATGGGATACTTTCTTTCGCTAGTTACGAATTGATAAACACATGAATGTCTTGAGCTAAAGAATTTCAAACTAATTTATCTAAATCAAGTATTTATAAAATGCCCACATACACACACACACACAAGAGTCTAACTGAAAGAAAAGACAAAACATGTGTATTATAAATGCAAACTGCACGTGTTTATCCATAACAAAACGAATTACCTGGTCCTCCATGCCCAAGAGTAGGCAATACATTTCGTGTAATAATATCCACTAGATGAGTTCAATTGGCATTTTAACTTGACCTTAAGTGTGGTGGTTTATTTGAGATCCATAACACAGTTTCATTGTAAATTATCGATACCTCCCCTTTTCGTTGCAATGAATGCAACAATATTGTGCCTTTTGTAAATTACATCATATGACCACGCCCTCTGAAGATTTTAAAGAAACTTATCACAGTGACTAATACTACTTTTTTTTTCAGATAACAAGGTAAATCTTCAAAATAAAACCTCTATCACATTATTTTTCTGACTATAATACTTAATCCCTCCAAGAATGAAGATTCGTTATATTAGAGCCATAATATTCTGAAAAATTATTATTGGAAAACTAAAGGCCTTTTGCGGCAAACACGGCTCCATTTTACCAAGGACGAAACGACATTTTTCTAAAAAAATTACTTTTCATACCAGTAGTGATTCACTTGCGATGCGACAATTTGGGAAACTGCCAGATGCTGAAAAATGGCTGACACCGAGGAGGAAGAGACTTTTCCGATATGGTTGAAGCTATAATTGTATTGTAATTTCATTTCAAAATGGACTATTATGTAATTTATTTTACTTTGGTGTCTTTGAAGTTGTAATGGCTTTTGTTATACAGCTCTGGGCACTTTTGTACTTCAACTATTATAAGTCTTTATTTCATTTTGCATTTATGCAGGATACTGCTTCAACTTTGTGGACCACGTGCACTGAAACTGTCCTCTGATAGCTCGGTCTCCAAGTTGTCGCCCAAAGAATTGTAAAAAGAACAATAAAGTTTTAAATTATATTTTATTGCATTCGTAAAAAGAACAACAAAGTTTTAAATTATATTTTATTGCATTCGTAAAAAGAACAACAAAGTTTTAAATTATATTTTATTGTATCGCTGCAGTGTCGTCCAGGTGTCACCCTGAGGTCCCCCCCTCCGACCCCTAACATAACCTTGACATTTCTTGCTGTCGTTTGGTAGGGGATTGAAGACATGGCTTTTATAAAGAATACCAGATCTATTATTATTAGTATTAATCATTTCACACAATTACTTTGTCGCATCTCAGCCGCTAGGTAGAGAATTTAAGCATTAATATAAAAGTTATTACTTTCTTAAGGAATAAATGAATAATTTTGCTGTGCTTAGAAAATAAACATATAAGTTTTAGTGATTTACAAATCATATATCGCTAGTACGTTTATTTTCTAAAGGAAAGTCAAACATGATGCCATTGTTTTAATAAATTTGTCGTTGATTTAGATGAAATGAAAAAGGAAAGCTTGATTTGTGTGTACGTGTGGACAGGCGTCACCTTTCACAGTTATCTAAATGAACATTTCCTAGGCCTAATTTAAGATAAAGGGAATAAAAATGGATTTTCATTTGGTGAAAATTACGAGGAAATTGGTGTGTGACGCACTTCAGAAAGAAAGGAATTAAGTTATAGATTTTGTGTTTGTGTGTATAAGTGTCATAGAACAGGGGTCTCCAAACTATGGCTCGCAACTTCGGTTTATTCGGCCCGCTAACAGTTTATTAAACCAATAATATAATTTTTTATGTTATAAAACCAAAAAATAAAATGTAATTAGCAAAAATCGGTGTAGGTGCAATACACTTCTGTATTTGCTGGAAAACGTCGTATTATTTAGTATTGCGTCATCTCACTCATCGACCCCATTGCGCTAAAGTAGTACGTTTCTTTCTATGCCTGCCGCATGTACCACAGTGTGTGTCAGTAAATGCTGCTGTTTACTTTATGTTCGAGTTCATAGCTATTCCTAATTAAAATGTTAGGACAAGGGAAGAAGAGATAAGTTGACTCTGAATATCGTGTTTTTAAAGAACAGTGGCGTATGGACTACTTCTTTATTTAATCACGTAACAAAACGTTGTGCTTAATATGCGACGAGACTATTGCAGAGCTAAAAAAAATAAAAACATTCGTAGACATGACTAAACCGAGCACTCATCTCACTATTCTAAGTCTTCGGGAGAGCTACGTTCAGACAAATTCAAAACATTGAAACGTAGCTTACCATCACAACAGTTTATATTTAATAGAATGAAGATATAAGAAGAGCAAGTTTCCGAGTGGCACACCCATTAGCCAAATGAGAAAAACCATATACCGATGGTGAGCTAATTAAATTATGGAGCAGCCGAAGAAATGTGCCCAGAAAAAGTAGACTTTTTTAAGATTATTAGACTTTCGGTTAATATAGTTGCTTGTATAGTCGAGGACATTGGAAGCAATATTGTTTTTTTAGCTGAAAGACAAGACCACAGAGTTCGAGTGTTTTTCCAGCGGGCTTGGCGAATACTTCACAGTTGCTGATGTTTATTCGCGGAGTCAATATTAATTTTGAAGTGACTGAAGAATTAGCTTCTGTGCGTAGACCTAACAAAATAAATGGTATCTGTCTGTTTGTGATAATTACTGAAGCAGAACAAAAGAAATAAAAAGAAACAATTAATGAAACAAGAGCATATTCAATAAACAAGAAATACTGGAACTTGAGACATTTTCTCACGTTGGATAAAAACCTCCGTAACTAAATAAGCTGAAAATTGTAATTTCTAATTATGTCAGTTTTCATGACATCAACTTGCTTGATAACAGGGAATGTTATCCAGATATATTTTACACTCTTTGGTCGTTGTATGGGTTTGTTATCCTCTTCAGTAGGTATTTTTCGTACATTAGAAAATACGAGTGCAAGATGAAAAATCTAGAATACAGTATTCAGATGGAAAGTTAGCCAGGCCTCGAATTTATTTCTATATGAAAAAACACGAATATTTGTTTGTAAACAGTATCCCAGATCTAAAAAAAACATTATTTATTTGAATGACTGCTTTCAATTAATCTTGTGAATAAAAACTTTAATCTGGATATTGTCAATACAAACTCTTGTAACAAAAAATGAGGAACAGAACACGAAAAGCACAAAGATTCCCAACGAAATGTATCACACAGAATGAGGACCAAAACACATGGGGCAGAAGATTATCTATATAACGTATCGAACAACTCAAAACATTAATCCATATAAAATAATGTCATATCCTTACTATTTTTCATTAATATTGGAGATTATAAATGATAATGTCGTTAAAAAACGATGTTTATGGTTCAAATGCATTACACATTGCCATTCAAATTGTTCATTTTGTTAGCTTTAGAGAGCGCTGTAGACTAATGTTTATAAATCTGGTTAATTACATCAAACGTATTACCTTCATATTAACATGAGACTCAATCCAATCATTTATTTTATTGAGCAATAGAACGCATAAGAGCAATCACTGGCACAGCGGTATTTTTGCAGACTTACAACGCTAGAAACAGGATTTCGATACCCGTGGTGGGTAAAGCACAGATGGCATATTGAGAAGCTTTGTGCTTAACTCCAAACAATAACGCATAAATTCACATACAACTACTAAAATTCTGAAACAAGCATCCATCAAAGCAACGAACTAATTCCTGGTTCTAAAGATGTTTACCCCTTACCTATTACTTTTCAATTTACGAAATAAGAGCAGGAAGAAGGATTTTTTTCCGATTTATTGAAATGTCATATAACTCCCGTTCACTCCCAACTCTAGATCCTTTTCTCCAACCGATCTTGTAATGTTTGTTGCTGAAGATTTCTGATATAATTTTAAATAATTGACAAGTTACACTGTATAATGACAAAAATACACAACACAATATAGAATATACCAATAAAACAATCTTAGCCATACAGCACAGGATGAGCTGTTATTTGTAATTTAAAAGTTTATCAAACAAATTAAAGGGTTACTGAGTTAAGGAAAGTGTAAAGAATAAATAAATGAGTACCAAAGTCTCTCTAACATAGAGTACAGTTTGGAGTAACTAGAAACTAAAGTTTGTCTGACAAAGGGTACAGTTTGGAGTAACTAGAAACCAAAGTCTCTCTAATAAAGGGTACAGTTTGGAGTAACTAGAAACTAAAGTGTATCTAAAAAATGGTACAGTTTAGAGTAACTGGAAACTAAAGTTTCTCTAACAAAGAGTACGATATGGAGTAACTAGAAACCAAAGTTCTCTAACAAAGGGTACAACTTGGAGTATCTAGAAACCAAAGTTCTCTAACAAAGGGCATGATATGGATTAACAAGAAAGTTGCTTCTCTGGATAGCACATGTACAACTTAGTTTAACTGGCTTTCACCTATGGTTTGTGTATTATAACAATATTTGTATTCCAGTCTGGATGTTTAGCGTTCTCACTCACCTAATACCGTTAAACAAAAATCCGTTTTCAGTGGAATGTTGTATCCATATCTATTCTATAATCGTTGAAATGAGAACTGTAACGGGTCCATTAAAACAGGCTACACCTGTCAAATCATTAATCGATGAGAAATCTAGAAAACCTGTAAGTAATAATAAAATTTTAAAGTTAAGTCATATCACATCAACTTTTTTCTCTTTACAATGCCGTCGAAGAAAAACAACTGATGTTCATATTTTTAGTAAGTGAATCACTCGTAAATATTCAAAACAGGAACGACGTGTAATGTGTTTCATACTTACTTCATTACTTCTTGTATTTGTTACATATATTCGAGGTATTTGCAGTCACGAACATAACATTATATTACATTACTACTAAGAGTAAATCAAAACCGAAGTTTTAGTGACCAGTACGTTAAAGTAGCTGTTGAAAAATACGATACTACCAGGTAATAAAGTGATTGTGTCTTGGAATATGAATGAGCTTATTAAAACCTACACATAGAAACTGAGCGTTTTAAAATGAGATGGCCTGAGGTCGAGAGTTTGATTAATGGTGACTCTACAAATTCCTTAATGACAGCTGAGCATACGAAGGGTGAAATAAAAATCAGGTAAGTTTTATATGATAGGAAGACAAGTAGGTGGAAAGGCAAATTGATAGATAAACAAGTTAAATAATAGAAGTGCAAGGACATCCAAAAATAGAAAGACAAGCAAATAAAGACTAAAATTAGCATAAATAGACAAATACGGCCGTATTGATAAAGATGTATGAAACATTCCTATTTTTCAAGGTCTCACATTAATTTCGTTGGTGCTCGGATTTATAATTAAAATGGAAATGAATGATGACTTCCAAACATGCAACCATAGCAACGCTGGGAAGGCGTGCATATACACGCAGAATCTTCACTAATTACTAAGCTTGGCTACAGGGAATGTGTGCCTGTAGAGAGCAAGACTAGAAACGTGAGGTCAGAGATCATCAGTCACTCTCATCTTGTCCAATTACAGCACAAGAAAGGTCACGTAATTTCCAGTGCTATTCAGCTTCTTTATAAACTTTCAAATACATAATAGAACGTTCATTTTTTTCGAGAATTTTCCAAGCCAAGTATCGTAAATGTTAAACATAAAACTAATTTACAACAAAATATTCAGATACGGCTGAATTAGGTCTTCAAATGTAACTTTCTTTAACAACATTTTACACAGACTGTAATTAAGAAGTGTAAGATATTTCTTAAGGTACGTTGTAACAATGGTGATGTTATGGAATGGACACGCGCTTAGAAACTATTAAGACAAAATATATTTATTGGTACAGTATCCCTTGTATACTGCGGGATATCTAACCCTATATACATTAGTCTTGTAAGTACATAGACTTAGCGCTGTTCCAACGTGGATCGACGCAACTAGTGACTTTGAGTTTTTAGATTATCAATTTTGGTCTTGTTGTTGCTTTTTAACTAACGTTTATAAGGGAACAGATTAATAATATGTCAAAACATAGCCTGCAATATCTGGAAAAAAAAGTTGGAAGATTTCTATTGTATTAGGCTTAAACCCTCACGTTTACAATTAAAACAACATTTGGTGAAAGTTTCATTGATTATTCAAAAAAGTAAATCTTCTGTCTCTTGCTTCTTCTTTTTTAAACACATAAAAGAAATCTAAATTTTGTTCTTTTAATTTCTGAATGTTTTGTTGGATAAATCTAGTTAACATGTCAAAAATATATTATACGTCTTTATTTATAAGGTTAAATACAAAGAGCACTTGTACGAAGCCTAGTCATTTTACCGATATGTTTTAACATCTTGATTCATTGAAGTATATACAACAGAGAGGTATAATTAATTTAAATAAAAATATGTCGTAAGTTTGACTTATATGTTGTTACCAGCACTTTCATTCGCAGAACGGTTAGTTTAGTGTTTAATAATCTATTATAATACATACTGGACATAAACCATTGGATCACAAGCTTTATCCCAAAACAATATATTTCCGCTAACACTCTTTCAATTCTAAATTTATTTTGTTTGTTTGTTGTAAAGAACAAATCATCGTAATGGACTATCTGTGCGCTGTCCAAAGCGGGATCGAAACCCGGCTTTTAGCCTTATGAGCCCTCTGACTTACCGCTAAACTGCCTATAGTTGAGGCTATTTATCTAAGATCACAGATTGGGAAATCAAGCACCACATGCTATACTAACTTACAAATAAATGCTCGAGTACTTCAACTGAAGCTACGTATTACAATCAAATATAAAAACTAAGGTTTGAAAAGTTTCTCAGATTACTTTAAACTATGAAAGTTAGTGATGTGTGCAATTTTTAAACATCTGTTGCATTCCCTTTCGAGATATCAAAATTATAAGGAAATGGACAAAATACATGGTAATTCCTTTTAACAGCAAAATATTCTGAGAGTGATCTTATAATTTTTTGCATGTTCTTAGTGTGACAGATATTTCAGTATCAATATATGTAGTCAAAACAGATTAGTGCCGAAACATCCTGGAATGTAAATTGGAAGTCAGTGACTAGAATCGAATTTTCCGTAGGTGATGTGATGACATTCACGTGCGGATGTTTTCAGAGTAAATATTAGCACTGTAAAAAATATTTTTAATGTGATTTAATAATTTGTGAACAATTATTTTTGTAAATTGGTTCTGTCTTGTTTGTTGGCTTCACGATCGATAACTTCTACTGTAGCAGAAATTGAAGGCTCGTTCGGGATCTGAGATTAATATAATTAATCATTGTTTATTGATAAATTGTAAAATTTAAGTGGATTGGATTTTGAATTTAGGTTTTGAAGTGAAACCAGCAAGCAGCCAATATGGTGCTTGAAGTAGATAAATTGTTTGGATAACGCCATCCTGGAGGAGTTTGGTAATCTGGCTTCATATTATTAGCTAAGCACTATCAGTTATCTGTTAATATTTCAATGAGAAACCAGGATATTAGAAGTTTAATGGTTGAATCTTTTGTTAAAGAAGAGTTGCTTGGTGAAGATGCACTAAAGGTAGTAGATGACGGCCAGACAGATGCAAAGGAATTAAAGAAATTAAAACTAGAATACCAGCTGAGGTTAAAAGAGGTAGAATTGCGAAGATAAAAAGATAACTATAACTGAGGCAGAAAGATTTAGAAATGAAGATTGAATTACAAGAATTAGCCAATAAGTCAAAGTCCATCACACCAGTGTCATCTAGTAACAACAATTTAGATTAATCCAAACAGGAAAAAGAAACAGGAGAACTTTGAAAATGTTCCCGTTAGTCTGTAATAACCAAAATATGTTTACACTCTGCTATTACAAAGTATACTGATTGGTAAAGCTCGGGAAATATTTTTAGCACTTTCACTAGAACAAAGTAGTGAATATGACACTAGATTCGAAGAACATAAAGAAACACCTTCACACGTTTTTGAACACTACAACTCAAATAAACACAACATAACCACAGAAAAGACCCAGATACTAAGTAGGGAAACAAATATAACAAAATGCAAAATCAAAGAAGCCTTACTCATACAACAACTAAAACCAAAATTTAACCAATGTAAAGGAACATCTTTATACCTATACTGATTAATACCCTAACATCCACCTCCAACGCCCTCTACAATCCCGTACCCGTTTATACTTTCATCCCGAGGACGTGTGTCTGGCAACGGTCACACTCAAACTTTCTCTTTCTTAACCTAAAGATGACCTATGAAAGTCGAAACGTTGTTCTCTCCTTATCAATAAAAGTGTTAATACCCATACCAGCCGTTCTGAGATACATTTTTATTTCAAGTGGATTTCTCGTCACTAAGAAGTTCTATAATAGTGTATATATATGTAAATATATATGTGTGTGTGTGTCGCTAAGAATGGTGTGGAATTAGTATCTTCTGTAGAGATATAACCGTCTGCCAAAAGTCATCACATTAGAGCTTTCAGAAAACTTGGAATTGTGTGTGAGGTTAAAAAGCTGAAATTTTATTTGACGGTGAGAATGGATTTCTTAAGACATATTGTATTAAGGAGTCCTTCATTCAGACTAGATCAGTTAATTTTTAGTATTTTTGTGACTGTGTCAATATTGCTTCATAGTTGTATAAATATTATCATTGTAAAATTATTCTTATTATGGTTTATGTTCTGTTTGTTTTTGAATTTCGCGCAAAGCAACATGAGGGCTATCTGCGCTAGCCGTCCCTAATTTAGCATTATAAGACTAGATGGAAGGCAGCTAGTCATCACCACCCACCGCCAACTCTTTACTCTTTTACCAACGAATAGTAGGATTGATCGTCACATTATAACGCCCCCATGGCTGAAAGGGCGAGCATGTTTGGTGTAACGGGGATTCGAACCCGCAACCCTCCGATTACGAGTCGAATGCCATAACCACGTGGCCATGCCAGGCCTACATAATTAGTAAGTTTTACCATAACACAAATTTATACAACAAAAACCGCTCTCACTTGGCGAAACGTTTCATGCGCGTATACCCAAATTGTCTCGTCAGCTATCGGTCTAACATTTTTGCTACAGCTACACCTAAGAGGAAAAGTGGACAGATTTTAGATTTTGGCATTCGAATTAAATACAGCTGATTCATAGCAGTAAAACTATAAGGTGAAAGGACGTGCAGAGACATGAATATTGGTCAGGTAAAGCCAACTAAACTAGCAATTTCTAGTTCAATTTTTCAAAAGAATCATACGGGTGAACGGTTATTATTGATTATTCATTACCAGCTATTCCGCACAGATTTACTAAATTGAATGAAATTACCTAATTAAATAGTGTTTAACCTCACGTTATATTAGCTTAAACAATTATTATATATATATAATAATGCTTGATACAGCTGTACCGATTACATGAGAGTCATGACAAGAAACTGTTAATCTAAATTCCGTAGCGTTACTATAAAAAAGTTATGTTTTAGAGAGGAAAAACTACCGCCATATATCTTAACACGTAGCTTAGAAGCCAATAGGTGTCCTTACACTACAATTTATTGATCATTAAATGTCAGTTTAATCCAGAAATTTCCAAAGATGGTGGTTGTTTTTTAAAACAACTTCGAGGCAAGTTTTCATTTGTTAAATTAACAAATAATTTTCGTAAATTAAATACAGTGTCCTCAAGCCTCCATACTAGCTATAAACAGGATCTGTCCACCGGGAATAAATTCAGTGCTTAACAATAAAGGCAGTTTCTTAGCATCATCAATTAAGCAGCTGCCAACCTTTTATGTTTCTGCTATATGTTTAGTTATCAATTTCACCTGCGATAGTTAGGATTAGGATGAGTAGACAGGAACACTTCGAAAACAGCTACAGTCATAATACTGTACTAAACTTGCTGAACAATATCTAGCAAGGTGATTTTTAACGACTCCTAAATACACTTCTGTGTGTCATTTGGAGATCTTCCACACTTCTTGTGCTGAGCCGTCAAGCTCGTAATACGCTGACGGATTTTAACCACCTGACCATTTCAAATCCCTTTTCGCAGACACAACACTAAAAGAAAGAGAGAAATTCCTTCTTTCTAGCCAATAAGAAATATCAGTTCAAATTAATAAAAAAACTTTATTGGGGCCTTTTAAATAATTTAGTTGGCTCTGTAGGGTTCTGTTCCGAATAATAGGTTTGCGATCTTAAACCTAATGTGGGTTACTGTCGTGTTGTCATATTCTTACTTGTTGAGTTTTGTTCATGTGTAGTAATAAAAATGTATGATATCTAATTAAAAACATTTTGGGTGTGAAAAAAGTGCAGCCAAAACAACGTCTGAGTGTGTGATATAAAGGAATGAAATCATAACTAGCAGCCAAGTTGTTAGCTACATTAAAAGCATCGATAATAATTTTGCAGCAAATATTCATTCATTAGTTAGCTAGGCCACGAATATTTTGTTCAACTTGGAGCATGTTGGTGAGTATTGTAAAATACATGGTCTAACTAATAAATGAATGAATATTTTATTCATTTTTTTTCAAGTTTTTAAGAATGCTAAAGTCACACACTTAATTCATTTTTTTTTGGCTACACCTTTTTTCACACCTAAGGTTTTTTTATTAGATTTTGTTTTACACAACAACACTTAGTCTCTAAAACTTCTGCAAGTGAAGGTTTGGTTTTTTTAAATTTCGCGCAAAGCTACTCGAGGGCTATCTGCGCTAGCCGTCCCTAATTTGTAATTTGTATACTATGTCTGAAAGGAGTGGTGGACCATGTCCTCTTCTTAGAACAACTAGACTGATTTTTAGTCTTTGAAGAAGGATTTTTTGAAAAACGGAAGAAACCAAAGTGTCAAACACTGGGATGATTTGAAATATTGGCTCTCATAGCTGACATTGATGATGTAACAGTAAATGGTCTTTCATAGCTGCAAACACATTGGTACCACCATACGTTATGCTGGACAAAGCTTAACAGGCCCGAAATAGACGGGTGGTTAAGGCGCTCGACTCGTATTCTAAGAGTTACGAATTTGAATCCATTAAACATGCTCGCCCTTTCAGCCGTGGTGACGTTATAATGTGACGGTCAATCCCACTATTCGTTGGTTAAAGAGTAGCCTAAGAGTTGGCAGTGAGGGGTGATGACTATTTGTCTTCCCTCTTGTCTTATATTGCTAAATTAGAGACGGCTAGCACAGATAGCCCTCGTGTAGCTTTGCACGAAATTTAGAAAACAAACAAGCAAAGCCTAATTATTGTTGGAACCCCAAAATTTCAAAATAACAGCGTCATTGCGCATTATTTCATAAAACTCACTTTTGTTTATATTCTTAAAAATTCAGAGCAGTCATATCTTTGTTAAATTTGCAGTAATCGTTGATCTCGGCAACCTTGCGAGGCTTGCGTGCTCATCCTAGTCCCCAACTTTTCCTAAAATAAGTTTATTATTGGTTGGTTTTAAACCTAGATTCTGATTGGCTTCTTTAAGTGAGACGCCGTTCTCAAAATCCTTGTTAGCCGCGATAATAACGCTCAACTCCAATCCGCTGTTTAGTTTATTACTGTTAACTACCATGTATACGTGTGTATATATATATGTATTGTACGGCTGAAAAAAAGAGATGAGTAGTACATCTCCATGAAATGTCATCTCGATGAATGACAAGAAACGAAAAAATAAGGTTTTTGGGCATTTTGTTACCAAAACTACGTAGTTTTAAATAATTTTACTTTATCACTCTTAATCATGACATATAGGTATATTTACTAAATGTTTGAAATTCTTTTTATTTTGAAACACCAGGTAACTAATAAAGATAAGTTGTATTTAATATATCTACTACCATTATACGCTTAAGGACTTTGGAACAAGTCCGCTTTCCTCCATTAAGCTCCTCAAGATTCTTCTGGTAATCAAATTTAATTTAAGTAATACGTATTTTCCATTTATATAAACACATTGGATTCAATTCCTTACGTCCCAGTGGTTCAGTGGAATGTCTGTGGAATTACAACGCTAGAATTCGGGTTTCGATATCCGTGGTGAGCAGAACACAGATAGCCCATTGTGTTGCTTTGTGCTTAACTTCAAACAAAAAATCAATTCCTCATTTCTATCGTCTTGCCTCTAGTCTTCCAGTTCACAAGTGTGTGACCTTTCTTCCATCGTTTCCTGCTCCTTTAGTGTACGTGTTATTTCATTAAATAGGATTTTCAGAACCATATATTAATAATTAAAGTAAGTGAAGTGATCTATTTGTTTTTTTATTTTTGCGCAAAGCTACACAAGAGCTATCTGCGTTAGCCATCCCTAATTTAGCACTGTAAGACTAAAGGGAAGGTAGTTAGTCACTGCCACCCACTGATAACGCCCCCACGTCTGAAAGGGTGAGCAATAACTGAGCATGTTTGGTGCAACGGGGATTCGAATCCGCGACCCTCAAATTATGAGTCGAGTGCCTTCTCCACCTGACCTGTAAAGTGATCTATCTTAATATGTTAATATCAGCGTATTATCAGTAGCTCTACTAGGAGTTTTATTAGTTATTTGGCACTTCTTAATTAAAAAAGGGTTCATCACTATGTCTCTTTCAAAATACTTGCTGGTTTACTATAAGATACGAGCTCTGAATTTTAAAAAAATGATATAGCTTTTATATTTAAAAATGTATAAAAATTGGGAATGTCAATTTATTATCTATGCTTATACGAAACTAAATTTAATATATGTATAAGTACAGGTGAAAACAGAAAAAAATATTTAAGTAACCGCATGATTTTAAAATTCGTACATTATTCTGGTTAACAGATTCACACACACAAATTATAGAAACACAGCCAAAGTAACTTATGGATAAGTGTTTCACAGTTCATCTTAAAATTCAATAATTGTTTACGTCTACGCTCCAGAGATGAATTCGATGTGTGTGTGTGTAAAACAGAAATTGAACATTATGAACGGCAAATTGTTGTAATGGATTGAAACATAGTGTATAAGCTATAAGATGATATAGACTCAGCTAACCCAGGTTAATTTGAGGAAATAACGTTAGCTGAACAAAACATGAGCCCACTAAATAATGTTGTTATTTTTTACTATCGATTGTTTTTTAAATAGCAACTTAGAAGCTCCTTTTGAGACAAGTATAAGTTACATGAGTAACTTGTAGGAGGAAATAACAGTTGTAACACTTTCAATTTCAAATTTGTTTGTTTTGCCGTTAAACACAAAGCTACCCAATGAGTTATCTGTGCTCTGACCACCACGGGTATAGAATTCAGGTTTTCAGCGGTATAAGTTCGCAGACATATCACTGGAGGGCGAAAAATATTTAAAAAATGACTCATAAGAATGATGCAACAATTGTACCAATGTTATACAAACGTTCAGAACAGACTTTATTGTAGTGAAACTGTGTTATTGTTAAATTTGTGAGTTAGTTTATAATATACAAACTTTCTTTAATTAAAAGTTCAGTTGTGGTGATATAGAAATCACCTTACAGGACATTCTAATAAATAACAACTATCCCTCACATTTTGTTCAAGCCCTAACACACAAGTTCCTTTGTCACAACTTTGAAGCTTTAAGGATACCATATACTACTGACAAATACCTCTTTAGACTGATCATTTTTTTCTTAGGCAACCAATAACTAATACATTTTATCCACAAATTCAACTACAAATGATATTTAAATCACCTCTTAAAACATAAAATATATTCTGAACTAAAGGCCCGTTACTTACCCCAATAAGTTCCAGGATTGTATATAAATACATGCATGGTGGATGTAATGCCACTTATAATGGCAAAACTGTATGCCAATTACACCTGGAAGCATGCGAAAATACGGAGACATCAAACAGACCTGGCAAACAATATCAAATCCACCAGAGTCAACAATTCGCACACATAGTAAAAACACCAACCACTCCATTTTGATTACGAATTCAAAATCATCTCATCTGAATAATAAAATATAGAACTTTTAATTAAAGGAAATAAATATATTATAAATTATCTCCCAACTTTAAATAATAACAGAGCTTCAGTACAGTTAAGTCTGTTCAGAATACTTGTATAATATTGTTACACTATTTTGTTCTTTCTTGTTAATTTTTTGTTTTAAATTCATTTCATCCTTTTTCTGTATTTAATTACTCTTTATAAAACGTTTCGACTGTATAAAGTTTTGTACCTAATATTTTACACTGCTCGATATAACTTGCTGAAACTTCCGAAACGTTCAAGAATTAAATGTTTGTTACTGTGCACACACTTATCAATGTTTGTTGTAACTGCCTTCGTTCTACAGCTCACCATGGAACACAGGAATAATTGAAATTAATTGAATACTTTAGCATTTGAATACTGGCAAGTATTCAAGTATATTGTCAAACTGGACAACAAGAACAGACCTAAGACATTTTCTAATATGAAAAATAGTTTGATTGCATTTTGTCTCAAACCATTTGGCCTGTGTAATGTGCCTGGAACTTTCAGTAGGCATCTCTCTCAGTGCAGTACCTTTGGAGAGATGCCTGGTCCATGTCAACAGTGTTTTGGTGTTTGATTGAACATTCGATTCTACAGATGAGAATATAAGAATACTATATCAGCATATAAATAACACATGCTTGAAACTGAAACTAGGGAAGTGTTCACTCATATGTACAGAAGTGGAGTCGCTTCTTGGATTTTATGAAGAGAAAGAATTCTTAAGAACCAACTGAGATAACTCTGGTGAGACATTGGCTTCAAGAAGACTGAAGTTTCTTTAGTTCGACATCACATTACTGATAATTTGTGACCAGCCTTTTCAAAATAACAGCTCTACTCTCCTGAAAGTTGAGTGAGACACAGTTTGGTTGAAGTTGTGACCAAATATTCTAGTGTCTAAAACAAGAAATAATTGCTTGCAGTTTTAATCTTAACAAAACTCTATCCCTACTACTTTTATAGTAGTAAGTCCACTATCCGCATGGAACATGCTTCACTGACAAGGCTAACGAATTTTAAAAATCTTATAAAGGTGGTAGCTCATTGGATAACAACACTGTAAGAATATTACATTTTTTTATAGTGCATCATTCGGACCTGTGACACAAAAACGTGGAGAAGTTTTCTCTCAACAAATAGAGGACCTGTTCATTTGTGGAATGTCTATATTCAGAACATCACGTGAAGGATGAAATCATAACAATTCCTGTTATAAATTATGAGATGTGGTAGGTGAATCGACGACAAAATTAACACTTTAGAAACACTTAGAAAGAACAACTGGAAGATCTATAATCGGTGGACATTCAGTATTTATAAAGGACCAAAACTTGGATAATGTAACTTTACGTTTTTGTACAGTCAGTTACAAGTGCAGGAAAATATGTTGTATTGTTATCGCAAACCATTAGCCCATGTTTCTCCAACTCTGCTGTATCTTGTTGTCTCCTGAGCACTACAATGAGAGATTTTCCAGACTTTGCATAACACAAGGAGTGGAAGACACAAAAGGATTAACTGCATTTGAGTTAATATTCAGTGACATTCGAGTTCGGATGTTCGACAATATAGTGAATACTGTATAGTGTGCTGCTAAGAGCAAGAACCGATTGAGATAAGGTAAAATCCAAAACAAAACTGGGTGATGTCCTTTGCAGAGAGAGGATAGCCCAGATTGTCACTGTGTGTGTTTTCTTATTGCAAAGCCTCATAGGGCTATCTGCTAAGCCCACCGAGGGGACTCGAGCCCCTGATTTTAGCGTTATAAATCCGTAGATATACCGCTGTACTAGCGGGGAGCTGATTGTCACTGATCAACAGCTGAAGACTGAGAGAAAGAGACCATTGGTACATACTCATAGTTATCAACTACTTCATAAAGAGGACTGAGGTTTATCTAGTGGTCAATACATCAGCCCAATCCATTAATTATTCTAGTATGTATAGCTTGTTTTGAGAATTTGTTCATCAAAATAAACATACAGACCTATTTTGTATAAAAGTGGTGCACTTTTTTGTACAATATATTTCAAAAAAGATCGACACCTTGTTCAAATACTTCCTATGTACTTGGTGTATGGTCTTGCCTCGTTGCATACCAAAAGTTATAGGGCTTCAAATTGTTTGACTTTCTAGAAATGCCAACACATTAGGGTATCTCCAATGTACTGTATCCAGAATCCTGAAATATCATTGGACCAAAGGAAACTTTGTGTTCGTCTTTTGTTTAGAGAATAAATGTGGTAAGATTGTCTATCCCACAGAGAACACATAGGAGATGGTGTAGTACATGTTTAGGCAGCTATTCATCATGATGGAAGACTGATTTTCACATCATCCAGTGAAACATCATTGGTGCTTTCTACAAGCATCACATGGATATGATATTTCTGGGGCAAGTTTTGACAATACCTTTGTGTTTCACTACTCGCAATGCATGTATTGTACAGGAATATCTCGACTTGGAGAACATTACAAGATTGCCATAACCAGCAAATTCTCCATATTACAAACCCATTGAGAACTGCTAGCTAAAACTGAACCAGAAAATTGCTAATCCCAACAACTGTAGCTATGTTACAGCGCCATCTAGTGGCAACTGTAGATAAAATCACGGTGAATTACATCAACAACCTCATCGACAGCATGCTGCGTCACCTTGCAGAGGTTATTAGAGTACAAAAAGAATCAATCAAGTATTGAATATTTAATATAAATTGATATAACGTTACAAACGCTATTTATAATTAGTTATATTTTGTAGTTATATATGTTTTGGTAAGGTTTTGTTGTAATAGGTGAAACACATCTTTCTACAGATGTCTGATGAAATCGTTTGCTCTTCTAATAAATCGTTCATGATGTCCATAGAACCTACCTCATTATAGAAAATAAATATGTAAATGTTTAATATAGCATGCATTTCTCAGTTTCACAGAACTAAGGGTATCTGTATTCCACCTTAATAATAATAACATTGGTTCTTAAAAAATATACAAGCATTTTGGCAAGACTATACATGGATCAGGGAATCACTTTCACCAATCAACTATTTGCTGAATTGTATAAAGTATTAGGTGAGGTACAGAAAAACAGTTCATTTTATTACTCTTAGTCTGATGGTTTGGCAGAATGGTTAATATAGAATACCCTTGGGTCCAATTACACTGCCACTCTTTATGATGCTTGTCTTGTTCATTCCAAATTCAACACAAAACCTAAGAATATATTCCACAAGTGCTTGTTTATCGCATTGTTTATTGAACAAGACAATGGACATCACTATACGTTGCCAGTTTTGACACTTTTTTGACAATCCAATCAGACTGTTTTATTTACAGATTATTCTACTCAATG
Organism: Tachypleus tridentatus; assembly: GCF_004210375.1. Taxonomy (NCBI): domain Eukaryota; kingdom Metazoa; phylum Arthropoda; class Merostomata; order Xiphosura; family Limulidae; genus Tachypleus; species Tachypleus tridentatus. The sequence continues at coordinate 80,825,715 of NC_134837.1, forward strand.
AAATACCGAAACAAGAAAAAACACTCACTTTTGCCCTATAAATATTAGAAACAATTACTTGAAGTCACTCATATGACTTGAGAACATAGAACATATATAGGCCTATCACACATCATCTTCTTTACCGAAATATCTACTGTAAACAACAAGAGAAAAGCATACACGATTGCTAAGAAGTTCATCATCATTGATGTAATTAGAAATGGATCACAACAATGTCTGATAGCAAAAGAACAAGGTATTGCCAGATCGACCACCAGAAGCTGGATTAAAGCTCGTCTATAAGTTGTTTACTGTAAAATTAAAGAAGTGGAACAGACAAGAAAAAAGGCACGACCAGCTCAAAATACAGATCTTGATAAAACATACTTCACATTGGACATATGGCATAACAACTGGCAGTGGAACTGGGCTCTTTTTCCTGACATTGGTTTCTTTTGTACAATGATCTATCTATAAGGCAGTTGCGGATCTTGGCTTCCATCGTCCACACAACAATGGGACACAAGTGAACCAAGCAGATACTTGCAAAGTTTGTTGAACCTATTCAAACAGGCTGAAATAAACACGTGCCATGGGTACTGATGGTATATATAACAGTTGAGCAGACATCTACAAACTGCAATTTATTCCCATGTTTGGGTTGTAAATACTACTCCCTGTTAATGTGATGTATGGTTTTCTCCCATGAGAAGACATTTCAAACTGTTCATACCAATATATGGAATGTTTAAAGTGTGTAATAGCTGATACGCATAATTTTACCCCACGACAATTTGTTAAGACCATTTAAAGATGGATGAAGTGAAATGACAAAATGAAAAAAGAATGGATGTTGAGGTGTGAAGATTGTTACTGATTGTGGTATGTGTCAAGAGAATGGAAACATCTTCGATCTGGCTAGACTTGTCTGTTATACCTGATATTTTAGCAAAGTTACAGCAAATGTAAGATATACAAAAGTTTAAGAAACGCATCAATAAGTTAATTCCATATGTCATAAACGAACGACTTGATCAACAGTGTGAGGATGAGACTGATAAGTCATGGAGGGCCTACTGATAAGGGAGAAGGGGCTGAAAGCACCTATCCTGACCACGTTATGAGTTAAGGGTTATTGGTTTTAAACTTAAATTTAATCAAATTGACGACATGCCTCAAACAGGGATATGGGAAATGGTTTGATGTGCATGCATTTTTACCATCTTTTATCAATGTAGGAATTTTTTTTTCCTGCAGTCTGATTCTGTGCAGTTTGGGCATAAGCACATGGTTAAAAAAATATAAATTTGCTTCGTTCTAGTTGTCTTTGTTTCTTCATTGTTCTCTAGCAGATACTATCTACTTTGCTAATAAGTATATTGCTACAACTTCACAAATTGGGTAGGACAGTTCACTGACAGCAATGTCCTTTAATGACCAAGTAGATATCATCTATATGTTACAGCTTTTATACGTTGGCTAAAAATAGTCAATAAAATTGTGACGTCTGTTGCTTATGAGTAAAATTGAAGTGTCCTCTTTGTTGCAGAGCATTGACGTTAGTCAGAACAAGACGATACTTGATTTGAGAAGTGAGTAGTAATATAATTGTTAACCGATTCATTGATCCGTTAGGAATGCAATCGTCCAAAGCCTACACAAGTATGCCCATTATGTTTTTTACTTAGCATTTTAAATAAATATTGTTTTGCACTTTACTCCGCGTGTTCAGTTTAGTGTTTGGTTTAAATTCAGCCAAAGAAGAATTTCGATCTACTCAGCAATTATCCTGGACGAACCTCCTGTTACAAAGTAAACTTGTCTGATACTCATGCAGAAATCAGTTTACTCTGAGAATTCCGCATTTACATGAAACGTTTTCAAGACTGTTTGTATGCACATGAAAGTAAGTTCAGGTATAAAAACAATACCTAAACTTCTTAACAAACAAGAATTAATTAAGCTACGAAACGTAAACACCTGAAGTAAGTACTGTTGAATCAGAGAAACAGAGATATAAATAGATAGACTGTAACATGTGAAACGCGGATTTAAATTCTCATTGTGGTAATCTAGAGAAAGAGGGAGAAAAAAAGAAGAAAAATGTTGGTACATAATTAGATGGCTGTATAAATAGACATAAATTAACTGATAGATGTGAGTGTATGCGTGTTTTCTCATGGCTATCTGCTGAGTACACCGAGGGGAATCGAGCCCCACACTTTAGCACTGTAAATCAGTAGACTTACTGCTGTACTAGCGGGGGACTAATTGATAGACATAGAAGTAGGTAGGTGAGTGGGTGGATGAATCTCATCAGCAGTTAACGCTGAGCGAATTATTTATTTACCGTGAAAATTTAAAATGAGAGGTAGAGAAAAGCAGACAGATATAGAGAGAGATGTAGGTCTATAGGTACATTGATTGATGAATAAATAAGGTAGACAAATCACACCACCAATGAAACTCTGAGCTAACTTTTTTGCGGTATTGATTAAAAAATTTAAACTGACCGTGAAGTTCTTCGTCCCTATTTTCTTAAAGCTCGTGGTAATCTTCAGCCATGATCTGAAAAATAATATTTTGTAAGGAAAATAACAACGACATTATTTTTATAGTTTTAAACATTCCAAAGAATAAACACCAAGAAATGTTATAAGAGTCAGTAGTAATGTGACTTTTTTATTTTGCATTCATTTTGTTTGTGTTGAGGGGTTATATTAATTGATACAAAGGTCACAACGTAAAAAATAGTAATTCAATCTGTATTGTCTTTGAGTACAAAAAATATTTTAGCCAATTCTCATATTGCTACAATAAAGGCTCTTTCTAAACATTCCTATCAGTATCCCACAGTAATAGTTGGAAGTAAATTTAGACGTTGCGCCATCCATTGTGCTTGTTTGCATAAAACCTTTAATTACCTAGCGCAACTTTAAGCACTGTCAGCACCCCTATTGACTTCTGCCATATTTGTAGGAAATTTCTTATTAACCCACAATTAAAAATGTAGTTCCTGGACCATTTTCAACTCTTTGTTTCGCTTTTTTGCTGACTCATTTTTGTCCCAATCCTCAAAGAATGGATAAGTAAAACACACACACGAACGAAAAACAGATTTAATACTATTCGCCTTTTATTGTTATTTCACTGCATTAAACAACGTTATTTGAACAAGTCAACATTCACAAAAGTTCTAACCAATATAACATACTTAGACCATCTGACCAAACTATTATAAAATGTGACACATTTTACTTACATTTGACATGTAATCAATTAAATAAATAATAATAAATGCGATGTTGAAAAAGCTTCACCTGTGTTATTATCTACGTGTTTTACGGTTAAAAAATTAATTTAAACTGACAATATACACATGTTAGAAGAAACGAAACTGTTGTTTAAAACAGATTACAACATTAAAACAGCATTCATGCGAAACAAATTGTTCATGCATGTAATATAATCATAATTAAAAAGGTTAAATAAAACGAGATAAATCACCCTAAATTAGTGCATTAAGCCATTCTTTAAAAATAGAGCATCAGATTTTCTTAGAACCGGCAAGTTGCCGCTTCATTACACTCGATGCAACGTCATAAAAACAAAGCAGTTAAGTTACGTTTCTGTTTTTGTTTTCGCCGCATTGCAGCAACCATTTTTGTGCTATGATTTCCTCAGCTCTGCACAAAGAAGCAACAACGAAAAATCCAGCCAAAAATGGCTGAGCTCTTTGCATGCATACTTTTGATGCGCTGTAAAATAGAAGCTATGTTTGAGTTCTAGACAGAACAAACTAGGAAATATATATACATATCTAAAAGTGTCATGTAGTGTGTATGATAAACTATGTCAGTATCGCCCTAACGATCGATAACCCCCTAGAGGGAGACAGTAGTCGCCCCTCACAGACTATGGCGCGTGTCCTCTGTCTACCCGTGCAATACATGCTGTACGCTATTAACCTGACCTGACTATACTCGCTTCAGCGTCTATCAGAATTGGGCTGATAAGGGAGGCGCTGCTGTAGTGTCCTGACGAGTCGTAGAATGAGCCACTCAGAGGGAAGAGTACGCGCAAGTACAGTTGCCTGTAAAAATGTCTCTGGTTACAGGAGAGAAGATATATTCTCCAGCCTTGTTGGGTACTAAGTAATTTATTATAGTTCTCTGCTCGATATGCGAGGAATCGCCGTAATTGTCATTTGAATCTTCCCCGACGTATCTAAATGGGATACGTGGAATCCGACGAGCGTCGATCAGGTCCTTTTATTTGTAGAGACTAAGCGATGGAAACCTGGTGGAAACGGAGCTGTCGTCAAATGGTGTCAACTGGTTAGATAGCACAGCCTAACTCTCCATGATATGCGATGGTTTGCTTGTGTGGTTTTGACGCAAGCAATAAACCCGGACAAATCCGATGGTCGACCTCAAAACCCAATGTTTGTGGGATGTAAGACAGTTTGGCATTCTTCCTACGTTCTAGTCTGCACACTCACATGAACCTGGGATTAAAAGATCTCTCTTCAAGCTCCCTGTGGCCTTCGCCTCTTCGATGTCGCTTAACGATGTTTACCCTTCTCTATACACTCGTCACAGCGGAGCTGATCGTTTACAAGTTAGGTAAGGTAATTTCTTTCATCGTAACCCACCAGTTACGGTAACTTAAATTTATATTTTTTAGTTATTTTTCTGTTGTTTCATATATTACATTTTGATCAAGTATATTAGAAGGAAAAAGGCCTCTATGACGTAAGAAATGTCATCTACGAATGGTTATTCTACGCATTTCAGCAGGAATAAGATGCAGGTTTGTTTTGTTGTTGTTTTAAATTGGCTCAAGAATTTCAACTTATTCGGTTAACTGGTTCAATGTGTACAACGATAGTTGAGCCTGAACAAACACGAACATTAAGGACATTATATTTTATAAGAACTTGCAGTGTGTTGAGCACAAACTCCAACTGATACGTATGTATCAACTCGAAATTCCTAACATAACCATCAGCAACAACTTGAGTTGAAAACGTGAAACATGTTTATTTTTCATATAAAATGGAAGTTTTGAATTTTAAAAAGATGAAGACAGAGAAATATTTTGAATTTATTTTCCATCATAACGTGAATTTGAAAAGCCGTGTGAAACGAGGAAAAAGCATAGATGTTTATTACTTAGTTATACTATATTGTTTTTACTCTCATAGCTGCTTATTACATTAGCTGTGCCATATTGTTTTAGCACTTCATAGATGCTTACTACTTTAGCTATGTCATATTACTTTAGCTCTCTGAGAGATGCTTATTACTTGGTTATACCATATTGTTTTAGCTCTCATAGATGCTTATTACTTTAGCTGTGCCATATTGCTTTAGCTCTCATAGATACTTATTACTTTAGCTATGTCATATTACTTTAGCTCTCTCCTAGATGCTTATTGCTTTAGCTGTGCCATATTGCTTTAGCTCTTTCATAGATGCTTATTACTTTAGCTGTGCTATATTGCTTTAGCTCTTTCATAGATGCTTATTACTTTAGCTCTTTCATAGAGTCTTATTACTTTAGCTGTGCCATATTGCTTTAGCTCTTTCATAGATGCGTATTACTTTTGCTATGGCATATTACTTTAGCTCTCTCCTAGATGCTTATTACTTTAGCTGTGCCATATAGCTTTAGCTCTTTCATAGATGCTTATTACATTAGCTGTGCCATATTGCTTTAGCTCTTTCATAGATGCTTATTGCTTTAGCTGTGCCATATTGCTTTAGCTCTTTCATAGATGCTTATTACTTTAGCTGTGCCATATTGCTTTAGCTCTTTCATAGATGCTTATTACTTTAGCTGTGCCATATTGCTTTAGCTCTTTCATAGATGCGTATTACTTTTGCTATGGCATATTACTTTAGCTCTCTCCTAGATGCTTATTACTTTAGCTGTGCCATATAGCTTTAGCTCTTTCATAGATGCTTATTACTTTAGCTGTGCCATATAGCTTTAGCTCTTTCATAGATGCTTATTACTTTAGCTGTGCCATATTGCTTTAACTGTCATCATCTACATTACTTCAATCCAATGCAAACTCATGAAATTAATATTAAAAGAAACAATAAATAATTGTTAATTTATACGAAATCTGAAAAAGAATTTTCAGATACACGTTAAAAATATTTGTTTTAGAAGTTCTAACAAGCTCAAACCGTTTGTCCTAATGACAGCATGTCTAGCTAGAAGAGCAGTCTTCATAAATATTTAAAACGATTCAGGGTGTCATCATTTTTCAAACCAGTAAAACACTCCTATTATTTTTGGCGACTAGACGACCTTCGATATTTAAAGCACATTATTTATAGAGCAGAGTGTTAAAATACCTGCCACATGTGTCAATCTAACACTTGTTAGAACACGTTCATTGTTTGACTTGGTCTGAGTCTGCAATCATAGCTGCAGGTTATATAACCTTGAGTTCTATACTCATTCCACATTTACTCTTATGTCTGTATTGGCGTAAATTTTATCATAATTATGTGTACATGATATAATCATTTGGTTTTCTTGTTATTAGCAAAGACTAAAACCAGTACACGATTCTGAACTTGGATAAGTAACTATTTCTATAACCAGCAAAGAGTAGTGGCATTTGTAAGATTTTTTATTGGGAGTAGAAGAGGCAAAGAATTAGCCTAAGAGTAGAAGAAAGTTGAAGGTTAATAAATACAAAAGAAATTGATATTCTATCTTTAAACAACGAATTTTCCTCAACCCTCTTTGCTCAGTTACGCGACGTTCTGATACTTTTTTGAAACTGCCATTAAACCAATCCCCCTAACCGCCCAAAAAACGACAACAAACAATTCTTTCATATAAGGGTGGAGTGTTACAATGTAGGTAGAACATTTTTTAAATCTTAAAAGATTAAATTTTAATTCTTCAGGTAGAGATAGTCTATTGCTCACCACGCCATCATGGTGGACACAACCCTGGTATAGACAAAAATCCGTACACGATGTTGTAGAGAGGAAAGAGGGAGGCTTTTGGATGACTTTTATTTTGTTCTTTAATACTAGTGTACAATGAAAGTAGTATACAGCGTTTTCTTGGAATCCTATACTTTTTTTGTTGTTGTTGCTGCTAGTGTAGAATAAAAGTAGTACCCGATGATATATTGGGATTCTACACATTTCTTTTCGGTTAGTATAGAATAAAAGCAGTACATTATGTTGTATTAAGATCTTATAAGTGAATTCTGCTATTACCATACCGATGCGGTATGGTACTTGTTAGTATCATTTAGATTACTTTGCTAACAGTTACACAAACACATCCAAAACGCAAATAATGATGCCACTGTTTTTATAGAGTTCTTCATTATATTAAGATGTCAGTCGTCAAATAATACTCCATCAAAGAAACGTCACTGTTCACTTGCAGAAATGAACGTGTGTTGAACAATGCCGAAACCTTGGAAAATATTGTTAACTGATATGTTTTTGATATGTTTCGAATTTCGCGCAAAGTTACTCAAGGGCTATCTGCGCTAGCCATCCCTAATTTAGCAGTGTAAGACTAGAGGGAAGGCAGTTAGTCATCACCATCCACCACCAACTCTTTTTACTAATGCTCCCACGGTTGATAGGGCGAGCATGTTTGGTGTGACGGGGATTCGAACCCGCGACCCTCGTATTACGAGTCGAGTGCCTTAACCACCTGGCCATGCTAGGCCTGTTGTTAACTCAACAAGATAAAAATATATATATTAACAAATATCTGTGTGTATGCACGAAGAATAGTACGTTCTCGTACACTAAATTTTGTTAAACGCAACAAACAAGACAGTATAATTGGTCATTGCACGCTATTATACGTTTTCAGGCTTTATTGCGATTATATAAAGTGCTTATAAACATTTTCTCGGAGAAAGAAAAAAGAAAGCGCAAAACACTGACAGCCTGACACGCTAGTGAAGGTTCTCGTGTCTGACACTAACAGTGATTAAACGCGTTTCTTTATTTTTCATTTTAATATAAATATTTCAGCAGAAATGTTAATCGGGCTGTATCTGCACAAAAATCATTATTCATGATAAAGTCCAGAAAATTAACCTTTTAGTGTCACAGCAGACAAAGAAGAATGAAGCGGCGAAGCGGCGCTAAAGAAAAGCATAACGTTTCTCTTGTCTCTGCGGCAGTCAGCCAGACAACATGATCGATGAGCAACTAGAGTCTAGGCAGAAGCCAATGAAATTGTACCAGCATCATCTTCAAACTGTCGTAGGGTAAAGCTGCTGAAACAGATACATTTCAAGGTCTGGAAGTTTTTAACCCTATTCCAGAGAGTTGAATACAACGTTGAAGGAAAATAGAAAATAGAAACTGCAGTAGTAATGAACCAATTAGATACGTTTTTAGTGACAAAATTATTAACTAGAATATTTTTGGTTTCCTTTCGAAAAAATGGCAATAGAAAAACAATGTGTCACTATTATAGGAAGTAAAGATTTATATTAAAGTTTCTTCGTTTGTACAGTTCCTTATCCTTAGTAGGCTTAGACAAGTAACTGTACGTCGGGCTACGCTTCGGTACACTCGTGTATTCCAGTAAAATCCAAAATGGCGAATTATAGAAATAATTTAAAAGTTTCATTTTTTAAAATAAAATACCTGTATGTTTGTTTTTTCTAATTACAGCTAGAGCTTTCCAATGTGCATAAAAATAATTACATTTAACGCTGTATTTTATATGAAATCTCAAATCGTTGACACAAACAATCAAATTCGTGAATTTGTAATTTTGCTTCACTTGAACCTCTTCTAAAGTTACTTTTGACATTAAATGAGAAATACAAGTCTTAAAAATAAGTGGAAATCATGATACAGAACAAAAAATACCCCAAAATAATTGAAAAAAGACAATTTCGATCTAAAATTCAATACGTACGTTTAAGAACGTTTTCTTAACACTGGCTCATGTCATATCCTAATTATACATCTTAACAATACTTTGAAGCATACCGACGTACAAAAAGCTTAAATTTATGACTTGCACCATTTCTACTACTGTTTGTACACCTAAAGTTAACGCTAAAAAGTGTTTTCTTGTTATTGTTAGAACGTTATATAATATGTTATCTGCTCTGTGGCCATTGCAGGGGTCGAAATTCAATTTTTAGCATCATAAGCCTTAAAGTTTACCGTTGAGCCACCGTGAGGTATGTAAAAAGGGCTTGTAAATTTAGTATGAATAGAGTGATAAGTGAATACGTCCTCGTCTGTACGCTTATCGTTTTAATTACAGATAGTTTTTCTTAATATTCTCTCAATTTTAATTATTTTTTTTAATTCCTGTATCTAGCTTAGAAATAACTGGAAGCCAATCTTTTCATTAATTCTGGTTTTAGCCATTTTTAAAAATGGAGAAAAGTGGAAGACGTAACACGTACAGTATTTGATTCGCTATCTAGTTCTTAACCTTTATCATAACTATTTATAATCCAAGTCAGGCTCTAACGTTAAAATCATATTTTTAACTTATTCCAAGACTTTTAAATAAACACTGAACTTTATTTCAAAGTGAAAAGCCAAATTAGTGTTTCTTAGTAATTGTTAATGCGACTAAAATTGCAAAGGTATTTCAAAAATTATTTTAGCCTTGCGGGTTAGAAACCCAAATGTACTTTTCGCAAGTATATGGTTGTTGTTGTTTTTTTAAATAAGGTTTCATGTTTCCACTAGATTTATAGTTTAATAAAATTGTTAGCTTCGTGCCAAAGAGGGTGTGGCCTCATTAAACCGTTTTATATAGTTGGTACTAATAATTAATTTTCCAGGAAAGAACATTAAACTTTGGCAACGTCTCCATTATGATTTTCTTATATCGTATACTTTGCTTGGATACTTCGTCTGAAAAAACAATATTTCTAATGTTTCTGTAAGTACTGTGACCTAAAATCACATTTTCATTTCATGTTTTAGGCACTCCTTATGGTTCTAGATAAAATAAAACTATTTATTTCTATTTCAAAGCTGATATTTTGGTTAAAATACAAAATATTGTAAACATTTTTTGTTGTTGTTTCAATATTTATTGAATGATCGAAATATTTTTGTTTCATTGATTCAGCCTATTTTAACTTCTTTTTTTTTTAGAAAATATATAAAACTCTAACGTCATAGGACTCGTAAAGGTGACGTCTAACGTTAATTCGATATATTTCGTTGCTAAAGGACAAATCAAAATTTTAAATTTAATTTTGTCGTGTAAAAATTTAGAAGTTATGAAACCATGTTTTTTTAATCAAAGAAGATGAAATGGCTTTAGGGTTTTTTTCATATATGTTATATCCTACTGCTTTAGAGAAAAAATATACCTTCTGTTTTATATTATTGTGTCTAACGACATTGCATTCTTGGTTAAGTTCTGTTTCCTGCATGTTTCAAATACTCCACTTCACTTCCAGCTGGTAGACAGACCCTATCCTGTGCAGTCAACCGCTGTTTGTTGGAAATATAATACAGGTGGCGCGCATTGGTGAGACATCTACTTGTCAATGCGTTGGAATGTTTGTTTGCTCATCCTGCTATTGGCTGATACGAAAAGCAAACGAATACTATTCTTTTTACTGCTATACACATAATAAGTACAAATTGGAAGCAGTTTGGTTTACTGAATATGTACTTTCATTGTTTTGTTTTTTCCTTTTCAAAATTTGTTAGGCCTAAAAGCGTTTATTCACTCTTTCAAAAGATCCGGCCATCAGAGATCTAAAGTGTTTTTCTTTATGTGGTTAATAAAATTAGTGAAGAAAATGTTGTGCTTTTTTATTACGTAGAATTGGTTTATTTGGTTAATGAATATACATATAATTATTTATTAATGGCCAGAAGAGATAACTGTTAGCACGAGTTTAATTTCGAACCTCAACAAATAAATAATGGTTTTACAACTACATTTGTGTTAATCCAAATCTTGTATGGCACGGATCTTTCAAAATGAAGTTCAGCTTCACAATAAGGTTGTATAATAATTGTTATAAAAAGGTCATGTTGAAATGAATAACCTACTTAAGAAATAGCTGACAATGTTTATAGCTGGAAGGATGAAACACTACATCATGTTTTTCTGACGTATATCTTGCAACTCCAAAGAAGCAATATAAATTGAACTAAGTACACTTAACGGACCAATATCCCCCGCTGGGTCAGCTGTAAGTCTTCGGACTTATAAAACAAACGTCCGGTATTACATTCCCCGCAGTGAACAATGTTGCTGTAACAAATCAAGCTGCAACAACAAGGCATCAGTTGTTTTTTCTGGCTCCAAGATAGCTTGTCGCAACAATAAACATTAAACGGTTTATTAATACATCTAACGAATTCTTCACTATATCACATTCACCGATTGTTTGTATGGTGCATTTGTTTGTTTTTGAATTTCTAACAGGAGGATTATCTATGCTAACCGTCCCCAATTTAGCAGTGTAAGATTCGAGAAAAGGCAGCTAGCCGTCAACACTCACCGCCAAGTCTTGGGCTACCCTTTCACTAACGAATAGTGGGATTCACCGTCACGTTATCAAGCCCCCACGGCTGAAAGGGCGAGCATATTTGGTGTGACAGGGATTCGAACCCGCGACCCTCAGATTACGAGTCAAACACCTTAACCATCTGGCTATGCCGGGCCTCGTAGGGTGTAACCTTCATGTTATTTTACACTTCTCGTTGGATTTTTTTGTTTCTCAAATTGAGTACTAATACGTAGTAAATAAATGAGACTGTTTGTTAGACTAATCATTTGTTCTTTGGAATTTTTTAAAAGAAAGTAGGGACTGAAATGAATCAGAAAAATTGAAAAACTGTATTCATTTTAAACCAGATATATAACGATAAGCCTCAGTACTAACATACAAGATTATTCAAAAGAAAAGTTGAATATTGTTTGAAACAAACAAATACGTATTATTACTTTAAAATGTCTGACAACCTGTTGTAGAAAACAATATTCTTCTTATTTATTCGGCCCGGCATGGACAGGTAATTAAAGCACTCGAATCATAATCCGAGGGTCGCGGGTTCGAATCCCCGTCACACCAAACATGCTCGCTCTTTCAGCTGTGGGGTTGTAATAAATGACGATCAATCCCACTATTCGTTGGTAAAAGAGTAGTACAAGAGTTAGCAGTTGGTAGTGATGACCAGTTACCTTCCCTCTAGTCTTACAGTGCTAAATTAGGGAGGGCTAGCGCAGATAGCCCTTGCGTAGTGGCCCGGCATGGCCACGCGTGTTAAGGCGTGCGACTCGTAATATGAGGGTCGCAGGTTCGAATCCCGGTCGCGCCAAACATGCTCGCCCTTTCAACCGTGGAGGCGTTATAAAGTGATGGTCAATCCCACTATTCGTTGGTAAAAAAGTAGCCCAAGAGTAGACGGTGGGTGGTGATGACTAGTTGCCTTCCCTCTAGTCTTACACTGCTAAATTAGGGACGGCTAGCAGAGATAGTCCTCGAGTACCCTTGTGCGAAATTTAAAAAACAAACAAACCAATGTGTAGCTTTGCGCGAAATTCAAAATAAACCAAATATTCAAACGGGAACTAGTTACACTGAAAATGGACTTTTTTTTCGCTCTCAATAAAAAGTTCAACATATGCATGTATATATCAATTATTTAGTAATAGCCTACAGTTAAACGGTTGAAGTTCGATTACCCTGTTAACTGCTCACGTGGCTTAGCAGTAAATTTGGTGGCTTATAATGCTAAAAATCGGGTTTCGATACCCGCATGTGGGAAAAGCAAAAGTAACCAATATTGTAGCTTTGCTATCATTAACAAACAAACATATTGGCGTCTTTCATAATGAATTACAAATTAACCATCTCCATTTACAAAATAATGACCGTCGCTAGTGATAGTAGCAACAGTGTTTGTAAGAGGAGTCGTTACACTGAATTAGGTAGTGAAAAAAGGAAAGTTCGTACGCTAATAATTAGCTAGGTTCATGTACGTTATCAATAATTTAATTTCCTTGATAGATAAAAAAAAACTCGTTTTTCACACAGAAACAGATAAGGATTAGAACAATCCAAGTTCAACAGGATGCTGGGATTTTTCGTTGTTTTTTCTGATGATATATCAAAACTAGCTTATGGTTAGCGTCTCTAATTATTAGTGGCTATAATATTAATTAATTAAGAAAAACTTCCCATAGCTTCATCCATACTCCGTATTGAACTACGTGTACAATACATTTGTAACGGCGAGGTTTTCGGTTACAAGGTCTCGTTACTGGTAATTATTAACAGTCCTCCTAATTACTGAGCTTATTTGTTTTTTCTTACATTTTAATGATTTACTCGTATTACACAGTCCATGCTCTTACTCGTAAAGGACTTTAATAATGGTATAGCTACACTAGCTGCATACAATAGAAGTGAAAGTTGACCATGCTAAATGTTGTCCCGACGTCGAGAATTCAGAGGTTTCCGGTTCCTGTGCCATGTGGCAGACGTGTGCGTCGCTACAACAGACGTTTTTGCGTGGGCATTTTCTTTTTCATTATTTTGAAAGTAAGGTTTGGTTTTAAATTATTTCTGTTTGTAAAATCAGTTGTTTATCAACTAATAAACTTACATATATTACATGTAAAAATGCTTTCGACCACGTTAAATATCAGTAAATGAGTTGATTCTTCGTAAAAACGTAACCAGATCATTTAATATACTACAAAAAGAAGATAACCGTAAGAAAATGTTAACACTAATGTAAATAGCAAATGCGTTAACGTTAGGCCTAAAAACTTGGTTTGAGTGGACTATTATGAAATTTAAATAATAATAACTTTTGCGCAAAAAATCACCTTTTCTTAAAGTAAATAAACTATAAAACATTCTTCCAAGTAAGTGGCTTAAAACATGACACTATATCTAACTGTCCAAAACACAACATTCATACGCTTGGATGTTCACAAGTCATCTTGCATCTTTACTACAAGCACACACGCTGTAGAGGTCACAGGCTTTGGAAATGTCACCTTCTGATTCTGTGGCTTGTGGATGTATTAAACTGAGAGATCCTTTTAAAACTGTAAAAATATGTTCAAAGATGTAGCTTTTTTGTCAAACTAACCGATTAGTGCTTGGCATAAAAATAAACATGAAGCATATATCTTAGAGAAACCACTAGTGCAGATAAGATTATGGTATTTAATATATAATATATGTATTAGAGAAACCACTAGTGTAAATTAGATGATAGTATTTAATATATGTATTAGAGAAACCACCAGTACTGATCAAACGGTGGTATGTAGTATGTATAATATATATATATTAGAGAAACCACCAGCACCGATCAGGTTTGGTTTGGTTTGGTTTGAATTTCACGCAAAGCTACACGAGTACGATCTGCGCTAGCCGTCCCTAATTTAGCAGTGTAAGACTAGAGGGAAGGCAGCTGGTCATCACCACCCACCGCCAACTCTTGAGCTACTCATTTACCAACGAATAGTGGGATTGGCCGTCACATTATAACGACCACACGGCTGAACGAGCGAGCATGTTTGGTGTGACGGGGATCCTCGGATTACGAGTCGAGTATGGTAACCACCTAGCCGTGCCGGACCTACTATCGATGATGGTATTTAATACACCTAGAATAAATATCTCAGATATTACCAGTACCCATGAAGTGATGGTACTTAATACGGTGAATATTATTTTAATAATTTTGTAGTAAAGTATTTAGTTCCTCCTCATTCTCAGTATCAATCTAGTATCGGTACTACAACTTTTGGAATAATATTTTTAAAACGTTTACAGACCTGTAAATATTTATATTCTAACAACTTGCTGATATAATATATTTTATTGCATGAAACGTTTCATAAAATGCCTGATTATCACGCGTCGTCATCATCTGTGTTGTCGATTTTTGTTAACAATCTACTCGGTTTGTGTACAGTTCCAGTTTGATTCCTATTCCTGGTTAAAGCGTCAACTCCTTCGTTTCTTTTAAACGTGTAGGATTCAATGCTGATTTAACACTTTTTTATCTATATATTTTTCCGGTCTTATTTATCTTGTCTAGGATTCTGACCTCTCTCCTCAAGAGGTCACCCTGAACAGACCGATTTAGGAAACGTTTATCGTCACGCTTGTTCTGTCTAGTCTCTCTGGACAGGTTAAAGAGCAACTTCTGTACAGTTTTTGGCAAGCGAACCTCAGTTTTCAGACGTAATAAACCTGCGTAGTCTCTTCACGAACTAAAAGAAGCTATCGGTGTTGTCATTAAACGATAGGAGTTCAAGACAAGGGAATGATATAAGAAAAAAACATATTTCCGCCCACCCATTAGAACGAACTATAAATGACATTCACTTGTTTCTATGTATCTATAAGAAGTCTAATCGTTTTCAACAGATTTTGCTTAAGCTAGGTAAAGTGTTACTAATCACTTGTCCTTTCACAAGGTAAAACTTTTTATTCTAAAGAAAGAACTTGAGGTACGTGTATGAGTGTGTATATATACTTGAATCAATGCAACATGACTACTAAAATTTAATGAGACCAATAAAAGTACATTGGATGAAAGTTTCAGTACAGTTAGAATTAAACCATAATACATTTTAGCATGTGTGTGTATGGAAGACAACCATATTTTCGTCACAGTATTTCAAGTTAAACACTGCCACACAGTTCCTCCCATAGTAGGAATTTATATCACTTTGTTATCTTTACCTTTTACTATTACTTTCTTGAAACTGGCGTCTATAATCAAGTTGTACCTTCATTTCCTTGGTTTGTTTGCTTATTTTAGACCAAAACCACATTGGACTATATACTATATCCACCGCGGAACGAGCCTCGGATTTTATTGCTCTAAGTTCATAAACTTACTTTTGTTATACCAGGGGACCTTTATAACTTTTCCCAATATATTTACAATTATCTTAATATACGGTTGTTTGTTTTAAACCAAAGCCACGTTGGTTTCTTATCGACACATTTTATATTATGGCGTCATTGGAACCAAAACTTCTGTCATTAGATAAACTCATATTAACTGGGAAAGCTCTAGCATAGATAGCTCATTGTGAAGGTTTGTGTTTAACAATAAACAAGACAAAAAACAAGGGAAAACCCTAGTGGTACAAAAGAGACGTTTACTTTACTGTTGCGCTCTTAAATCCATACATGCGAAGCGAAAGACTCGGCGGTTCTATTCAGCAACAATAACAAAAAAATATTGTTTTTCAAATAATAAGTTATTGTAGAAAAATTGTTTAAATCGCTTGCTTTTTTTGAGTTAGAGCTCAGTAACACGTGTTTAACTTTATGGAAATGATGAAGTATGTATGATATTATAGCATAAAAAAAGTATTTTCAGGACTGTGACCCAGTTCATGGAGAGGTCTAAATATTACATGTGAACAAGAGCCAGTTCCTGCAGCTGCAACCACCAGGTGTACAGAACGACACGCTCTCTTTATTGATATTTAATAACTAAAGTTCTTCACGAGAAATGCATTCAAATTTAAAAACGTTCAAAGGAATTTTGTGGTTATTCACAGGCACAGAACTCATTAAATTCGTGACACCATTGAGTCTTCTGATGTTCGGTTGCTGCTCAAAAGTTTAGGAAAAGTGCACAAAATGTAAGTCCGAAAGATTGTTTGTTTTTGAAATTCGCACAAAGCTACTCGAGGGCTATCTGTGCTAGCCGTCCATAATTTAGTAGTGTAAGACTAGAGGGAAGGCAGTTAGTCATCACCACCCACCGCCCACTCTTAGGCTACTCTTTTACCCACGAATAGTGGGATTGATCGTACCATTATAACGCCCCACGGCTGAAAGGGGGGAGCATGTTTGGCGCGACGGGGATGCGAACGCGCGACCCTCACATTACGAGTCGCACGCCTTAACACGCTTGGCCATGCCGGGCAAGAACGAAAATTATATTTCTGGCTGCTATTAACTGTCGGAAAGTTTAGATAGAACAAACATTTCAATCTCTCTCACCTCAAAACAAAACAAAACAAAAAGTCAGTTACTAATATGGATTTTAGAATGAGTATTCAACATCAATTTTAGTTTTCTGGTACACAGATGTATGATTTATTAGCTGTCTGTCAGTTTTTATTGTGGAATAAGATTCAATGTATGATTTTAGGTTACTTTCCAATTTATGATATATAAAGTTAACTTACTTTGACCCGAAATTCTTGTTTTAATAACGCCAACCAAAAAGATGATAATAAGTTGCGATATTTTAATTTTTTTCACGACATACTTCCCGTTCATCTTCTTGGATATTAAACACAAATCTTTTCCTGTCGTCAAGTAACCGAGTACTTTATTAACCTAGCTACAGGGTTAGGCCTTTACGATCCTTACTAGAGTACTTTTTAAACGCATAAAACTTATGCTACACCATCGATAGGGAATAAATAACAATAATAAAAAAACATTATTACCAAATATTGCCGAAAGATTTAGTACAAGTACACATCATTTCCACCAGGGAGTGCAATAGTAAAACTTTCTATTGCCACTTATTGCCAAGAAGTATGAGAAGTACAATGCAACTGATAGAAAAAGAAATGTTGTTGTACACTGAATGATATTTACGAAGTTATGTTTTTTAAGCTAATAATATTTTGTTATTAGCTCACTCCAGCGTTTCCCAAACTTTAGTCATTCATACCCCTTTAATTAATATGGTTTCCTGCGAGCTTCCCCCTCGTGATTTTTAAATGAGTGATAGTGAAATAACTTACCACATATATTCGCCGGATACACATTAAAATGCCTTATATGTCATAGTAATTATTTACTATTTTCATCAATAAAAATATATAAAAACGGTTAATTTTGCATTATTGCATTATTTGCTTTAACTTAATCGTTTGATTCCTCTAAGAGATTATTTGCGTCCCCTGGAGGCGACACACTTTAAAAAACTCCGACTTAATACAAAGTTATTAATGACCTAACAATATTTCCCTAAAGCCAGTTTAGTCCTAAAAACTAGTTCACAAATAAAAGATTAATCCATTCTTTTCACACCTTTTGTCCCACCTAAAACAGCGCGAATAGCCCTCGTGTAGCTTTGCGCGAAATTCAAAAACAAAACAAACAAACACCTAAAACCTAACCATGTTCATCGCAGACCTATGAAATTGACCAAGACTTCAGTTCATGGTATGAAGAAATATCAGTCCCCTTCAGCAAGAATGTTTCGTTCGAAACTCGCTGATAGACTAGAGAGCCAATGTTGCTCACCCAAACTTAGAAAGTTATCTGCTAGGCTCCGACAAGAGCAGCCCCTCTCCAACGACGAGTGGCATTGTCTAACTCTTCCATAATCATTTGATGCAAATTTCCCTGCTATCTAAGGCACGGTTAGGGTAGATTATTCGGCGCCCTGACCGTGAAACTGGGTTTTATCGGGGCACTCCCGTTTCCCCCCACAGTAAATTTATTGGGTATGTCTATACCCAGGCCCTGAAAAGAGGTACGTTATCCTATCTCGTACTATTCTTATATCTTTCTACACTCCTTTACTTCATGCGTCGTCCCTCCCTTTCTCCTCCGACTTCGTTTGTCTCCTACACGACTATAACCAACCAACCTCAAGACATTCTTCAGAAACTATCCAAATATCCAATTTGCTCATCGAGAGGTCTTTAACCCTCAACCATGCGCGAGGCTGAAGA
Source organism: Tachypleus tridentatus (assembly GCF_004210375.1). Lineage (NCBI taxonomy): Eukaryota > Metazoa > Arthropoda > Merostomata > Xiphosura > Limulidae > Tachypleus > Tachypleus tridentatus. The sequence goes on from NC_134837.1 coordinate 80,844,402, forward strand.
GAAACAAAAGTTTTGAGCGCCCCTGGTTTACCTTAGGGGTCTCCCTAAGGTCTTTAAAACCAAAATTACTGCTAAGTCTAAAACCTAACGTTGTAACCTAATACATAATTGAAGAAACAACTAAAAGCAAGTGAGATCAATTTTGAAGATTAGTGACGTCACACTTTTATCTGTTTTTAATGGTTCTTAGTGTATTCTATGAAAATAATGACGTAGTAAACCGACGCTATTATTCAATAAATTTACTTCTGTGTTTGTTTGTTTGTTTTTAGACGAATCTTCGATTTTCGTCGGAAATATTTTAGCTGGAGTTTAACCCCACTGATTCACTTACGATGAAAAAATATTTAGATAAGTCATTTTGAAAACATTGTTTTAAAACGAAAACAAAACAATTATTGTAGTTTACTTTTTCACGATATATATTTATATATATATACATATAGAAGAGAGAGAAGTCATTACTGGTGAGAGTATATATCTTATATATATATAAAGGAATTATATGGTAACAAGCAGTGTATTTAGATATAAAAGAAATATTTATACCAGCTACTTTTCCTAATATCAATTAATCATTAGAAAACAAATATATTTGTGACGTATTATCACAGGTTTCGGAAGTGACAGACACTTGCTTATTTCTACCGGTAGTAAGCACTTTCGTATGACTCACCTTGTACCTTACTATATACTAACTTGTATGGTTTCGACCTTTAGAGAAACCTAAAAGTAATTGTGACTTATTAAACGACTCATCTCTTAATCATGTTTTCCACACCTTCTTTCAAGAAAGCGTAACTTTAAATTTGTTCACTTGTCAAGTGAATGGAGACAGTAAATTCTTTCGTGTTTCTTTTTAATAAGACACGTGCAAATCTTGTGTATCTATTTTTTTTTTCTCCTTTATCTACAAGGGGCGCTCCCTACTAGACCGCCAAATCTTGAATTTTCTTATTATATTCTAAATATATATCTTGGTTTGTTTTTGAATTTCGCGCAAAGCTACTCAAGGGCTATCTACGCTAGCCGTCCCTAATTTAGCAGTGTAAGACAAGAGGGAAGGCAGCTAGTCATTACCACCCACAGCCACTCTTTTACCAACGAATAGTGGGATTAAAAGGACAGCTTATTGACTATGAGGCGAACGCCTTAACCTACCCGACCATCCCGGGCCATATACCTTGGAATCGTTATCTTGAAATATAAGATTGCAAGATAAATTTATTTCTCCGACTTAATTTAGCTTCCGATTTCATTTTTCTTACAGTTTGAAGCATGGGAACTTTCTTTGAATGATGTCTTTTGTTCTGCTTTTCTTGTTGCAAAAAACAAACAAACAAAAACAACAACAAAGAAATTTTTTAGGTTAATCTTATTTATATTAACATTTATTTTTATCTTCCGTATAATCCGCTAATTATGTAGTTTAGCATCTATTTAAATGTTTAGAGCTGTAATTCTCGTGAAGTAATTGTTAATTTATAAATTTAAAGCTCAGTACTTTATTCCATCTTTAGGGTTAATAAAGCACATAAAAACATTAGAGCATTCTGTGTGTTGTTCCACACCTGAACTAACAGAAGAACAGAAATAATAGAAATTCTCGACAAAATCGTATAATTAGGAAGCCACATTTACCAGAGTGAACCACATTTATAATTCTGAATTTTATTTTTAATATGAGGAAAAACTGTATCATTTTATAATTCCCCTATAAAAGTTATTATGCCACGTGTCATTTTTCTGTTTACCAAAATAAACAGAGTATAACATATTCTGAACACACGTTTTATTGACTGATGCATTTAATTAATTCTTTTTCAAATATACCACTAGTAAAAACTCAAGAACTGTGAGTATTATCAAAGTGAGAGTGGTCAGGGTTACCACTAGTTACAACCCGTGAAACACGAGTACCTCAAATACAAAATGAATAAAGCGCGAATTAGATCTATTTTTGTGGATGAGTTACATTTTGCATAATGGAAAGCCACTCAGTAACAAGTTATATAATCCATGGAATTGGTCGACATAGCGCGGCATACTTCTGATCACACATAATTTGAAAGCTGCATATGCAGTTTGTGATGTAAGCATCTATGTATGCTGTATTCAGATAACTCAGGCGAAATATCAGATTTCATCAGTAACAGTTTATCACTTGTAATCATCAAACGATGTTACAAAAATATATCAGAATGAAACATACATTACCTTTAACCAAACATACGTAGGTGGATTCTTTTGTTTCGTTAAAGGATAAGCCTAGCAACTCACTGGTAATAAATGTTCATTAGTAATTATACCTCCAATTGTAAAATATATATAGGAGATAAGATTAGTAAATATCACAGGTTCGTGAAAAATATAGTGATGAAGTCAATACTTATTAAGTATTGAAAAAATAGTGATGAAGTTAATAGTTATTGTTTAAGTATTGAAAAACTAGTGATGAAGTCAACAAGTTCATCTTTGGGACATCTGCTAACATACCTCCACTACTAGAGTGAGAATGACAGGAGGTTATGTATATGATTTGCTAATATTTCCAGTTTTAGGTCTTAGCGTCCCTCTTTCCAGACTAGCAAAGTCGTAAATTGTTGTTTTGAAAATCACAAAGTTACATAATGAGCCATCTGTACGACGCCCACCACGGGTATCAAAACCCAGTTTCTAGCGTTGTAAGTCCACAGACTGTGCCTTCGTGTGGGGTGTCAAAGTCATAAGTGTATTTTGATCTTTCTGTATACAGTTCTATGAAACTCTAAGACTTCTTCTACGCAGTAAAAGAGGACAAAAAATCTTATGATTCCCATCACGGACACTGACCGTTTCAGACATAATAAAGGTCTTGCCGGTTTTTTATGGCTTCGCAATCCCTGTGATTTATACTTGCATTTTTATAATGCTTTCTTTGTTGAATATCATTTCATTCTTTTGTTAAACGTCATAAATATTAATCACTCTACGTAATAAATTACTTTCGTCTTTGTTCTATAATTTCTGCTTGTAGGTCACATCTTTTGTCAATCGATAGACGATTTGAATTATCGTAATTTAGTTAAAGTGTCAAGACGGGAATCGTGACTGAAAAGATCTCACGTATTTCGCACACATAAAGACTTAACCAACAACACACGACATCTTCGTATCACATTAAATATTTAATACTTCTCAATTTTTCGATTTAAAAGGCAAAAAGCAAATCCTCAGGGTTCACCAAATCTTTTACAACTGACAGTTCCATTGATGGTTTTATAAAAAAAAATTGTTTTGTTTTTTTCACTACAGGAGCTTAGAAGATTTTTTACAACAGGTTTATCTATTTTTCGCGAGCTTTTGATATTTATATGAAAACACATTTCGGATAACTTTAGGTACACAATGTTGGAAATAATACTAAAAATATGCAACACAAAATTAAAAAAATATATAATGTATTACAATAGATATTCATGTTAGGCGCAGTAGTGGTGATGTCAGTGGATGAAGATTATGCTCTTGTTGTGATACTATTATACTACGTAACACAAAATTTGTTTCTGAATACATACTACTATTTCTTAATTGCTTATGTTGTAAAAGTACAGAAAATGGCTATTATTCCCTTCAAACTTTGCTTTCGTGACCTGGATAATGAAATTTAGAAATTAACCTGTTTTCTTTGTAAAAACGGGCACATTTGCACATTTTCATTTACATAAGGTCTGAATAAAACGACATATGAATCAACATTTACATGTATTTATACTAAAGTTATACAAAAATGTTCAGAAGTGAGCAGTTTTTCGACATTTGCGACTGTATTGTAAATCACTTTCACGTATCAGCCCCCAAATATAGTCTCCCATCATGTTTTCGCTATACACTCCTTGCTAGCAGCGTTCAAAGTCCAGCATAACTTGGTGAAAGCGCTCGCCTTGCTCCTCTGAGTAAGTTCCCATGTTCTCCTTGAATTTATCAAGATGATCGTCAATGATATGGACTTTCAGGGACATCGTGCATCCCATTTTGCTGTAGTTCTTCACCAGAGCCTCAACTAGTTCCACATAATTCTCGGCCTTGTGATTGCCCAAATAGCCCCGAATCACTGCGACAAAGGACAAAGCTGTCCCAAGCTTTTCATTCCTTCCTACTGAGCTTCTTGGGGAATTCTGCACTCCAGGAACTTCTTTATTTGTGGTCCAACCAAGACACCAGCTTTCACCTTTGCCTCAGACAGCTTAGGGAAAAAGTCTCGAAGGTACTTGAAGGCTGCAGACTCCTTTTCAAGACCTGTGACAAATTGTTTCATAAGACCCAATTTTATGTGCAATGGTGGGAACAACACCTTCTGGATGTCCACTAGTGGCTCACACTTGACATTGTGCCTCCCCACAGAGAATTCGGTCCGTTGTGGCCAGTGCTTCCTGTTGTAGTACGCTGTGGTGTCCCTGCTGTCCAAAAGGCAAAAATAACAGGAAAGCTTGGTAAAGTCTCCTTGGGGACCCATCAGGAATGCCACAATTTTGAAATCTCCGATTTGAAGTCTTACCGCTGTGATATTCCTCTTTGATGTGCATCGCATGAGCCAGCGGAAGAGACGGATACTTATTCCCGTTATGGAGCAGCCCAGCTTTGAGGCTTCTAGATGACCTATAAATGAAGAGGCGCCACTCGTTCAAGTTACAGGCAATTTCAATTGCCACGCACAGACCGGATACATTGTGGCAGAAGCAGAGCCCATCTTGACGAGTGAAGAAGCTTGAAAAGTGTCGGTGACGCTTCCTCTGACTTCTGACTTGACTTACACACTTTAATCTAACAAATCCCACTCCTTGACCCTAGATGTCAAAAGCTCGGCATTCGACGTTGTTAGACCAAAATCTCTGATCAAGTCATTGAGGTCTCTTTGGTTGGAGTAGTATGGGTTTATCTCACCAGCTGCACCTCTGAAATTGTAATCTGGATCTTCAACGTCTACCTACTCTTCTGATTTGCTGCTCTCTTTTAAGGATGGCTGCTTTCTCTCTGCTGGAGTGGGTGCAGGGAGCTCAAGGCAGTGTGGCATTGGGACGATGGATGATGGAAGGTCCAGATACATGATAGCAAATGCATTTTTGCCAGCCCGACGTTTGGAAGGGTCCACCAGGCAGAAGTATCAATTGCTTGAATGGTCAGTGGGTTCACGCCAAATTCTTGAATAGCGAACTTCATGGCTCTTTTTCCCCTCATACCATCCTGCAAAAGAGCAAAATAAAATTGTTATTATGAAGAATAAATTTATTTCATCCTAATGTGTAAGAGGTTCATGCAAAATATTTTATATGGGATATTTTTTTATACAAAGGAAATTTAAAAAAAATTAAAGATATTTAAATTTTAAAAGGTCTAAAATTTGTATAATATAAAATCTTACTAATCAAGCAAACAAATATTGTCCGTTTTACCTTCTAGAGTTTTGTTTTTCAGTGCTCGCAAGTAAAATGAGGTGCCCAGAATTTGTCTTGATCCCCGACAGGCACGCCGAAATATGCCTTGTAGGCTTCACACGTTTAGCAGATGTTGTCACAGAGTACTTTTTCGCTCTTGTCTTGATAAATTTGCCACATACATAACAGAATGTGTCTGGAGAATATATGCAGCTTCTTGATGCCATTTCTGATAAAATCAGATAGCTCTATGTGTTCCTTTGGCAGCGAAAACTAAACTGAAGTGGTGAGTAGTAAGCCCCTGTAAATATATTATTATGGAAAGTTTTAGAAAATTCTAAAAGGTTCTTGAAAATTCTCGTAACTTCTACAACATTCTGTAAAGTTCTTGAAAATTTTTGTAAGTTCAAAACAATTCTCGATGAGCTACTCAGCACTGAATCTACCTGGAATGTTCTGGAAATGGGTAAATTTGAAAATTTCATTACCCAGGTCACAAAAGCAAAGTTTGAAGAGAAAAATAGGTCTTTTCCATTTACTTTAGGCATAAGCAATTGGAAAATAACACTTTCTGCCCAGAAACAAGAAAAAGTAAAAATTTTGTTACATGGTGTTATGTGTCACAATAGTTATTCATGTTAGGCGCAGTAGTCGTGATGTTAGTGGATGAAGGTAATGCTCTTGTTGTGATGCTATTATGTATCACAATAGTTATTCATGATAGGCGCAGTAGTGGTGATGTTAGTGGATGAAGGTTATGCTCTTGTTGTGATGCTATTATGTGTCATAATAGTTATCCATGTTAGACGCAGTAATGGTGATGTTAGTAAATGAAGGTTATGCTCTTGTTGTCATTATATTATGTGTCTCTGCGTAAGTAGAAAGTTTGCATAGTTACAATGCTAAAATCCTGTGTTCCATTATTCGTACTTTGGCACGACCAGATAATTAGGGTACTCGACTCGCAATCTGCGGCTTGCAGGTTCGAATCTCTGACCCACCAAGGGTGCTCGCCCTTTTGGCATTAGGTACGTTAAGATGTGGTAGTCAATTCCACTATTCGTTGATAAAAGAGTGAGTAACCCAAGAGTTGGTGGTGGGTAGTGATAACTAGCTGCCTTTCCTCTAGTCTTTTAGTCCTAAATTAAGAAGTGCTGGCGTAGATAGTCTTCGCGTTGCTTTGCGCAAAATTCGTAACAAAGGAGATCAATCGATTCTCCGCAGCGTGCAGAGCACGTATCGTCCAATATGTGGATTGCTCGAAAACAAATGAATTATGGGACTGAATGAAATTGAAATAAGAAAGTTAATTGAAGGTCAATATTTATTTTCTTTCCATGAACTCAAGCGATTATGGATCGCAAGTTTATTAAGTTGGATATGATATCATATTCTAACCTTAGGAACTGGATAAAAGAAGGGTATTTAGTCGTGTGGTTTGGAATTTCACACAAAACTACTCGGGGTGCCAACTCCACAAGCCGTCCCTGATTTAGCAGAAATAGTTTAGATGGAAGGCAGCTAGTCAACACTACCCATCGTCAACTCTTGAGCTATTCTTTACCAACGAATAGTGAGATTAACAACTGCATTAAAATGTCCCCACAACTGCATAGGCGAGTGCAGATTGTAAATCAATCGTCCTAACCAGTAGGTTATGCTAGGCCAAACAAGAGGACAAACAATAGCTTGTTTAAATGATTTGAAACTGATTCTTTACTTCATCTATCTTAAAGTTCACTACGTCTTTATGAATGCCCTTGAGTAACTAGTTGATTACTGTTTACACTCCATCGTCAATTGATCTGTGAATACGGTCTGTTATTTGTGTAATGTTGCGCTAGTTACAAGTGTCACCACCAGAGTCCTGTAAACATCTCTTTACATTGTGCAATAACCATCAGTGACCTGTAAACATATCGCTACATTATGAGTCACCAGAGTCCTGTAAACATCTCTCAACATTGTGTATTAGCCACGCGAGACCTGTAAATATCAGATACCCATCGGAATATCTTGTAAACATATCTCTACGTTGTTTAATAACCACCAAAGTCCTGTGAAAATCTCGCGGCTATGTGTGTTAACCACAAAAATTCTATAAATATCTCTCTACAGAGTCCTGTAAACATATCTCTACATTGTGTACTAACCATCATAATCTTGTAAACAATAATCTCTACATTGTGTGCTAACCACCAGATTCGTTTGAACATCTTTCTACATTGTATATTGCCAACCATTGCTCTGTAAACATATCTCTATATAGTGTATTAATCACCAGAGTCCTCTAAACATCTTTGAACATTGTATACTACATCAGTTTTGAAATCATCTTTCAAAATTTTATATTAGTCACTAGAGTCTTGTAAATGTATTTCTATAGTCTACATTATGTAGTATATACTAGAGTCATGTAAACATCTCATCTCATTGTGTAGTAGCCACCAGATTTCTGTAAATATTTCTTTACATTGTGTCTTAACCATCAGTCCTGTAAACATCTCCCTACATTATGTATTAGCCACCTGAGTCCTATAAACATATATCTATTTGTGCATTAACCACCAGAGTCCTGTGATAATTTCTCTACGTTGCGTACTGAACGCCAATGTTGTAAATATCTTATTACATCGTGCTTTAGCCACCAAAGTCCCGTAAGTGTCCCTCCACATTGTGTGTTATGTGCATTACCAGTGGCATGGTCAGGGAGTTTAAAACAGAAACTGTGAACATTGACATATACACATGCTTGATATAAGAAAAAAAAATTATAACTAATTTGATGATTTCTTCAAATTATTTTAATGAGCACATCTGCCTCAATAAGAATGCCAAGATGTTATCAATTTTGGTTCGTTACCTATTTTATAACTTTAACTACGAATTTAGAAACTGGCACACGTGCTTTTGAAACAAATATTATTTTAAATAAAATGGATTATAATGTGGAAATTCAGGACATTCAACACCTTACCCATGCAACTTTAATAATAATAATATTTTAACCCTATGAAACATTTAGGCTCTTCGTAACCACTAACACAAGGAGAGATTTCCCATTGTTACCTGGTACATTCCAATTTGGATTGATAACGAATATATGGCTACCTTTTTCTGTTTAGATAACTTCTTTATCTGCGTTAAAAATACCACTGATCAATATGATTTAGCTTCGATAACTTTTGGGGACAAGTACGTATGTTGATTGTCTTAATAATGAAGACTTTTTTTTTTCTCAACCAGCTGCGGCTAACGTTCTACTGCTGTAATAAGCTCGACTATACTTGTGTGTGACAGGCGTTTCCACGAACTGTCTTGGTGCGGCAGGTTGTCTGCTGTGATTGCCAACTTGGCAGTTTGCCATTTGCACAATTTTTGTGTTATTTGTGCCTTTATGTGGACCCTGGATTCTATTCTTTGCGTCTTTATGGATGTAAGAGACCAATCGAAAGACTACAAACTTAGCGGCTTGGTCTTTTAGGTACGTTTTTTTAGTGTGTACGTGGTGACCGTTGTTCTGGAATAAACGGTCAACAAAGTTATATGTGGCACCGTTAGTGTTCAAAATAACCTTTCTATAATTTTTTTCGGTGAAGAAACAAGGAAAATAACAATCGGATAAGCACTTTTTTTTCTTGATGAACTCTGCAATTTTATTTACCAATATTTCTTCCCCTAATAACATCGTAATATACATCGTATGGTATTTTAGGTACGAAATATGTCTACTTATACTTTTGGGTGTTAAAAAAGAATTAATAAAATTTGGAACGAAACAAATATTTTAAACTCCTCTAACTATTTATTGTATCTGGTTATTGTGAATTGTAATCTCAATCGGAAATTCTGAAAAACGTTAATTTGGTTGGTTGTTTTTCAGAGGTATCACGATGAAGCTGGTAAGCAAAATGCGGAACTTGTAGTTTGATAATTGGGTCACTGTGGACCTTAAAAAATTAACCAGAAGGAAAGTTATGATTATTTGCTAAAGACCAAAACTGACAGTTTTAATTCTTGCACAGTGGGGGAGATGAGCCATAGAATTATAATGAGACTCGTGCCTATTAGCTCGAAGCCCCCTCACAGTGCTGTCACAAGGTTAACTGTGTGGCTGTCGTGATGAGGTGGCAGGCGTTAGATAGGAACGGCTCTCACTGCTATTTGTGTAAGGCAAACACATAATTATCGATAAGTGGAAATATGTCAAAGTATACAAGTTCTAGGCTTTTGGTAGGTGACAGTATTATTGATAAATCTATCATCTACAGTAAAAAGAGAATTACGCTTAACTACATTGTGAGCATCAAAGCATTAGGTATTTTACGTTATGCATATAACAAAATATAGTTTATTCATTATTATCAATGCATTCGCAGGCTGTGGATCAGACACGTCATCAGGCGCAGATATCCCGTCATTCTCCACGGTTGGATACAGTTTGAGTTTCCTCCCACACACTTTCAATAGTAAATATAACATAGGTAATCGCATTTATTTATAATAAATTTTTCCGGCTGACAACGCTAAAATACAAAGTTCGATTCCTTTCAGTTATGACATATTTTATTTTAAACGGTATATGAAGGATAAATTGCTGTGTGCAAATGTGTTAAATACTGTGCTTACGTTTGCATATTTAAGGAACGAAATTATGTTAATATAATTGTAAACTGACAAACAAAGATTTGTAAGCATAATGAAAGGTTTTTATTTGGGGAACATGCCTGAAGGAAACACACAAATGTTCTGTTGTAATGTGCGTGAGCATGTTCCCTAAAATAAAAACTTTCATTATGCTTACAAATGCTTCGTTACACTCATACATCGTTGTCTGTCAATATACTACAATACCTATATTTGTTTGTTTAGTTTTTGAGTTTCGCGCAAAGCTATACGAGTGCTATCTGCGCTAGCCCTCTCTAATTTAGCAGTGTAAGATAGGATGGAAAGATGGAAAGCAGATAGTCATCACCACCCACGGCCAACTCTTGGGCTACTTTTCTACCAACGAATAGTGGGATTGACCGTAACTTTATAACGCACCCACGGCTGGGAGGGCGAGCATGTTTGGTGCGACCGGGATTCGAACCCGCGCCCCTCAGATTACAAGTCGAGTGCCTTAACCACCTGGTCATGCCGGGCCTCACGCCCCTGTACATCTTTAGAACAGATTGCATGCGTTTTCTGTATTTCAAAAGTCGTGTCGAATATATCCATATTTAATGTAAATCAAACAATTATGTATACATTTTTCACTGAAAACGAAATGCTCGTATTAATGTGAACGTACTAAATTTTCGTAAATGAAGTTATTCTATTTTAATACATTTAAAGTTTAGACTACTTGAAGTCTGACCATAATTACTTACGTGAATTTTCAAAAATGAGCTGATTTTAAGTGAACTTTTACATACTGTATTTCAGCGAGTCTGTTAACCTCTGGTATTTAGCGAAAAGTCTGGTCAGCAGCAGTAGCTTGTTTGTTTGTTATAGACTTTTCTGTAAAGCTACACCAAAGACTATCTGCGCATAGCTGTACATGATTTTGGACCGACAAACAGCTAGCCAGTGAACAGCACGCACTTCTTGATTCAGACATTTTTGTCAGACCGAATAGTTTAGATTTAGCGTGCCTTATGCCTCAAATTGCGGCGAACGTTTTTGCAATAACGAACCGCGAATTGCTTACCCCCAGATTTACGGTTTAGGAATGCCAAACACTTAGCCACTCCCATCCCTTTATTCAATTATTTGTATTTAAGAAAAAAATAAGGGATAATAGCGTGTAAAATAAAAACATAGAAAAACAACTAGCTCTTATAAATTTTTTACGCGGGATTTGTTTTACTGTATTTTCTTTATGAAAATGCTTTATAGAAAGATATTAACGAGTTCGTATCGCCATAGTATCAAATTAATGAATATAAGGTTTTAGGTTTTAGCTTCAACAGTGTATCTTTAAATCAACATCGATGAGTCAAACGGGTGTGCTCACATATACCTCCACCTACAAACGCCCTTATGAGCTGGTCAAAAGAATGATATTCGAGTAATGTTTTCAGAGCTTTTTGTTCCATAAACGATGCCTCTTAGTTTAGGTCACAGCGCTACCTATATGATGTGAAGTGCATCATGAGTTTTCTTTCAGTCTCTTGATTGACCCAAGAAACAACTGCATGGCAGTTTCGAAATGAATCTGGTAATAGTGTTCTTAAGTTCCACTTCCAGATCAAACTAATGAAATGACGTGTAACACAAACGTACTAGAAGCTCATGTGTCACATGACATAGAATAAATTGCTTCATGGTATACAACATTGATCCTGTGTTGAATCAATATAGATTGCTGAACTGAAAAATGGGTAACGATGCAAAGGTTCCATACGAAGTACATATAACGTTTTAGCCTAAACTCTTATAGTATTCGGTTTATTTTTAGTTTAAAAAAAAACGAATTAGATCCTCCGTCAGCTTAATTCAAAAACTCTCGAGCTTTTACGTACTAATTTAAACATATTAATGTGTGTGAATTAACGTAATAAATACCCTACCTTCCAGAGAATGTGGCTTGTTTCATTAAATATACATCCTTTCTAAAAAATCCTCATACATGTGTTTTGAAGTAGAATTATTGTTTCATTGTTGTCATTCTTATAATATGGTTTAATACTGTTTAGGCTCAATAAGTGCTGACATTTTTGAGTTATGATTTTAAGTAGATTGTGACAGGTTCCTGACACAATAACTCCTCCTCTTTGTTTGAAAATCTTGGTCAATCTGATGGTAAATGAAAAGCTTTAGTCTATCGTTTAAAGTTGCACGAGTTTTATGGATAGTTTCTTGCAGTAAATATTATTCTACTGAATCGTATGATGTCCATAAAAACACCGCTTTGGTTAATAGAACAAACGTATTTAAGGTGATGTGAAGACACTCCACCTAAAGATCTCATGTATATTGTGGAGAATTCAATACAATCCACTCTATAACACTCCACCAAAGTTACTCACAACTAGTTCAATACAATCACGTTTTCATCAGGCTGCCTCCAAACTTACATTTGGAAACCAAAATCCAAACTACCTGGTTCTCAATATTCAGTATTCCACTGCATACTGGTCTTTACACCAGGAATTTTGCCAAGAATTTTTGAAAAATATTTAAACTTTGGATACTCACGCTCATGGAGAGCACATTGCACAAAATTCCACAGATGGTGCCTGTTCACATGTGACAACATGTGAATGCTTTTACATCACTGCGAATTCGTTGTAAAACTGATTTTTTTATAGTTTTATCGCGGCCCCAACATATGTTAGTTTGCTATATTCCAACAATAAAGTAAACTATTTTAGATCGCGCCACGTTTATGTTCCTGATATGTTAATAATCTTACACACAGTATGTCTTGATAACCAAGGTTCACGTAATGCGTTTTCACACCTTCAACAGTCTGTGTTACCTTCTTTTCCTAATTATCATAACTCACATTTTCCATGTACTTCTACACGTGTTCAAAGTACATGTAGGTACTGCTGATAAGGTAATTTTTGTATGTGTTCTTATGTTTATTTCTAAGTTTAAATCAAAAAATAAATAAATTGCTTTATCATTTTAAAATATTAAGATATTTTATTTTAACAACAAACAATCAGCAATCCTTAGCATTGGCATTTTATTTCTTACAGATAATCATAGAGTGCACTAAGTGTTTTGAAGATTAGCTTTTTATTAAGCAAAAAGATATACAATGGACTATATGTGCTATGCTCATCTCGGGAGCGTGCTGTTAAGAATAAGGTTGAGTTTGTTTTTTTACAATTAGATAGTTTTATATGGATCTATTATATTAACTACTATATTTAAATACTGAAATTAAATTGATGGCTCGAAATAAAGATTTGATGATTAGATAGTTTTATATGGATCTATTATATTAACTACTATATTTAAATACTGAAATTAAATTGATGGCTAGAAATAAAGATTTGATGATTAGATAGTTTTATATGGATCTATTATATTAACTACTATATTTAAATACTGAAATTAAATTGATGGCTCGAAATAAAGATTTGATGCACGTGTTTTGTTTTCAAATAAATACGTATATTTTTATTACCAATGATGAAAGTTCATATTAACATAACACTAGTGAGCTTTCCACATGGGGTTTCAGTATTTGCGGTAGACACAACACAAATCACTTATTGTATACCTTTGTGCTCAAGAACAAACAAACTGAAAGAGAGCAAATTGCGAAAAAATTTTCAAAAGAACTGATATTGCTGAGAACTAACTGTATTATAATTTTAAGCCCCATTAAAATTTTCTAGAATGCCACGTCATCACACAAACCCCGTTAAAAAAAAAAAGATGTTCCATGTTATGGATATATCCAATATACCACATATCCAACTGAGACCATCTGGTACAAATAGTATGTTTGTTACAATCGTTTAAATAGTATAATTTCAAACAAGATAATTTATTAATCACGTGTCTCACGATTTTTAATTAAACCATAAACTTCTCAAAGTGTATCTAAACCATTTAAATATGTGACTCATTTTAAAGACGAGTGTGGAAATATTATTGTTGTTACATAAACTTATGTTGCATGCTGAATAAAGCAGATAAAGTCATACAATTTGTGGTCGAAATCTATCCTTAGTGTAAAACGTATTATTGCACTTACATAAACTTATGTTATGATGTTAGAAAAAATATATGTAGGTTCAAAACGTCTTGACAGAATAAAAACCCTATAACCGGAGCGCTTTTGAAAGGTGGACCTTTCTTCTTAATGGGCAGGAGAAAGGTTCAGCTTTTGAAAGCGCTCGGATTATAGGTTTATATTCGTTATTATATAAACTTTTGTTAGATACTGAATAAAGTAGGTAAAGTCGTATAATTTTCGGTCGAAATCTTTCCTTAGTGTAAACTTTGTGATGATTTGTGTTAATTTTTCTGTCAATGAGAAGAGATTCTAAAAAAGTTCTTTTTTTTTGTAACCTTTGAGATGGTCAATATTAAGTTTTTCTTCCCTGTCAGACAAATCCCAACAACTTTCTATTTTATAATAATTGATACACTCGGTGTTAATTTTCTAAGTCCTTGTTACATGAACTGCAAGAAATAATAACATTTGAGACGTTACGTGTTTTGTTTATTTCCTTATCAGACAAATCCAAAAGAAGGTTCAACTTCTGGAGTAATCTTTGAAACTGTTTGTTCATTTTTATAGTCACAATTGACTAGTGGAATACTACTAGCAATAGAATTGTAAACTTCAATTCCAAATATGACTAGCTGCCTTCCCTCTAGTCTAACACTACTAAATTAAGGACGGCTAGTGCAGATAGCCCTCAAGTAGCTTTGCGCAAAATTAAAAAAACAAACAAACAGCTATCATTAATACAAATTCGTATTACAATAAGATTATTTGATGGAAGTACTAATAACTTTGCTATTTGCTGATAAAAATATCTTCATTATCAAGTAATATACCGATAATTTGGTTGAAATTTTGGGTTTCAAAACAGAACGTTGGAAACGTTTCAGAGAAAAAGAAAGAAGACGTAGTGTGTTTACTATGGTAACTATGGTAACAACACGCAGTACGATTACCACACAGGACTTGATGCGTATAGTCACGCTCGCTCGAGCAGTTAAGCTTTCCTGACATTTACTGTATTGAAAGATAAATATTAATTATTAATTATTCACTCCACGCTTCCGCTTTTGATTGAGAGAAAACATTAGACATTGAATTCTATCACCTGTTTCTCCTGGAATTGTAGTGACGTAAGAAACTTTCTTATGCCAATGTACACTTTTTTCTCAGCTTGACAGCACTTGTTTCTCCTGGCATTTGGTCGTGTAAAAATACTCTCGCACTAGTGTATAAATTTTTCGCTTTAGTAGGCCATACAAAAACACATTTTGCACATCTGGTAAGGCAATAAAATGTATATACAACGTTTATCAGTGTTATCGTTTATGATGTAGCAACAGTCATAAAAATAAAGCACAAGGAATAGTCCAATTCTTCTCAATGTGTATCAGACTCTATATAAACACTTAAGTTCTTCTCAACGTGTATTATACTTAAAACAAACACTTGTAATTATTCTCAGTGTATAATAGACTCTATATAAACACTTAACTTAAATCAAACTACGAATATAATTACAAGTTAACGTATCTTTCCCACCATTTTAACTGTGCTTTCAAAATCTAAGGCCCGGCATGGCCAAGCGGGTTAAGGCGTTCGACTTGTAATCCGAGGGTCGCGGGTTCGAATTCTGGTCACACCAAACATGCTCGCCCTTTCAGCCGTGGGGGCGTTATTATGTTACGGTCAATCCCACTATTCGTTGATCTAAGAGTAGCCCAAGAGTTGGCGGTGGGTGGTGATGACTATCTGCCTTCCCTCTAGTCTTACACTGCTAAATTAGGGACGGCTAGCGCAGATAGCCCTCGAGTAGTTTTTCGCGAACTTCAAAACAAACAAACTTTAAAATAACTTGTGTTTTACCATAAATAAATAGAATGTGTGTTTTTCATATAGCAAAGCCACAAAGGGCTATCTGCTCAGCCCACCGAGGGGAATCGAACCCCTGATTTTAGCGTTGTAAATCCGGAGACATACCGCTGTACTAGCGGGGGCAAATAAAGATAAATCTTAACGCTTAGAAACATCAAATTGTTGTTTTCGGGTTTAGAATTAAAATTTTCCATAACACTTCAATTGATTGTTCTACTCAAAACTTTAGACAGCCAAAATTCAGACTGAATGCCCGAAAACGTATTAAAATGTGATATATCAAATGATAATTTTCTATCTTCGTCTTACAGGTTTTAAACATTTCAATTGTTTAATCGAAAGAAAATTTAATATTCGATAATTTAGAAAAATTAATAAACAACAACAGCAGAAAAGGAAGGCTATAATACATTATAAAGCAGCATTTCTGAAAATATTGTCCTGCACGCCCCTCTCTAATAAATATGATTTCTTGCGCCCCCTGTCTTTGTTTTTTTTTAATGATTGAAAGACTGAGTTAAGTGACGAGGTGTACGGATATGCATTAAAATGCAATACGTGTTGTAGTAAATAATAATTATTTTTATTAATATTGTTTGTTTGATTGCTTGTAGTAGCACAAAATTACACAATAGACTAGCTGTTCTCTGACTACCACGGGTACCTAAACCCTATTTCTAGCGTTATAAGTCTGCAGACATTTCATTAATAAAAATATATTTCAACGTTTGATGTTGTATTACTACGTTATTAACTCTATCCTAATCACTCGTTCCCCCTGGGCGGCACACTCCACATTTTGAGAAGTGCTGACTTAACGAATACCTCGATCTTTTAATGTGCATTGATTTACATATAAATAACGTTTTCCATTCTTTTATGACCGTTCTTTGCTGCTTAGTGCCTATTAAAATATCTTATTTCTTTTACAATACCAGAACCCCGTTGCACCAAACATGCTCGCCCTTTCAGCCATGGAGGCGTTATAATGTGACGATCAATCCCACTACTAATCGTTGATAAAAGAGTAGCCCAAGAGTTGGCGGTGGGTGGTGATGACTAGCTGCCTTCCCTCTAGTTTTACACTGCTAAATTAGGGATGGCAAGCACAAATAGCCCTTGTGTAGCTTTGCGCGAAATTCAAAACAAACAAACAAACAATACCAGAAGCCTTCTGATTCTTTGTTCTTGTCTTTATTTAATATGTTTTACAAAACTTACTAAGCGAAAATAAAAGGAAATTCCAATTGTTTATTGACGATCAATTGCAATATTAGTTGGCAAAAGAGTAGGTCAAGAGTTGGCGGTGGGTATTGTTGCTAGCTGCCTTCCCTCTAATCTGTTATTGCTAAGTTAAGGATGTTTACCGCAGACAGCCCATGAGTAGCTTTACGCGAAATTAAAAAAAAATCATCGGTGAATTTTTTAAGCAATTGGGAGTTAAGATATTGATCAATCTGCAATACAAACCTAAATTACACAGAAGCTAAGACAAATAAGATTGAAATCGAGTTTTATTTGAATCTTTTGTTATCGTTTACAATAATCAAATCACTCGGAAGATTTCTGTGGAAGTAAAAACCTCTGTCATATTAGAGATACACATGTTTCCTAATTTAAGTTAAGCTAGCAAAGGTATACAGCAATGCCAAGATCAAAACGTAATGGGGGCGTAAGCTACCCCTTCTATTTCGAACTGCACCACACGGATGCTAAGTACAGTTCAAAGGTACTTGTGCCACGATGTGCGCCATTAATATTTTCAATTTATTTTGGCGCCGACTCTAATTATGTTACCACTGACGTTCTTGCTCAGATGAGAGTTCATTGAAGATGGAAGTTGATAAAGATTGCGATTTAAACTGTTTGTACAACTGTTTATAATATTCAGCTCATTCTCTTTTTCTTTGGGGAAAGATTGGATTCATCTGAGCTTCTGTACAGCATCATTGAAATTCGATAAGCCAGTTCCTCAACCAGCATATGACACCAGACAAACATCTCTGTTACACCCGAATGATGCTTAAAAATATTATACACTGTTCCAATAATGAAGAATAAAACACCACTTGCTCTGAATTAAATTCACACATAGTTCATTCCTTATTAGGACGATCGTAGAGGTTCAAAACTTGCGAGTTAGGTTCAAATCCATGTGATATTATAAAATATTCCCCGCTGTTTAAGCTGTAGGTGTCTTGTAAGAGTAACAGTCAATCCTTCGCCGTGGATATTAGGTGGAAGAATGCTTCTGAATGATCAGTAGTTCAGAATTAGGGATGGTGGGAATTAGGCTTAGGAGATTTACCCTAAATAAAAAACACAAATACATACTCCTTACTGTATATATTTCCGTATAGTACAAGGCGGAGGTAGATTTCTCACATAAAGCTACCGAAAATACAGAGAACAAAATCAAAAACTGCGCAGAAATATACAATGATAAAAACTTCTAGAAACTTAATTTAGCTACGTATTAAAGTAGTACTTTTATACAAAGTTTTAATGAGAAACTTGCCTATATGCATAATCGATGTTATTCTGCCAGACATATATTTCTAAAAAGGCCTAGCATGGTCTGATGATAGGGGGCTTGACTGACAACCTGCGGGTCGCGGGTTCGAATATCTGTCACGCCACACATGCTTGCTTGGAAGCATTATAATATGACGGTGTCAATCTCACTCTTCGTTCGTAAAAGAGTAGACCAAGAGTTGGCGGTGAGCGATGTTGACTAGCTGTTTTTCCCTGGTAAATTATGGACAGCTAGTTTGAATAGCTCTTAAGTAGCTTTTCGCGAAATTCAACAAGACAAACAAATATTTCCAAACTGCAGGATTATTTTAGCGTGATAAACAAAATATCTTCAAGTATAGTCGATGAAACTTGAAACCGTAAAGAATGAAAGAAAAAACTGTAGTGCTAGAGTTTATAATTATATATAATTCATTTGAACACTGACTTTGTATTCAATAACTAAAACATGCGTTGCTGAATAAAGGGATAACAGGGGAATATGAACCTAACACTTATAAGTGTGTAAATATTCTTATTTTCGGGTGTATATAATTTCTAGATTCACAAATGAGCAGAATTTTTCTTTTAAATTTATCGTATAGTTTCTTTTGAAGAATGAAATTGTATTATAGTCCATTTGTTTGTTGTTAAGGGCAAAAATAAACTATAGGCTATCTGTGCTTTACCCACCACGTGTATCAAAACCCGATTTCTAATATTATCAGAACTAAGATTTACCGCTAACCCTCTTGGGGAGATGATACAAATTTGGGGCCTCTTTGGAAATAGTTATTCGTAATTTACATGTGAAGAAACAAAATAAACGACAAATTTCTGCTAAAACAATCGTACACCACGAAATGAATATTAAAAAAATAAAAAACCTTCTAAATGTTGGCTAGTCAGACATAAAGTGGTTCATATAGCAGATATTTAAAAATATAACTAAATATAATAGTAGAGATTTTCACGTAATTTTAAAATAAACACGACCACAGTCTTTGTAACCAACTATTGTCGACGACAATAATCCGGTTTAGGAAAAAAAATGCTAATGTTTACCATAAATACCTTGCCAGAAACTGTTAACATTCTAACTTGCCACTTAGAACTTTTCAAGAATAGATCCTTTCAAAGTTGATACTGAATTCTACTTTCAATAATGTTTTACGTTCCGTGCGAACCTCGCATATTTACATCGTAACGATCTGGACGTGAGGTCTATCAAGTCACATTGTTGGATTTAGACGACAGCACGAGACACTTGTGAGAACGAAATAAAAAACGTTCATGACACAAATGACACAAATTTAGAAGAATTCGTATCGCTGCTCTAGTGTCTTTATTTAGTATCAAGATGCCAAAAGCAGTTTGTTACCTTTTAGCATCAAGGTGCACGAGTACTCTTCACCTGAAATTTTGAGGAACTTGGATACAAAGGTTGAATTTTTGATTCAGATCCAAAGATTTCTGTAAATAGTCCAAAGTTTTAAATATTCGCATTAAGCTGGAAAGCGTGAATTTTGATGATATAGTACGGACCGAATATTAGATAGATAGACATATAGTGGCTGTTGTGTTTTTCTATATATATATCGCGATAGCTCAAATGGTTAATTTTTCCGAACTTGAAACTTCAAAAACGTTTGTAGCTAACTAGACTGTAGATGTCGTTTATACAGTCGCAAGGTCGCGATGCTTATTTTTAGTTGAAAACTTTACATGTGAATATTAAGCTATATCTTTCAGTGTTTATTACTATAATATACAATCATTAGAAATAGAGGTTTATTTGACTGTAATGTCAGGATATGTGATGAGTAAGGCTGTACGTGGACTGTTATCTTAGCGCTATAAGATTACTTGTTTGTTCTTTCTTAAACACAAAGCTACTTGATAAGCTATCTGTGCTATGCTCATCACGAGTATTGATTCCGGTTTTTAGCATTATAAACCTTCAGACGTAATGCTGAGACAGTGGTGGTAAATACCTGGAGATGTTCAAAGTTTTGATCACATAAAATAAATCATAGACCTCTGGTTATTAAAATATGAACTGTGAATCATCACTTCCACTATATAATAAGTTGTTTAGTGTTTCAGAAATCGTTATAAGTTAGCTTAAAATAGCTTTAACCTAACATTATTGGTGTTTTGTTCTTTGTTTGTTTTTTTGAAAGACTTAGTATTATTATTTTAATGTTTTCGCGCAAAATACAACGTGCTCAAAAGCACCAAAAATAAAATCTTAAGTTTTTCTTATATGGACGAATTGTAGGATTTACCAGTTACTTTTATTTAAAAAAAAAAATCACGGCCTCAAATTATAGAGCATAGTTTTTATGGCAACGGAATGTGGACCAACAATCCTTTGATAAACGATCCAAACATTCTTTCCTTAGACTTTCAATCATTTGTTTAGCTCTTAAAATGGCTTTGTGGCTAGGAAATAATAAAATATGTTTGTTTGAAATCAAGCACAAACCTACATAATAAGCTATCTTTACTCTGTATACCATGGGTATCGAAACCAGGTTACTAGCGTTATAAACCTGCAGACATATCGCTGTGCCACTAACAGCCCGTATTAACAAAAGAGGTCATTACTATATAAACAATACGTCTGACAACCCCGGTTCCTCAATGGAAAATCTGTAATCTTATATAGCCAAAATTTGGAAATCGATCCCTGTAGCGATTTATAGCGAAGATAACTGATTACATAGCTTAATATCTAAGTAAAAAAAACAACAAAAACATTAAATCTTACGAACGTTTAATAAAAAATTATAAGAAGTTTTTATAAGTAATATTTACGAACTTAAAGTTACAAAAACTATCTACTTCCCGCATTATCCAAGAGCTCTTTATTTCGTGTCTTTATTTTCAATTTTACTTAAAATTTCTCAGTTTGGTCGAAAGCACGTTTTTTTTTTTCCGTTTTCATCATATTGTTAACTGAGAAATGTTCTTAGCGTAAATCAGACAGATTTCCTGTTTCAATAAATCTTCTTTTTATTGCTATTAAGCTTCCTTAAACTTCCGACACTTTTATTTTCACAGAAGCAATCTGCGACATTTATTAGGTTGTCTAAACCTATCTATCCTGTCATTGATGTTTTTCTGGTAGAAGTACATTTATATAGATACGTACAAATTCTTGCTTAACAACCTTTTCTTTCAGAGCTTGGCCTTCAACATAGTAGTTTACCTATGTTTATTTGAAGAAGAAATGGTTAACTGAGCAGAATTGGCCTGCACGTTCAAGTGGACTGGACATGTATAGAATGCTCTTGAGGGACGTGTCGCATTCCATCAAGGAATTCCAGACACCAAAGTTCTTCTAACAAAAGAGCCTTCAGGATATTGGTTCAAAATACCTCGTGACCTTATCAATACTCGGGTTTTAATCATGCGACATCTAAACCAGGCTGTCCTCACTGCCCGTGGTTACCATTACTCTATTTTAAAATGAAATATTATACGATCTGTACGGATTCAAAACTACATCTACTAATTGTTCATTTATTAGCATAGGCTGAATTACTACGCTCGTGCATTTGAAATCACGTGATGGATCATAAAATATCTTGATTTGCATAAAAATGGGCTCATGGATAATTGGCATTATAACATAGAACTTGTTCTGCGAAAGCTATAGTAATAAAATGAAATCCAAGTATCGTTTGTTCTGTACAGTGCATAAGACATTGCTGTATGCACTATAATGTTAAAATAAGTGACGGTTAAATTATATTAATTTATACTGTGACTCCATTACCATTAAGATCGTTTCATTTAATTAATTCTAAACAAACCTACACGTATATTACTCGGAGCGTATGGATACATATGAAACTAACAAACTGTTACATGGAGCGTCCCCTATTATATTTTATGTCCGAGTAAACAGGGAGAAACGAGTTAGCTTTGATACGTCATATATATAGTACTTTTTTACTCGAATACACGCTCATTATAGTGGATATTACTACATTAACAAAATACCACTATCTTACTACATTAACAAACTACTGTATGTTTTACTCCATTAACAAATTACTGTCTGCCATACTACATTAGCAAACTGTTGTCTCCCTTATTACATTAACAAAGTACTGTCTGCTGTACTTCATTGACAAACTACTGTATGTTTACTCCATTATAAATTACGGTCTGCCTTACTACATTAACAAAGTACTATCTGTTTTACTCCATTAACAAACTACGGTGTGCCTCATTTCATTGACACTCTACTGTCTGCTTTACTCCATTAACAAACTACTTTCTACTTGGCTCTATTAACAATGTATTTTCTCTCTTACTCTATTAATAACCTACCACTACCTTATTACATTAACACACTACTGTCTGCCTCACTTTATTAACAATTTACCACTGCTTTACTACATTAACAAACCATCGTTACCGCCTGGCTCACGTCACATACAAACCGTCTTACTTCCTTACTAAACTGCCAGCTACTATATTGCATTAAACAAAATACCACCTGCCTTATTGCATCAACAAACTATCAACTACCTTTTTTTTAACTTTTTAGAATCAGACATGGTCTAGAGTTTGTGTGCTCGTACTGCACATCCGATAGTTCAGGGTTGGCGTCCCTTTATAACATAATCACGCTTTGCACTACTGAATCATGCATGCACTATAAGAATCGCGTTTAAATACCAATATTCAGTCAGACAATAGCAGACAAAGAAATAACGGTACTGTAGACTAGCTGCTTGTCTATTTGTTAAACGACTGTCCTTAGAGAGCCATCTGTGTGTTAACTTTACGTGAAAAATATGAAGCAAATAAATAACATTTCTCTTAGATCTTGACTTTAAACTGCATACATTCCACTTATAAAATAGTTAGAAAATTAGTATTTTTGTGTGAAAATATCAGTATTTTTTCGAAAAACTCGATTCCTAACGAGGCTAGATCTCAGAAACTATGTGTACAAATAAATAGATGGTTGGAGGTTGTCATTACAGCGAGTAAGCGTACCTGAGTTTACCATGTGGTTGTTAGCATTTGTCTGATACATAGCTGAATTTGGATACAAGGTTAAGGCTTATGATGTTCTCTATTTATGGTAGCATGGGGCCGAGCACGGCCTAATGGTTAATCTGTCAGAGCTGTATATGTAGTAGTATTAGCCAGATCAGTTCAGGAGTTATCGGGAAGGGGGATATTTACTAACTGCCTTCCCTCTAGCACATCAGTTCTAATTACGCATGACCATGCGCAAATAACCCTTGTGCACCTTTGCACAAAATTTCGAAGACAAAGAAACAACTATTACTAAGTTTAGGTAATCATGCAAAGATTGAAAATGTCAAAATCAGGTTTTTATTTATTTTTATCATAGCAGAGACATAGTTGTTATAAGTATTGTTTTTTCTTCCCCAACTGGTGTGTTCAGAAATTTGGGTATCACCCTTCGCCCTCACTCGCATTAATTAAAATCACCTTCGTTAATATTCAATGCTGACTGCTAATACTTACACTAAGATTATAATTAGAAAACAGACCGGATTAAATTGTGAATAGCGATCAGCCGGAACAGAGGTGACGGCGGTGATCCGTTTCTTTACGAGGAAGGGAAGTCAAAAATCGTGGACAAACCATGGACACGGACAATAAGTCACGGTCAGAGACTGGCTGGGATCTATAAATCCAATATCATTAAATCAAAATGTCATTGAATTCGATGTGTCTTAGCTGGTAAATGTGTTTATACGCCTAGCTGTGTTTTCAATACAGATCCAGAACTGTCGCGACACGGCATGACTACTTGGCTAGGGCGCTTGACTCGCAATCTGAGGGTCAGGGGTTTGAATCCCTATCCCACCAAACATACTCGCCCTTTCAGCCGTGGGAGCGTTATATAGTTACGATCAATCCCACTCTACGTTAGTAAAAGGTTAGCCCAAGCGATGAGGTGAGAAATAGTAAAAATTATGAGTAAAGTATTGAACACGATAAATGATATTTAGAGACGTCATCGCTGTCTTTATGACTGTTTGAGTTAGCGCCATATACTAACTAACATACACGAGACACTGTAGTCACCTTTACTGTAAAACTTCAAGTTGTAAAGGAGCCTCAGAGCTCAAAATGTGATAACACATGAGTACAAGTACATGTTTTGTTTTGAATTTTGGGTAAAGCCACAATATAGCATATTATGCTATAATAAAACCATACACACACTATTCGTTAGCAAAAGAGTAGCCCAAGTGTTGGAGGTGGATTGTGATGCATATCACTTATACATTATGAACGACTAGCACAAACATTCCTTAAATAGCTTTGTGCAAATTTCAAAATCAAACAAAACAAACTCATTACAAGACAAATGTATAAAAACTGCCGATAATGTTTGGTGGTAATAAAGAAAGATTATCGAATTCATTTTTGGACTTAACAATAACTTAATAATAGTAGAATAACTTAACATATGTAGAAAGAAAACATGAAATTTTGAAGATGAACTACTTTGAACACTACCAAATCTTAAGATCTTAAGTTATTCTAATACGATCACACTAGATGAGACATTTTGTGTTCTCTATAAAAATTCTATGAGAATACAGATATACGATGAAAAAACAAAATGAATTATTTCTTTAAATTTTGCGCATAGTTGCACGAGGGCTATCTGCGCTAGTCGTCACTAATTGGGTAGTGTAAGACTAGAGGAAAGAAGCTAGTCATTACCATCGCCCGCCAACTCTGAGGCTACTCTTTTACCAACAAACACGAGAATTGATTGTCATATTATATAGCCCTCACGTCTGAAAGGGCGAGAACGGTGGTATAACGAAGATTCGAATCCATGACCGTCAGAATGCGAATCGAGCGTCTTAACCACCTGGCCATGCCGGACCAAGCAAAATGAAATGAAATTGTTAATAATAAACAAAATCGGTTAAAGAAAGTCATCATTAGTGTAAGTAAACCTTAATGGGTTTTGTTCTTTTTTTAGTTTGTATGTTCTCTGTCTTCAGTCAATAGTTTCAAATAAGGGATGGTTCATCTAAAACTTAGGGTCTTTCGTCTGAGTGCTTAGAGCATGCGCTCCATAAATTATCGTTCAGGTTGGAAATAATAAATACCTAAATATGTTGAATGTGGTTTTAGATAACATGAATTAACCTGGAATAATTGCCAGTGTTTGATCCCATAGTGTAAAGCCCTTCCATCAACACTTTAAAAATGTATATACAATATTTGTCAAAGATGATGTATAAGCAATGGGTAGTTGCAACTAAATGATTGGCTTCTGATTAACACAGAAAATACAAAATAAAAGCAGTTAATTTGTAAAAGGTACGAATGTTTCGTATTTGGTTTAAACAAAGCAGTATACCCCGTTTTACACCATCACAATGTTATCAGTGTGTTATCGTAAAATGGTTGTTACAAACATTTCGTATTATTCCCTGCAATCGTGCAAATTTTATGACTGTTGTTTGACACTCTAAAGTCTTCTATAAACCTATACAATCTTTACAATATTCGTGTCAGGCCTTTGTGTAGAGTAAGCTATGGTTGCACGTGCTCCATAAGCCGATTATTTTTCGTCCAGGTATCGTTTCGTTATATACTCTGGATGCTTGGGGTCACCTTGGTGCTAGAAGATTGTTGTTTCCTAAGAGAATGATATGACGCTCACGAATATGCTTGTACCTATCAGCAGTCATATTTAATCTCACAGTCACACACGCTTTACATGACTGGTTGTATACACTACAACAGAATAATAATACAGTTACTTACTGGTATTTAAAGATTGAATAATTATCTAACTTAATTTTTTAATTTAAAATCTGAAAGGGAATTCTTACAATTCATTACCATTGTTTACTACATTTATATAACTCGTATCACGAATCAAGGTAAGTGACTTTCTCAAACATTCTTATATATGGAAAACTCAATAAATTAAAATAACTTTAGGACTAGGCTTTGAACCCAGGACAACTGTTTTACCAATTGTTCATAGAGCATTACTTTTAAGTTATAAAACATAAAAATATTAACAAAATTAATCAATAACTTTTATTTAACACAAATTATCTTCATACCTCATCCACTTATAATATAGAATAATAATATTTATTATTTCCAGTATTAACTATAAAATTCTTCAAAGTTTTCAAGTTTTTATAAAATACAACATAGCTCAATACGAATTGTTAAATTTGAAGTAGTTATGAACATCTGAGCTGTTCCTAGTATTGCCAGTTGTCATACTAGTTACATCACTCACACACCAATGTTATGTATAGCAATGTAAAGTTGCGTCATTGACCGCAGGTGGGCCAAGTACGTTCTGCTGGTTGCAATGATTTGATTTAATACAATATCTTTTGTTAACAAGTCAAGCCACCTACCCAACCCTACGCATTAGAACTACGTAATATGAGGGAGGAAGCGTAAGAAGTCACCCTCTTTTCAGTCAGCATCATAAGTTTCACTTTGACAGAACTATTCGATCAAAAGCTTACTCATAATTCATGCAGCATAAGAAGGAAGAAACTTGGTTTGTTGGCAGCTGGAAGTATGTTTTTGTATTCACCAGCTGAATTTCTTAACGTGTAGCTGTATGATATGGTTGATTGATACTTGCTTCATTTAAACGTTATCGTAAGAAACAGATGTTCATATGCAGCTGACGGTGTGTTTCTGGTGCTAAAGTTTGAAAAAATAATTTACAATTCTCTTATAACACTGGTAAAAATATAAATAAGCAATAGCGCCTTTCAAAAAAATTTACTGTAAGGGCAAGCATGTTTGGTGTGACGGAGATTCGAACCCGCGAGGATTACGAGTCGAGTGTCTTATCCACCTGGCCATGCCGGGCCCCACAGGATTTTAGATAAGACGTTACTTATCTTTCAGTACTAAATTTGAAAACATTCAGCGATACTTTTCTTACAATATAGCAAATCCATATTGAAATGTTTGCAATTTCCACCGTGAGGAAATCCAAACCCAGATTTTAGCGTTGCAGTTAGTAGATTTGCTGCTGTCTTAGCGGGAGACTCAATAATATAAAGGAGTTTTTAATTAGTTTATATTGTATAATAAATACATTACAAATAAAATTAATGCATATTCGTACGTCAACAGTCGGAATAAGAAAAAAATGTGTATGCAAATGAATCATTATTTACTGTTTTGGTAAGAAAAACTTGTAGTTACGTTTTACTTAATTTTCTTAAGATGAAGAAACTGCTCAGGCAAATTGTTTACGTAGTATCGCCTAAGTAATTAGACAACTGGGGATGAGATATTTAGTAATAATAATAATGATAATGAAATTACTTAAATCAAAACGTGTATAAGCTTTGCTGTCATTGTATCATCAGTTACCTCTCTTGAAAATCACACACAAGACATCGAAGATTTGACAAGATATCCTGTTTCATTTCTAAGATACGATTTTGTATGATATTTTTTTCCGAAAAAAAAACTCCCACCATTAGTTGGTAAAAGGGTAGCTCAAGAGTTAGCGGTGAGTGGTGAGGACTTGAAGCTGTTGTTTGTCAGTCAGTCAGTAGATACTACAATGGCGTCATACCAGAGATGCTTAACGCTGCAATTTGTACTGTCGTGAAGTCAGTAAAACATGCGCATGCCATGAATCAGAAGAAGGATTTGTACTCTGTAGGCTACAGAACATCATAACATATAAGCTCGAAAAGTAAAAAATAAAAATATTTGTTACTTCTAATTTTGATTTTATTTACTTTTAAAACAGAATACTTTCTGTGGTCCTACACAAGTATTTAACATACATTTTGAATTAGTAGTGTCAGATTTCAAAACCTTTTCAGAACTGTTTCTGTTTCTATGTCACGAATGCGTTTTGAGTAGACGTGAAAATCTAATGGATTATTTTCATACGCGTTTTACATAAATGAATACTGGTAGTTAATATATTTATATTTTGGGTGTGACTTAGTGATTAGTGTGTCCTAACTGTTAATCCATGTATTCATGGTTGACTGCCAAGTTCCGCAAGTTCCATCAATTTTTCACATAAAAACTAATACTTTAAAAGTTAAGTTGGGCTGGTAGTGAGCTATGTCACACACTTCTTATATTACAGCTGGTTAAAAACAGTTCTTTGCTGTCAAAATTCGTTAACTTGAAACTTAAACATTTCTTGCTATTGTATTTATCTAAAGATAATAACTTCATAATTACGGGCCTGGCATGGTCAGATTATTAGGACGCTCGATTCGCAATCTGAGGGTCACACTAAACTTGTTCGCCCTTTCAGCTGTGAGACCGTTATAAAGTGACGATCAATCCCACTATTCGTTGGTAAAAAGAGCAGCCCAAGAGTTGGCGGTGGGTGGTGATGACTAGCTACCTTCTCTCTAGTCTTACACTGCTAAATTCGGGACGGCTAACATAGATAGCCCTAGTTTAGCGTTGCGCATAATTCACAACAGACAAACAATCATAATTATGTTATTTTAGACATAGAAAATTTTAGTTGGCCGATGTTTACTGTATACCCTCTGGTGTCCATACGATGCGAGAAAAATCAAAATCATTTGTTTGTTTATTCACTGGAATGATATCCTAGGTTAGTAATAAAATGAACGGCCACGTCACAGTTCTCCTAAGATGGGCAAAACAGGTGCCTAATTTCGAAAGGTGGATTGCAGTGAATATGATTTTTTCGTTAGTGGTCAAATAGTTAACTGCAGAATACGAAACTCTGCGCAAACACATTTTAAGTATCTTCATCTAAAGATGAATCTAAACTTTCAATTCATCACTACTAGTGTTAGTGAATAAAAAGAATATAAACAAATCCAGGTTAATACTCGTCATCAAGTTTTGATCAAACTTTATCATCAAGTCAAGCCGTCTCCGAACTTTTATTTTCTGTGAAGCGGGCTTGACTTGATGATCAAGTTTTCTTCATTACCCAGTAAAGACGCCTTCAAACTTTTATACCCAAAATCAGTTTGACACACGGTGAGTTGAAAAGTTGTGAATTCATAACGAAATTTCTTGATGACAAGAAACCCACTTGAAATAAAATGTATCTCAGAACGGCTGATATGAGTATTAACACTTTTACTGATAATCAGAGAAGAACGTTCCGATTTTCCATGTTAACCTGAAGATGACGTAGGAAGGTCGAAACGTCATTATTTCCTTATCAATAAGTGTTAATACCCATACCAGTCGTTCTGAGATACATGACGAAACTTGTTCTAACATTTTCAAAGTTTTGTGAAGTTATATAAATATTTCACAGGTTTTATATGTGTATACAACATATTCTTCAAGCAAACAACTATGCGTTCATTTAAAGATTAATCATGTGGGATGCAGTTAGATTTAACCATCAAGAGAAACCATTTTGTTCTCGATATACACTGTATAAACCAATCGAAAGAATTTCATAATTTATAACATTACGACTAAGATACGTAATAGCCAATTTTATCAAATATTATCAGTAACACCCCCCCACCCCACTCCATACCCACTTCATTGATATCATAATCAGGTGCCTGGAGATTAGTGATCTACAATTTTCATGAAACATGGTTAGACCTCAAAGAAGATATTTGGATGTTTCACTCATGTGAAGAGCTATCGATTGAATTGAAGTCAGCAGTGGAAGAAGTAGGATGTGAGAAACGTTAACCTCTGGTGGACGTCCCTTCCCTGAATCCAAAGCAATAGTAAAAATAATGCCACAAATTACAGGGATCACATCCTTCAACTCGTTTTGTTGTTCTATACAAGCGCAACTGATCCCTAATCTAACCGAACAGACTGTAATGCCCTCCCCACTTCGACACATTTCTTGAAGGAGTAACCTATTCAGTGTTATTAGGCATGTGTGGAATGTTTTGGGGGGAGACGCTGCGATCCGTCACGTGACTTCAGCTACTAAAGACACTCTAGAGACAGCTGTTTAACAGAAATAACAGAAAATAACTTAAGATTTGTTTGGTTTGTAATCTGTATGATAATACATCAGAATAAGACTGATAATATTGGTACAAATTCTGTATACTAGATATAATTGACACAATAGTAGTTAAACTGCACACTTTTGCACACCTACACACTATTACCGACGCGGCATTTCGTACAGTGCCAGAGTTCGTAGGTTCAGATGTGATTACAACTCAGAAATCCTCAGCTGAAACACTCAACAAAACAGCAAACGTGCTTCATCCCTCAGCCTGGGCGTTATACACAATACTATTTCAAGTACCAAGCTTGACCACACAGCTTGTTTTCTCTTCCTCAAAATGGAACCCCGTGGTCAATACTTTCGGAATTTACTCCAGTAACGCTCGTACGAATGACCAAAGCAGAACCTGCTGTGACATCAGTGGAGTGAAGAAAGAGGAGGCGGGGTGGAAGATGTTATTCCTGTTCTGATAAATCCATGATGATGATAGGTTCAGCTGATTTCTGTTGTAAATCTTTACAACAAATGTCAGACGACCCTTGCTGTGGTTAACGTTCATACTGAAGTATGATTTCATGAATTATAAAGTTCTTCAACCATCTGTTTATTTAGGAATGTACGCTGAATAACCAATCATTCGTAATTCAGACCACCTGATGGGCCATCAGAAACTTGATTTGTATTAAAGTTGAAAGTGCATTAGTTGATATTATTTTACATTGCAACGATGTTTTTGCTTTGTTATAGATATTTATTACAATAATATTCATTTTTATTCCGAAAGTGCACCCGCTCCTTACTATCTAAATGCATATGCACGAGCACTCATTTCAAAACAAAAGGATAATATAGGTATATAAGGATACGTTAGTAAGCATTTTTTACAACATATTTAAAGCTTATCATTTTTTTAAAAAAGGTCTAACGTTAAGTCGTAGAATAACATTATATATTTGCTTATTGTTATTATTAAGTACGATAGAGTTTAGCCTTGACAAATGTAAAGAAAAAAATTTACAGTGTCAGTTTGCCTACTTATTGAGTATAGGTCTACTTAGGAAAAGGCTTAACTAATGTTAGGCCTAAGACACGTGGAAATGTATAGTTCTTTTATTATTATTATAACCCTGTATTTAAAAAAGTACTGCATCAAGAAGAATATTAATTCAACTGCAAATGTTTTGCAGGTATCTTCCAGTATAATATAAATTTCAAATTATCCTTTAAATAGGTTAACATAGACATCGAAATGTTAAAAGTGTCGTATGAGAATTAATTTTCTTTTGTTTTCCTAGATAATCAGTGTTATTTTCACAATCTTATGAACGTCACATGTATTAATGTCTCAAGTAGCCTGGATATAATGCATTACAGTTCCTGAAAATATTTGAGATTATAAATCGATCATTGCCATCTATGAAAATATGTAAAATTGTATCTCGATCAATACAAACAAGCCATATTTTAAAAATCTGCTATAACAGCATGAAATATATTTGATGCCCGGTCAGAAATTGAGATACTACGATGATAAGTAACCAGGTGACAACGAAAGGCCGAGTTTACGTATGATTTAGAGGAATTTGCTAGTAGTTTCGATGCGACATTCTATGGCCCAGAAAGTCCTGAGAGTGCGTTAAATTACATGCACGTTTATATGTGATCGCCTCATGCACGTTTTGCTTCTAAGGATCTTCCCAGTTTTGTTGATCGTCAACATTCGTGAGGACGAAAGACTAGGTCCGGCATAGCCAGGTGGTTAAGGCACTCGACTCATAATCTAAGGGTCGTGGGTTCGAATCCCCGTCACACCAAACATGCTCGCTCTTTCAGCCGTGGGGGCGTTATAACGTGATGGTCAATGGTAAAAGTTTGCGGTGGGTGGTGACGACTAGCTGCCTTCCCTCTAGTCTTATACCGCTAAATTAGGGACGGCTAGTGCAGATGGCCCTCGTGTAGCTTTGGGCGAAGTTAAAAAACGAAAGACCAACTATTCTCTGCCAACTTGCACGATTCAAAGAGGCTTTTTAATATTCCTTAGACGATTTCTTAAATACGTTAATTCTTTTTTAGCAGTCGCTATTGATTTTCGTGCAGCTTTGGAATCTTAAAAGGCCCGATATATGTTTTTAGGTGAAATTTCACCTTCCTATAGGACATTGCGTAGGTAGTCGTTTTGTCACGTGGTGTATTTAAAATACACTAGTCTTTTATAGAAGAACAATGAATGAATGCGCGTGTCGCATTCTGGTGAAAATAATCGTAAAATATGACTACATTAAGCCATACAATTTCAAGGACTTGTAACCAAATAATGGAAAGCAGAGAACACTTATCAAATGAAGGATTTCGTTGTTTTTTTTATACATTGATATTGAAACGACGTGGTAATAATATTTTTATAGAACTTAATTCTATATATATATATGTTTAAATTGGTTGAGCGCGGGATACAAAATATTTTGATTGTTTCACAGTGATATAGAGCTTTATTTCGAAATAATAAAAGTGTTTTTCGTGTTTGAAAGGTATATACAACAGTCGGTAAAAAAAAAAACGTAAATTTTTACACATGTTATGGACATTTATGTACCAGAAATGTTAACATAGTACAAAATCCACAGCATTGAATACTGTTGAATTCTGTGTAATTTAACTATAAGGAGAAAGTGGCTATTCCCAGAGGATTCAAAATATAAAGATGAAGTGATTACTTCACTAAGGATTCAAGGTATAAAGTGAAGTGAGTACTTCTCTCAAGATTCAAAGTATAAAGGTGAAGTGGTTACTTCTCTCAAGATTCAAAGTATAAAGGTGAAGTGGTTACTTCTCTAAGGATTTAAGGTATAAAGATGAAGTGGTTACTTCTTTAACTATTCAAGGTGTAAAGATGAAGTGGTTACTTTTCTAAGGATTCAAGATATAAAGATGAAGTGGGTACTTCTCTAAGGATTCAAGGTATAAAGATGAAGTGGTTACTTCACTAAGGATTCAAGGTATAAAGTGAAGTGAGTACTTCTCTCAAGATTCAAAGTATAAAGGTGAAGTGGTTACTTCTCTAAGGATTTAAGGTATAAAGATGAAGTGGTTACTTCTTTAACTATTCAAGGTGTAAAGATGAAGTGGTTACTTTTCTAAGGATTCAAGATATAAAGATGAAGTGGGTACTTCTCTAAGGATTCAAGGTATAAAGATGAAGTGGGTACTTTTCTAAGGATTCAAGGTATAAAGATGAAGTGGTTACTTCTCTAAGGATTTAAGGTATAAAGATGAAGTGGTTACTTCTCTAAGGATTCAGGTATAAATATGAAGTGGTTACTTCTCTAAAGATTCAAGGTATAAAGGTGAAGTGGTTACTTTTCTAAAGATTCAAGGTATAAATGTGAAGTGGTTACTTCTCTAAAGATTCAAGGTATAAAGGTGAAGTGGTTACTTCTCTAAGGTATCAGTAATCACCTATTCAATCAGAAAACAATATGATGATAAAAAACCCTTTGTGTACAAAACAAATCAAAGAGTTCTCATGTGTTACTCGTTGAATATCCGTTACAGTTGTCTAACTGTAAATCCAAGGAGTAAATGTTAGTGTCTCGTTACTACAGAAATGCGTTCCGCCCTTTAGGACATTGTATGAGCATATGGGTAAGGATCAAATGTCATTATTTGGTCAGACAAGAGCAGACCAAATTTGGCGGATAGTGCTGATGCCTAGCTGCCTCTCCTCTAGTCTATCAGTCCAGAAACTGCGTAGGTAGCCTTCATGTAACTTTGCTTGAAAATAATAGAACAAACATATAAAAATGTTAACAAAAGATAGCACTGCAAGACTACACGTAGAAGACATTTGAGCAATATAACTTCTTGATACAACAAATTTGTCGAGATTGACTTTTAACCTCAAAACACAACAAAATATTATTACTAATCCTACAAAAGGTTATTCTTTGAAAATCTTCCAAGAGTCTTGCGCAAAGAGAGAGAGAACAACAAACATATGTCACGTGGTAGCTTTTATAATATGATGTAGTCACTTAGGTAAACGACTCATCGATTGGGCAAACAAAGAAAGCAAGCTAGAACCACTAGTGGTTTTATTCTGTTGTCCATGGATGATACCTTCATCCTGTACTATATATATATATACATGCTGTTTAAAGTCACATCATGTTAAGAACTGGTATACTCAATCGAGTGGCTCACGCTAATACATAATATAATAGTTAGTAGAGCAACATTAAGGAAAACAAACTATGTAACATTGATAAACTAAAGCAACGAGTTTTTTGCATTTCATTTGTTCGTGAGCATTTTGTTTTTACAAAAAACAAACAACGATAAAATCAGGGGTTCGATAGCCCGATGTGGCTTTGCTATAAGAAAACACAGACATATATTTTCACCACTTACGTAAGTTGAATAGTTATCTTGTTTCATATCGCTGATTTTTTATTCAATCTTCAACATTCTGTAAAGAAAGAAAATTTTAATTAACTCCTTCTAGTAAAATTTTGTTAGCGTACAAAATAAAGTTGATTTTTATACTATTATTGCAATCTTTCTCTGCATGTGAATGTTGATTTTATGATTTCTTTATTGATTCATTTCGTTATAGGAGTGTTTTTTTTTATCAGATTTCAAATCATAATATATGTTAAGAAAATATTCTGTGTTAGAGATACGAACTAAGGACTTTCATTGGAAGCCTCAATCTCTTAACCATATAATTCATCGGCTTTTTAAAAACATTTAAATATTTTTTTCTGAAACCATTTATCCATCATTTTGCTTTTGCTCCACATACGACTCATAGAAAAAACTAACAAAAATGTAAATAATATCGATTTGATCCCATTAAACACTGCTGGGTTCCACCATGCTTTTTTGTTCTTTTCTTTTTATATAGAAAACTAGTGATTTCATCCAATTCCTTTTGTTTGTTCTTTACAGTATATATTGTAACAGTCAAGTACGCAAAATTAGTGCGATGCAATTCGTGGATCCCATTGGTGCTGAACGTATGAAAGTAGTGAGTGAGTGTTTTCTTATAACAAAGCCACATCTGGTTATCTGTTGTGTCCACAGAGGGGAATCGAACCCCTGATTTTTGCGTTGTAAATCCGAAGACTCACCGCTGTCCCAGCGGGAGACAGTATGAAAGCAAATCGATAATTTGAAGGTTAACTAGTCAGCAGCTGGAAACTGGGGATACCGATTATCTTCGGGTTCACTTATCCTTTCATTGTCACCACATGCCACCCGCTAGAACAGTGGTAAGTCTACGGATTTACAACGATAAAATCAGGGATTCGATAGCCCGATGTGGCTTTGCTATAAGAAAACACAGACATATATTTTCACCACTTACGTAAGTTGAATAGTTATCTTAAACTACTGTCGGTCCGATTGAAATCTATATTTGTGTGTTTGCTGGATTTTATTTATTCAATATGATAAACTTTACGTGAACAGTGGACGATTAATATTTAAGTCAAAGGTAAAAGTCACAAGTAAGACTAAGGACTATAGTTATGTGAAAATGTAATTATTGGTACTCTTGGAGTTAGGGTTTCATTGTTTGGAATTAAGCCCAAAGCTACAGAATAAGTTATCGATGCTCTGCTTATCATGGGTATCGAAACTAGGTTTCTAGCGGTACGAGTCCGCAGATATACGGTTGTGCCACTGAGGGCTAGAGTTAGTGAAAGAAGAGTATTATTTAAAATATTTTCTTTATTGATTTTGATCTTAAAATTCGTAAGACACAAAACTCTGTGCTCTTCTTTGTGATTTCTATTTTTTCAGTCCACATTGACCAAATCTTAACCATATTTTTAAATGTTTGTTCTTGTAAAACTTCTTCCCCCACTTCTCATTGAAAGGAAATTATAAATTATTTTTATAACGCTTTTCAATTCTGAACAGGTTTGTTTGTTTTTGTTTTTGAATTTTGCGCAAAGCTACTCAAGGGCTATCTGTCCCTAATTTTGCAATGTAAGACTAGATGGAAGGCAGCTTGTCATCACCACCCACCGCCAACTCTTGGGCTACTCTTTTACCAACGAATAGTGGGATTGATCGTAACATTGTAACGTCCTCACGGCTGAAAGGGCGAGCATGTTTGATGTGATGAGAATTCAAGTCCGTGACCATCGGATTTTGAGTTGAGTGCTTTAGCCACCTGGCCATGCCGGGCCAATAATACTGAACAGTCAAGTGCTATTAACATCTCATCTTTATATAATTATTGACGCCATAATCTCATTCACATGAAGCGGCTGTTCTTATTACTTTTAATATGCATATATGCAATATTAGGACGCAAAGTCGATACGTAACGTGGAAAAGCTATTTTGTTTTTGTAATTGTACATCATCAGAATAAGATATTTGTTCTCATGTTGCATATCACAGGAGGGATAGAAATAGGTTAAGAATTTTTATTTTTACTCACAATATGCCAATTTCTAGTTAAAAGTGTTCATAATATTACTTTAACAAAACAGTTTAATGTACATCGATTTCGTTTGGTTGTGCACTAGTGCATAAAGTGATTTGAAGTTTAAAGCCGAAGATGCGTTATAAAAGTGATTGTTAAATTCCACTATTTGGTCAGAGGAGAGTAGCCCAAGAGTTAGCAGTGGGTGGTGTAGAATAGTTTGCTTCTTCTATTATCTCAGCTGAAGAGTAGGGATGGCTTTGTTGTCTTTTTTAGCTTTTCTTGAAACAATAAAATAAACTAGGATTTCTTACATGGCTCTTCGTTCAGTGCCAGTGTTCATCAGACCAACTGGATTACATTATGCGAAGGCTTAGTTGAAACTATATTTGATCATTTTTGAAAATTCATGTTTGAAAATGAAGTTCAATGAAAGAGATATATACACAGGTACTTTTGGTAGTGAATTTATTCTTGGGCTGTATATGGTGAGTTACGAAGTTTTTTAAAAATAACTTTGAGAAGGCTTGAGTTTGTGATGGCTACCTATGAATTCAGGCTGTAAATGGTGAGTTATAAATCGTTTCTGTAAAAAATAATTTTCTGCGAGCACTTACGTGCAATGTAAATGGTGAGTTATTACTTATTTATATGAACAATAAATTTCAGCAAGCTTATGTGTTTTCTAGTCAACATACGTTTGGCTGGTAAACAGTGAGTTATGTATGTTTTCTATAAATAATAACTTTCAGCAAGCATTTGTACCATCTGCTGAACACTCAGGTCTAATGTACATAGTGAGTTGTGTATTATTGACAGAGACTCGTGTTTCCTGGCAAAAGTATGGAATCATTCCAACAGTTAAATAATAAAGCTGCCTCAATTAGTGCGTGCAAACACGCTGAAACCTGTCATTTCAACGCTTGCACTACATATCCGAAGTTTCTCGTGTAGTGTAAATGGAGGCCCCAGGTGCACTTTTGTTGGCAGAATTTTCATCAAATGTGCAACGCACTTATTACTACGTTACTTTGCAAATCCAATAATCATCTTGCTCAAACTGCACTGAATGATTAGTTGCCATGCTTCTAACTATCAACACTGGTTTTTAAAGCTGAATAGATACTACTGTAAGTTTCCACCAACAAAATTGTTTACCAGTAACAAAAGCTCTTCACCCAACCACCCACTATCGCGGCACGTGAACTCTTCGAGACGGAAACAGCTGAGCCACGCAGGTGGCGGGAACTAGTTATGTTCTATGCCTCACAATTCCAACAATACGCCAGACGTTAATTCAGTATAGAACAGGACAGTCTCTCAGATCCCCTACCCCCTGGTGTAGTCACACTCTAGTCATGTAGTGGGATGAAGAGAAAATTGTTTCTCAATGTCCTCGATTGTTTCCTAAAATTTATTATAATTAAATTCGAGTAAATTCAAACCCAAAATTTTCCACCACGTTCGAAGCGGTTTAAAATTCATTCCCACTGATAAAGAAATACATAGTATTCAACGTCTGAGAGGAAAGGAATTCACGTGCAAAGACTGCAAGTGTGCCAAT
The DNA here is from genome assembly GCF_004210375.1 of Tachypleus tridentatus. Classification (NCBI taxonomy): domain Eukaryota; kingdom Metazoa; phylum Arthropoda; class Merostomata; order Xiphosura; family Limulidae; genus Tachypleus; species Tachypleus tridentatus. The sequence goes on from NC_134837.1 coordinate 80,882,861, forward strand.
TGCAACGTGACAACAGGAGAAAATCCATTTCTTATTGTCTTCTACCACATGTAATGCGAATGGCAGTACTTAACGACTTGACTTTTGTTTCTTAGGTCGCGGTAGAACAACAACTGTACTCATAAACTCACACCTGCGATGACAAGTAGTGACAATGGAAATTAGGGCAGTAGCTTCCCACTATACTTTCTTTGATATTAGTTCTACAGTCCTTGTGAAAAGTAGACCTTCAAGAGACTTTTTACAGATTGTCTAGAATCTAGATGTTTGGTGAATTCCAGCAGCGCTTGTGCTCTTTGCATTAGTTGGAATATTTGTGAAACTGGTAATCATGCAAAGGACCAACAAAGCGTAATCGTTGTCCGAACATTTCAAGAGCTTCCAAGATGGAACAATACATATTGGTCGTCATAGGCTCCCAGTTTACGAGTGCATTGACTTCCTCCTATTGAATGAGGATAATCTAAATGGAAATCTCTACCTGGATTACTATACCTGTGTGGACAAAAAGCAATTTTCAACCACCCATAGCATCACTAAATGATGTGAACATACCCGTCTGTCGCCAGTCTGGCGCTAGGCGAGTGTCGCTAAACGATTTAGCCACGTTTCTTCCAATTTGTAATCTTGCACGTTCCCTAGTAGAGCCCGTCTTTGGCCCTACCTGCGTGAGTTATTGGTTGTGATTACTTTAGGAGTTGCTAGAGGGAATGACCAGACACAAAGGAGCCGCATTAATCTAACACGTCGCTTATCTATGCAGGAATGACCTTCTTCGATCATTCATCACTGCGTGCTACGTCTCTTCCAAAGAAAGACAGTGATACCATGCATACGTAACACATCATTTGACTAACCACACAGGTTTTATTTTTCTTTCTCGCTTCAAAGACGGCAGTAGTTTCCTTGTCAAAAGTTGTGTATATATTAGTAACGACTACTTGGGATAAATCGTTTACGCGTATAGGCTGATACCTACTGAGCACGCGTCTCGCGAGCCAACCCACGCTAGCATGTTTTATCTGAAGGCGATCGGCTTATTACCAATATGAGATCCGTTTTATCAGTAGTAGCAGTAAACTGAGCTTTAAGAAGGACTCGTGGTATAAAAGTGTAGAAACGAGAAACCGCCATCTATGTTCGTTTGTTACTTCTAGGTACATGGAAATCATGGTGTGCTAAGAAAAATCCAGAAAATGTTTACTGATAAGACCTAGCGACAGTGTTAGTTCCTCTTGTTCAGAACGTGGAAGGCTTTCATTTAATGGTCGGTTCTGAGGGTTTTCTAAATACTAAAAAGAAATAAAAATAAGTAATTTATTTGACCTAGCTCTTCAGAATGCTAAATGCTCTCTGGATTGTTCACAAATCTTTCACGATTTCGCTTTTAATTTGTGGTAAGTGAAAATATTTATTATAATTTAACTATATTGTAGTTAATAGAAATGTATATATATATATATGCTTATTGTAGTTAATAGGAATGTATATATATATGCTTATTGTAGTTAATAGAAATGTATATATATATGCTTATTGTAGTTAATAGAAATGTATATATATATGCTTATTGTAGTTAATAGAAATGTATATATATAAGCTTATTGTAGTTAATAGAAATGTATATATATATGCTTATTGTAGTTAATATAAATATATATATATATATATATGCTTATCGTAGTTAATAGAAATGTATAGATATGCTTATCGTAGTTAATAGAAATGTATAGATATGCTTATCGTAGTTAATAGAAATGTATAGATATGCTTATCGTAGTTAATAGAAATGTATAGATATGCTTATCGTAGTTAATAGAAATGTATAGATATGCTTATCATAGTTAATAGAAATGTATATATATATATGCTTATTCCTTATCTGTATCAATTTATTTCATAGATAATGCGACAAAATATTGAATGTTTACACAGATTTCTTACTTATAAACGGGTTATATTTTAAAGAGTAGTATTAACTCTTGTATTAGTGTTGATGTAGAGAAATTATAATTATCAGCATTAAGAGTTCTTATTGAAAATTTTAATAATAATCCAATTTAATATTGTATGATATTAATATGAGAAGAACATCTGGAAGTTAAATAAATCGTAAAACGATCTCATTCAATGTTATTACTTGTGATATCGTGGGGAATGTGGGTTACATTCTATTTTAGTAGAAATGAAAAAGAACACAGCTTATGTTAGTAACATAAGGGTTAAATATTTAGAAGATTATAGCTTGTATTGGTGAGATGTGGTTTAAAATATGCTTTAGAAAAATACACACTGTCAGTTAATAAGCAGTTTCTCTTTAGGTATCCTTCCTGAAAGAATGCATGTTGAAATGATTTACGATCGATTTCAAATTTCGTCTATCCTCAGCTTTGAAACTAGGTTTTGTTTAAAAACTATATATGTAAAAACGGCTGGTATGAATAAAGAAAAATTCTATGTAGAGGAGCGAACAATGTTTCGACCTTCTTCGGTTGTCGTCAGATTCATGAAGAAGGTCGAAACATTGTTTGCTCCTCTATATAGAGTTTTCTATCCATACCAGCCGTTTTTACATATATTTTTTCTCTACAAGTGGGTTTTCTCGTCATCACGGATTTTGTTTAAAAACTGTTCTTCAGAGGAACTACAAATAATGTTTATTGAATAGTTTAGCTGTTAGGTTCTGCGGATATCAACTTGATGTTTATCACGTATTTTATCTTTCACTACGACAGTATACGTTATAAAGATCATATGTTTTGCCGTGTCCCCCGGTGAAACACTAGTCATTTCACTGATTTACAATGGCTCAATGTGGCTTTGCTCTAAAACAGCCAAAGTATGTTGCAAAAAACTCTTTGTAATGAAGTGGTACTTTGGAAGGACGATATAAATGCAAATAGACAGATTTTGAGGGACTCCTTCTGGTTTTGTATAACATGTTCTAGGTATTTGTTCCAGTATTTCAATATTCATGTTTACATCATTGTCTGCATAGCGTTATATTTCTGTTCTGTAATAAGCAAATTAGTGATAAATTGTATTTCTGGAACTGTAGAGAAAAATGGTATTCTGTTTCACATCAGAACTCGAGCTTGAGCTTGATCTATGATTCCAATTTCTTCGACAGGCATTCATTAATTCTTAGATCATTCGTTTCGGGATCTTCGAAAATGTTCATCGGTATAAATCATTATAGTTGACCTTATTAATAAGATTATCCACATAACACTACTTACATATAGATTAAAAGTAGGGTTTCATATTTATGAAAACTAAATATATTACATATCATACTGTTTTAGAGGTAAGTTAGAGATCCTGTATTGTTAAGTAACTCTTTAAATCACCACGTGTACTTGGAACGAGCAGAATAAAATTAATTACTGTAAAAAAGTTTAGATTTTATTGTTTAGAAAAAAAGTCAAGAAAAATCAATTATTTATGGAATTTTTTGAGTCCTCTATAGCTCACCACACAGTAATATAAATTGGTTTATATCTGTTAATAATATTACGTTATTTATTTTTCAATATACCTGCGAACCATCTGTTTAATGATTATATTACGGATTACTTTTATTTCCACCAAAGATTTGTTTATTTAGCACAAAGCTACAAAATGGGCTATCTGTGCTGTGCCCACCACACCCGATTTTTTAGTGGTGTGAGCCCTCAGACTTGCAGCTGAGCCACTTGCGAGCTTCACCAAAGATAAAGTTAAAACATAATATCTCACGTAGAGTTGAATTATTAAATTATATATGTAAAAACGGATTAATTATTCAATGTTTCGTCTCACCTTCTCTTGTTTGTTTGTTTTGGAATTTCGCACAAAGCTACTCGAGGGCTATCTGTGCTAGCCGTCCCTAATTTAGCAGTGTAAGACTAGAGGGAAGGCAGCTAGTCATCACCACCCACCGCCAACTCTTGGGCTACTCTTTTACCAACGAATAGTGGGATTGACCGTCACATTATAACGCCCCCACGTCTGGGAGGGCGAGCATGTTTGGCGCGACGCGGATGCGAACCCGCGACCCTCAGATTACGAGTCGCACGCACGCCTTAACGCGCTTGGTCATACCGGGCCGCCTTCTCTTGTGTACTATGGTTTCCCTTATTCAAGACTCATTGGCAAAACTTGTGTCAACAAACGAATAAATACAATTCAATTTCTTATAATGATAAAATGTACGTAATATTGTGGATTAGGAGTTCTATTTAAAACTACCATATAGTAACCTTAGTTCACTTTAAATAATGCATTAAGCCTATGTCACAGATTATACATGTATTTAAATGTTACCTCTTGTGTGTTTTCTTGTAGCAAAGCCACATCGCGCTATCTGCTGAGTCCATAGAAAGGTAATCAACCCCTCGATCTTAGCGTTGTAAATTCGTAAACTTGCCGTTGTCCCACCGCTAGTACAGCAGTAAGTCTACGGATTTACAACACTAAAATTAGGGGTTTGCTATAAGAAAACACACACACAGACTTGCCGTTGTACCGGCGGGGGGGGGGCGATTTACAATATCGAATAACAAATTAGGCCGAAATCAATAATATTATTCAAACATATAAATTATTTAAATTAAGTTACTATATGGTGTATTAAAAAAGATCTCCCAAAATCCCATAAGTATTAAATTCTCAATATAGTTGTAAAAGGTGTAACTATTGTATTGGTTATCTGACTCTAGCTGTCTGATAAGCCTTAAATTGGCTTTCCAAGCCCACGGATTTGGGACTCTTTTACAGTTACCTGAATATTTGCTTTTATGTTTTATTATAAGTTTCTAAGAGATTATCTTTAATCAAAACTGGTTAGTTAACGAGAGCTTGGCTTGCGTTTATTTCAACCCTCAAACAGCGGGAATGTTGTAGATAGCAGCATTAATTGATGATAGCCGTCGTGTAAGGGTTAAAAGCCCATAGGACTTATTTTTATCGCAAAATCTGGCAACCTAAGTCCACAGTAATGGGTTCAATAATTCAAAAAAAATGGATTATGCCTTTACCTTATAGGTTATATTTTCAATTATACCTTTGATGAAAAGTAAACTTTGTTATAAGAATTTGTGATTATAAAGAAATAATAATATTCTGTCAGAGCTATTTCAGTCTTTTACACGCAAGTATTACGTAAAAAATAAAACTAACAAGTATACTTAAAAAAAATAAAACACATATACCAATATGCATATATATCTATATATATTTAATTATATAAATAAAATGAAACAAATTCAATAACATTGTAATACTTTCAAGTTCTCGGCAAAAAAAATATTTTGATTGTATTGTTTGTTGCTACTATACTAGTTCAAAGATAACGTGTTTATTAATCAAGTGTGAAAAATAAAATATGACTGAAAATTAGAAAAAAAAAATGTCAGCCTTCTTGATTTCATGGTATATTAAGGTTCGGAAACATAAATAAAAAATAAAAAGTTAAACATGTATTTTTATAAAAACAACTGCTATTAATCTGTAGGAAACCGCTACACGTAAAAGTATGAAATAAAATATTATAATGTAACAAGTTAAGTTTTGGTGTTATAACATAACAATTTATTCAATTACCAAAACTACCTACAAATAAATGGCCTAAGTATGGAGAATCCCGTGTCACCAATTCTAGCCAACAGTTTTATGACACAAATCGAATCTCAAGCGATCAGTTCAGCCTTACACCCACCACTATACTGGTACAGGTACGTTGATTTATATATTTGTTTCTCAGTTTCACAGTTTTGCGGATGATAATCACACTTCCATTAGCCGCGACACAGCAGCTCATAGAATGGCTCCGAGATTTTCAGTTTTAAACTTTTAGTTTACAGCTCCGTTATCTTTTGACCGATTTGAGATCTAATTACAGTTTTTGACTTAACAAGTCAAATCCTTTCGACCTATTTATTTGAGCACGCCTAATGTCTCATAGGTTAATTTACCCTAATCGTGCCTAAAATAATTTCAGTTTGAGGGTATGCTGGTTGAGTTGTTATTTGTTTGTTCTGTTATGAAGCACAAAGCTACACAAAGGGCTATCTGTGCTCTGTCCACCACGGGTATCGAAACCCGGTTTCTGACAGTATAAGTCCGTAGATGTACCACTGTGCCACTGGAAGCGCTGCTAGTAGAATGTTGTGTCTGTGTGTTTTCTTGTCGCAAAGCCACATCGAGCTATCTGTTGTGTCCACTGAGGGGAGTCGAACCTTTGATTTTAGCGTAATAAATCCGTAGACTTACAGCTATCCCGGCGGGAGATTAGTAGAAATTCCAATGAGTAATAAAATCGTATTGCTTGGCGCTGCTGGCGCTTAAAAACATAGTTAATAAAAAGGTAGTTGTATCATAAATTAATTTACTCTAATTCTGCCCAAATGAATTTCAAGTGCTGCGGCTACTGAAGAGTCCCTCTGGTTTAAAAAAAGTCAAAAATTGCATTTTTTTCTACCTTGTTCAAAATTACGTTGCATTTTCAACATATTTTTGATTTAATTATTTACACTGCGATATTATTTTATAGTAGCTGGACTACAAATAGAATCAAAATACCAGGTGGATCTTATCGAAGGCCTGCACATTTTCAACTCTACGTACCGGGGGTTAACAGTAGTAGAAGGATTTCACAAGTTATCTCCTGCAATTCAACTTTCAGGTAAGCTGGTTATATTTACAGGCATTATGGCAAAACATACAATAGTAATTATATTATTAATAATTTAAGAAGAGCTATAAGACTATAGGTTATATATTTTAATTGTATTATAATTCAGTAGTCAGTTTATCCGTGAAAAACCACTTTAAACATTTTATATGCAGTATTGCAGTTTCGAGTAAAAGCACTTACCTCAGTAAAGCTGTTTTTCAAAATATAAACTAAGCAAGGTTCTCGAAAGTGCTCTGTTTCAAGAGTAAATAAAGCCAAAATTAAAAGTAACAAATATTTACATTTCTCGCTTTTCAAGTTCTCATGTCATTCTGTGTTGTAGCCTGCATAACGTACAATTCTTCTCATAACTCGTGGCATGCACACGTTGTGCTGACGTCACGACAGTACATATTGCATTGTTAAGCGTTCCTTATTTGACGCCATTGTAGTGCCTACTGACTGGCTGACAGACAACACACTAATGTATGATGGTCAGAGTCGTTAAAAGAAGGTACCCTCCAAGTGGCCTTCGGCCCCCTTTCGGGAAAAATAAAATTGCGGTTTAAGCGCCGAAAGCTGGTGAAGTATTAAGAAACCAATCACGTAAACCGCAGCTTTCGACATTGAAATCGTTACACTGCATGCATTATATACTGCATGTGTAAATAGCGTTTTATAAAATCCCTCGTTTGTCTTCGTCTTGCCCAAGGTACGAGTTCTGGTATTGGACGATAAGTTTCTTAAGGAGCTACTACTTGAAAACAAAAAAATAAGTCTGAAATGCTATTTTAATAGGAAATGTTCAAATTAAGAGTAATCTGAGAAGAAAATTCAGTTTATGTTCTATAAATAATGTGTTATAAACTTCAACATTAAAATGCGAAAATTAATGTTAATATCATAAGCTATGAAGCGAAATCTTTTTCAATTCCTAAAAAACAATATGTATTACATGACGTTTTCCATGTTTGTGAAAATTGCACCAAAGTGTTACAATGTTCCATTTTAGTTATAATAATTAGTCTGAAGATATAAGTGTTATCTTGTTTTAATACCAATAAAATTTAAGACTTGTATATTTAACTTATTTTGAAGTGTCAAGTATCACATTACCATTCAGGAGATACTTTGGTTAACTTTGTAAACCGATTAAAAATATGACAGCTGGATTTACCCGTCAGCTGACTTCTTTTCATGCTCGGCATGGCCAGGTAGATAAGGCGCTCGACTCGTAATCTGAGGGTCGTGGGTTCGAATCCCCGTCGCACCAAACATGCTCGCCCTTTCAGATGTAGGGGTGTTATAATGCTACGGTCAATCCCACTATTCGATGGCAAAAGAATAGCCCAAGAGTTGACCTTCCCTCTAGTCTTACACTGCTAAATTAGAGATGGCAAGCGCAGATAGCCCTCGTGTAGCTTTGCGCAAAATTCAAACAAAACAAACCTCATTTTATCTTCCGAAGGAACGTAACCGTAAACGTAATTTAAATTGAAGAGCCAAACTTGAAAAGTTTGATTTGTTTTCAAGAATAAAACTCATTTCTGCCATAGATTCTGCGAATTCATATAGCGCCAAGTCAAATTTGACGTCACTTATACAAACATCACTGGAACAAAAGAATGTGCCCGGATGGACTTCTTCTTGTCCGTGTTTCCGGAAATGGTGAGATGTGAAAGACTTTTCTCTCAAGGAAACGCGAAGAGCAACTTTAAGCCTTGCATGACTGACAGAAATCTAAACATTGGTACGTGTTTTGCCATGAATGAGATGGCTGTGGCAGAATTACACGTTTACAAAATGTAAAACAGGTAAACGTGATTAATTGAAGAAATGTAGATGTGATTTAGATGCAAAGTATATCTATCTTTAAAAGTTTAGTGTTATATTAAACACTGTACAACTAATTGAACAAACGGGGAAACAAGGAACTTAAGAGTTCGATAGTTTAACAACGGTATATAGTACATTGGTGTTGGCATCAATTTGCAAAATTATTTTCAACCATAATATAAGCGGTGCCCATGCTGATGCATTAACCTTCCGAACTGGAAGATTCAAGTTCAGTTTATCCAATTGGATTCTATCTTAATCAGCCGTACTGGTTTATCGTCATGCGTGAAGGACACGGAACATTTTTTTTCACGCGCATTGCAGAAGAAGCACTAACGGTAGAATATCTCGACAGTCACTGACGCAACTTTAATAGGCGTGATTCTTATTATCATTAATCAACCTCTCTTCGCACATGTGCAGATTAGAAGTACTGGGCCGTTACGTACCTCAGCCGATTTGACCTCTAATTAAAACATAAAACTTAAGAATACATTAATCGTCTCGATACAGATACGAACACGACACTTCTTAAAATAAAAAAAGTATTATCTTGTATACAGTGGGTTTTTAAATTTACTATATTTCTTTTCTACTGCTAGTTATCGGAGCTATTTCTGTGGTGTACGTTGTTGTTGCTTTTGGAAGATTTGGGTTAAAAGAGTTTGCCAAGAAACGTGTCCCTAATGTTTATAATTAAAATACGTGAACAAGACTGAAGTATGTCAGAAAAGTTTTGTATCATTACAAAGAAGACGTAGATTAGATATGATTAGAGATAACATTAAATTATTCAGTAAAAACGATATACTGTAGCTAAATTTCTTGAATATCATAATCATTTTAAGGAGATTCAAGACAGATTATTCTACCAGTAGAGGTGCACAATAAAGCATCCGAACTTCTGTATCATAGCAACGAATTTACATTCACAGTGACATTAAAGCAAGAAGAACGAAATACAGGAACAATTCTATCATTTTCTGAAGGAAATAATAGGTAATGTATCTTTTACGTCATAAACCTGATTTGGGTACGCTAAACGGAATTTTATTGTACTGTTATTATTTAAAGGATCTCAGTAAAACTTTTGTTTGTTCCGAATTGGGTCGCTTATGGAATTTTGTTGTTGACGTTTGTAATCTGTGCCTTAATAAAACGTTATCTCGAGAAGTATTTGAGGTTATTAGCGACTACCAATATATTTTCAACACTTTTTTACTGTTTCGTTTAACCTCAATCTTTTTTACAGTGTTATGTTAAATCGTCATCACTCGAGTTCCGATTCAACCCTGAAACAACCCAAGAACGATACAATTTACAAATATAGTTTATACCCTTAATACAGTAACAACAGCTTTCAATTCTTCTCAAGATTTCTCCAACATAGTTCCTGTTTTGAGTGTTTGGTAAATATTTGATTGTTGTTATGCACAAAGCAAAACAATGGATTATCTGTGCTATGCCTACCAAAGGTATTAAAACCCGGTGGGATAAATATATTAACCGTGTTAACTTAGCCCGAAGTATTCAGGGTACAGTAAAATGTTTTGTATATACTGTACCATGGGGTAAATATTGTAACTAGTGTACCCTGAGTGTGAGGCTAGGCTACCTTTGAATATCACGTGGGGTGAGGAATGCCACCAAATTCCTAGAATTTCGTTATATGATTTAATTGGTCAAGCTATATGAATGAACTTGTAAAAGCGGCTTTGTCATTTATGACAAAGAGATGTTATTTATGAGATGTTACTAAGCTTTAGAAGAAGAGTTTTTCACCTTCTTGTACAAAATTTATTGTAAAAATCAGATATGTTTTGTTGGACTAGAAACATCCGAGAATTAAAAATTAATAAAAAAAATCAGTTTGGTTTGGTTATCTAGCCAAAGTACTGCGGATGTAAAGACATTAAGCAAAACTTGTTTTGTATTTGCATATGAATATTCTGATAGCAGTGTAAATAGGACAATGAAAAAATACGTGTTTTTAGTTTATTTAATTGTTCTGGAAAGAAACTGAATAGCAAAACCAGTTTTGCATTTTAGTTAAACACTCTGGGGACAAATTTAATAAGGAAATCAATTTTGCACATTTTTAAAGAACATTCAGGACAAGATGAATAGAAAAACCAGTTTTGTATGATAAATGTACTTAAGCACTCTAAGGACAAAGTGAATTAGAAAACCAGTTATGTGTGTTTAATTTACTTAAGCGCTTTGAGGACAAAGCAAACAGGAGAAGTCGATTTTCTATGTTTAGTTTACTTAAGCACTTTAAGAAAATGACGGGGAAAACTAGTTTTGTATATTTACTTTACTTAAATACTTTGTATGCAAAGGAAACAGAGAAACCAGTTTTGTATATTTACTTTACCTAAATACTTTGTATGCAAAGGAAACAGAGAAACCAGTTTTGTATATTTACTTTACCTAAATACTTTGTATGCAAAGGAAACAGAGAAACCAGTTTTATATTTTTAGTTTACCTATGTACTTTGTATGCAAAGGAAATAGAGAAACCAGTTTTGTATTTTTAGTTTACCTAAGCACTTTGATGGTAAAATGATTAAGAAAACTAGTTCTGTACGTTTAGTTTATTTAAGCACTTTGAGAAGAAAGTAAACAGGAAAACCAGTTTCGTGTGTTTAATTGACTTGAATATTCTGGGGTAGATTAAACAAACTACTTTTCTTTTGTTTTTCTTAGGGTATAAAATATACAAAATTTTGAGAAATGAAATTAACCAATGAAGGCTCTAAAACACAAGTTATTTAAAGTTATACATCATAGCTAACACAAAACACCAGTGTGTTAAAACTGTTAATGGTAGTCTCAAACGTCTGGTGCCTCAGAAGGAAGCCTGGGAGTTTTAGCATTACATTCGGGTTTCGATACCCGTGGTATGAAAAAGAATGCAGATAGCCTTTGTGTAAATTTGTGCTTAGCAAGAAACAAACTGAAAATAGTAATGTTAACAATGGCCTAGAAGGAAGAGAGCAATAAAGCATGTTTTTACCTTCAATCAGTGGCTTCCAAACGTTATGTAGCGGCATCTATAACTCAGAATTGTTTGTTTTTACCTTCAATCAGTGGCTTCCAAACGTTATGTAGTGGCGTCCATAACTCAGAATTGTTTGTTTTTACCTTCACTCAGTGGCTTCCAAACGTTATGTAGTGGCATCCCTAACTCAGAATTGTTTGTTTTTACCTTCAATCAGTGGTTCCCAAACGTTATGTAGTGGCATCCATAACTCAGAATTGTTTGTTTTTACCTTCAATCAGTGGCTTCCAAACGTTATGTAGTGGCGTCCATAACTCAGAATTATTTGTTTGTACCTTCAATCAGTGGCTTCCAAACGTTATGTAGTGGCGCCCATAACTCAGAATTGTTTTTCTCGTCCTCATTTTACATACTGAATATTTTTCACAAGTGATACAATGACATCAAATACGTGATTTCTTTCTTTCTCTTTAACCAGTTTTTTTAAGAATTAGTAGAAAATGTTAAACATTTATTTTTTTCATTGTTATTTTTGGATTCTCTTCGCAAAAGGCCGCCACCCCGGAGGGTATGTGCCCCACAGTTTGTAGAATACTTCTTTAAATACTATTTTATAACAACTTTTCAGAGGGTAATAACGAATTTCTCGTTAGTTTTGTTTTCAAATTCATATTGAAAATAGTTACGGAAAATTATGTAATACGAGAAATCTACCATTTTCCTTGCGTAAATGAACTGCACCAGAATACAGTAACGTGTCGATGGTTTACATTGTGATTGTTTGTTATTCAACCAATCAGAAATTGCCACACCAGTATGCAGTTTGTAGAAGTACAAACTGTCATGGACTGTACCCAGTAGTAGAAGTATCATGAGTCCAGTCATTGCACCCAGGATTATTGAAATACCGCAAGACAAGCGTGCAAAAATGAAAGTTTTGGCCGGTGAAGGATATTCCATACAGTAGCTACTGTATGAAAGACTCTGGTTTGGTTTGGTTTGGTTTGAATATCGCGCAAAGCTACACGAGGGCTATTTGCACTAACCATCCCTAATTTTGCAGTGTAAGATTAGAGGGAAGGCAGCTAGTCATCACCACCCACCGCCAACTCTTGGGCTACTCTTTTACTAACGAATGGTGGGATTGACCGTCACATTATAACGCTCCTACAGCTGAAATGGTGAGCATGTTTGATGCGACGGGGATTTGAGCCCACAACCATCAGATTACAAGTCGAGTCCCTCACCACCTGGCTATGCCGGGCCTGAAAGACTCTGAAGAGAGTATGAGAAACTGGCACTGTTTGTAGTACAAGTGATCAACGTAGAAAATTAAAACTCCAAAAATAGTGTTAAGCATCTCGGGATATATTCTTTACGAATTAAACGATGTTTGAATAACATTTATCAACGACCTCGCTCTCAATAGAGTTTGAAAGTTACCTCGAAATCAGTTAGATAAAAATTATAATGAAACGTTTTCAATACATTCAGTGTTTGGAAACTGCTACTGAGAAGAGGTACAAAACAGAATCATTGAAAACAACTTAGAACCATAAATGATACAATGAGTACAGTTGGAGTTGTCTACTCTTTTAAGATGAATCTAATTTTAATTATTCAACAAAATTCACAACAGTTTTTTCGATGAAGAAGAAGCGAACGTCACCATAGTAAATATATAACATTTACAATGAACATTTGTGTAAGGCCAGTAAAAGTTTGTAGTTGAAACTCAGCCAACAGTGTCAGTGTTTCGCGCAAACCTGATGGCACCCTGACTGTTGACAAACACATGCACCTTTTGATCCATCACGCTATTCCTCCAGGAACACAACTAACTAGTCTGGAGGGCCCGGCATGGCCTAGCGCGTTAAGGCGTGCGCTTCGTAATCTGATGGTAGCGGGTTCGCGCCCGAATCGCGCCAAACATGCTAGCCCTCCCAGCCGTGGAGGCGTTATAATGTGACGGTCAATCCCATTATTCGTTGGTAAAAGAGTAGCCCAAAAGTTGGCGGTGGGTGGTGATGACTAGCTGCCTTCCCTCTAGTCTTACACTGCTAAATTAGGGACGGCTAGCACAGATAGCCCTCGAGTAGCTTTGTGCGAAATTCCAAAACAAACAAACTAGTCTGGAGGTCATCTTCAATCAATGCAATGATCTTAAATATGTAGCAAGTGTGACGAAACAATATTTTTACGCTAAAGAAGATGGTGTAACACTAATAATCATAATTCGGTCTACAAATTCCCAATTTCAAGGTTCGTGAAGTCGTATTGACTTATATGAAAAATGAAAAAATCGGAAGATGACTTAAGAGCTAGGAAGAATCGTGTAGAGTAATAAAAGACATTTGGAACAAGGTTACATATTCGTACTTTGGTAAACTGTATAATAGAGTGAAAAGAAGATTTAATGCTCTGTCTAATACAAAGACCCGAATATGAAATTATTTTCTGCATTTTTTATTATAATGTTTTGTGCAATAAATGTATTAACCATCTAGTTGATATTACTTGACCTTTATATGCACTAGCGCTTGCATGTGTTTCCATAATTATTGCTACTGCTATATGTATGTATGTGGAGCACTAATAGATTAGTTATCCAAAAGGACTTAACACTACTTTAATAATCTTCAACAAAATACACACAACTACCATTTGTTAGAAATACTTCATCAGTCCTGTGTTTTCAAATAACGATTGTCTAGGAAGACCAAGCTATAGTTAATTTCTATTGTGTGATAGGTCAGAGAAATAAACCCTAAGTAATTTGAAAACATTTATCACTATTAAGAAAAGAAACATGTGCATGTCCTGTTATTCTTAACTTGACATTTACTTCCTCCTTTAAATGGTATAACTTCTCAGAAGTAATAGTTTTATTTTTGTTTAATCGTTTATTTTAATTTCGCACAAAATTACGGTCAATCCCAATTTCCACGAACAAAATAGTAGTCCAAGAGTTCAGTGTTGACTAGTTGCCTTTCTTAAAGTTTATTACTTATAAATTAGGGACAGCTAAACAGATAACCCTTGAGTAATTTATAAGTAATAAACTTTAAGAAAGGCAACTAGTCAACACTGAACTCTTGGACTACTATTTTGTTCGTGGAAATTGGGATTGGCCGTAGCATTATAACGCTCCCGTGACTAATAAAGTGGGCATATTCGGTTTGTATGTATACTTGTTTCAGAGTAAATCCGCATTTAATTTCTGTACACTATTTTGTCACAGTAGGGAAAGCATGTTAGGTGACGGAGAATCGAACCTGCAGGTTGTAAGTCAAACACTCTAATAAACAACCCATATCAGGGGCTTTATATTTAAGAAGATAATTATAAATCTTTAGGAGGGAGACAATATGCATTGCATATGTAAATCAATTACATCGCACAGGACTCTTCATATGGAGCTGTGAGCTAAAAAGTTCGTATTTGAAAATAAACAAAAAAACTTGGAGCCTCTATAAGCCGCTTAGCCGCGGCTAAAAATAAAATCTAATGTACTTGTGCTCCAAATTGTTTGTGGGACTATTGCTTTGTTGACTATCAAGTCGTTAATAATACTTTCGTCACACACACACACAAAATTAAGCATTATTAAAATTATTAAAGTTCCATTAATTCTACTAATTACTGCCTAGTCGCGTATTACCTATAAAATTATATTAATTTTATTTTGTTAAGTCAAATGAAGAGCCCGTGTGATATCATCAATTTAAATGTGTAATGTAATATATGTCAATTTAGGTATACGTTTGAAAAATATAAAATTAGTAAGGCTTAGAACCATTTTTAAACATAAACAAAGGTGTTAAAGTTTGTGAGGAAGGTTTATTATTTAAATTAATATATATATAAATTAATTCCATTATTTATTGCCTAGGTGTATATCACATATAAAATGAGTGATTTCAAACAATTTTCTTGGTTATTTGTCAAAAACAAAAACGTGAAATTATTCAATATGAAGCAATATGGGAATACCACCATTATAAAATAGTATAGAAACAAATAGGTAGTTTAATCGCTTAAACTTTAACGTCATATTTTTATATATGTATGTAGCATTATAGATAAAAAAACATGAAAAATTAAGCAGTGCTTCATGCTACGCTGTTTATGATGGTTGTATTTTATCATTTAATTAGTTTATGTTTATGATAATTATAATAGTATTTCATAATATAATTCGGAATACAAATAACAAATTATATGTTAATTATTCTATTCTATTTACATTTTGAATACATCCTGAGTCAGTTCTTTAACGATTATTATTAGTTGTTTTTCACGTTAATGATGCAGCGTTCAAGGACGTCTTATTTTACTTCGGTTTTTATTCGCTTATTAACAGTTACTGTTAATTTTAGTAAATAATTTTGTGTTTTTATCAGATCACTTATTCTCGACAGGTTTCTGGAAGTGCAAACAAGTGGAAGAAAAGACGAGATTCGGTTTCATTACACGTACGAAGATATGCTATATGTAGAAACATTCCCTTATCGCTTGGCGGATAACACCTGGCATCAATTAGCCCTAACCGTTAGTGGAAACAATATAGAAGTTTTTGTGGACTGCACCAAGATCTATACACGAGTAGTTAACGAAATAGAACGTGACTTCACTGGGAAAAATATTACTCTGTGGTTAGGGCAGAGAAACGCCAGACATTTTCTATTTAAGGTGGGTCTCATATAAAAGTACATACACCCAGGCCTGCTTTAAGTTAAATAAACAAACCAAGTAGACAACTATGTAGGGCGGCAAAACCAAAAACAATTTTTACTTTGAATAGAGTAAGTTACCTTGCATTTGCTTTACCCCTTTTTTCTGACCTGGAGGCTGTGTTCCTAAATACAAAACCTATAAGATAACACAAATGTCTATACATTTGTCGAAGATGTACTTCACAGGTCTTTAAAAATATAAAAAGGAAAGTCAAGTTCTATGAAATCTAAATACTACGAATTAGTTTTCCGACAGGCCTACTGAAACGAAATATTATTTATACCTGTATATATATATATATATAGTACTGGACAGAATCTTCTAGATTATTTAGTAAAAGCTACCAAGTACCAATAACGAATTAACTTCTTGAATAGCGTTTGTTGCAACTAAGTTCAGTTATAGGCCTAATTTTATAAATACATTCCACAACTAAATGCAGGTCTTACTTCCAATACGTGTGAGTATACACGAAGAGTGAGAAATGAACAACACTTCATTAGTTTTGTTAGAGAAATAAGTACGTTACACACCAGATTACTGAATTATGAATAGCAGAAAAGGCGCAATCAAAGACGTTGCTTGGCTGTTACAAGATTCGAGATCATAGGGGCGAGAAGTTCCAGCGTTTCGGTATTATTTTATTTGGTTTCTAAAGGCACAAACTGAAGATTCGGAGCATTGTCATAGAATCGAGGTACGTACCTTGGTGTTCCAGCACCGAGCGACGCAATTGGGCACGATAACTCCCACTGAATATTTCTTCTGACACTAAGTTCACCGAATTGGCTTGATCAGCCAGTGATTACTCATTTATATTCTACTCTTGTTAATTTGGAACTTGCATACAATATTTTAGATCGTGACATTATCTTAACGGCGAACTCTCCCTACTAAACATTGAAAATATATCTTACAACAATATATTTGCCGATTATAATGGTACATGGGCTTACTCGTCTATTTTATATTCTTGTCCAGGATGACAACTTACTCAAGGCTAGCCCTGATTATACATCACACCTAATATCTTTGTTTCATATTACAATTTAACATTTCTAAATATTAAATTTTAGTTTCCATCATATTTCTCTTTAATAGTATTAGCTTTATATTTCATTATATGTTTATCCTTTGCAATTATCCCAGCTTCATTTTTAGCGTTTTAACATTTTGCTTATAGTTTATTTAGTGTATGGTGTAAGTGTTACCCACAAAGATTAGTTCAGTAGACTAAGAGTAAACATGTAGGTTATAACCAAGTAAGCCCTTATCTTTATATTAGAACTGTATGTTAAATGTTCTGGCCCCCAGCTGGGACAGCAGTAAGTCTACAGGTTTACAAAGCTAAAATCAGTGGGTTTGATTCCCCTTGGTAGACACAGCAGATAGCCTGATATGGCTTTGCTAGAAAAGGTACATACATAAATGTTCTGATTACTGGACCATTGTACCTTTTCTCAGGACCAACTTACATGAAAGTATCTAACTTAGCTGCAGGACTTAGCAGGTATGTGGACACGTGAATGACTGATACCAATTTCTGTGCCTATCTCTCTTATGAAAATAGCCATTTCATTTTGAGATTTGCTGAAAGATTGTGAATATTTGACTTTTGAGCCTTTGTAAACTTGAAATATTTGTTTGTTATCATGTTAACAAACCAGAAGGTATCCCTAGTTTCACCACACTGGCTTTTTGGGTTGGAAGGTTCTATTTCATAATCATAGCCATCACAAATTGTTTTATGGTGTGTTTGAGAACTCATTTATGTCATAAATGTCCTGATGTCTATGTCTTTCTCACAATCATAAAAAAACTAAAGACTCTTTTTCAAAATGTTATACCCTTTGTCTCTAAGTTAATGACCTAGCTACAAAAATATCTTTCTGTAATGAAACTGTGAAATAAGTTTACCAATGAAAAATTGGCAGGAGCTCACCATGCATGAAATTTCTGGGTGTTAAATGTCATTTTTAGTGCCATGACTGACATCTGTCATAAAATGCCACTACCAAAGGTCACACATACAGATAGTAATATAAAGTGTGATGAAATTTATGTAGAATGCAACACAGTAGTCTATGGAACTATGTTTCAGAACCAGAATACCAGTATCATTTTAAAACCTTACAATACTACATATTGTACTGCAGTAAGCTATGGATCAAAGATTTAAAGCTATAGTAAAATGGTGTATAATAATAGGTCAATCATAACACTAATTTTAAAACTAACACTTTATGGAGTAACCTATTAAGAACTTATACTAGATTTACTTCTGTAGGTCCCCCCAAAATGTTCTGTTTCAAGAACAAATAAAATGAAAAATAAGAGTAACAGATATTTTAATTTTTTTGCCTTTGAAGTTCATATGTTATGTTGTAGCTTGTAGAGTGCATAATATTTCTCATGATTCATGGTGTGCATATATCTTACTGGTATTACAACATTAAAAATTACAATGTAAACATCCATTATGTGATGTCATTTTAGTGTCTACTGACTGACCAACAGACAACACACTACTGTATAGAGGTACAAAACACTATTAAGTGCAATTCTTCATTAATTTGGTAGCAATTCATTACAGAATATTCTCTAAGCCTAATCATGTTTCAGTAATTTATATTATAATACAGTCTTTCATTTTCCCCTGAACTTGCCTATTTTGCTTCCTGTACTCCTAACATCAGAATAACAGCATATTCTTGAACCTGCTATATTTATCTTGATTTAATAAATCTGACAAATTTATTTTCAAAAAAAATTATTCAACTTATTAGGCTGTAAATCTGTTTTCATTCTTTCCATTGCACTCTCTATCCTGTCCTGTCAAGTTGTTTGTTCTCGGTTTCCCAAGTTCTCTTCCCATTTAAATAATCTTTTAATGAATATACTTAGAGCTTTCTGAAATGCCCTGTTGCCTAACAGAGAGCTCCTCTCTGGCATGCACTTCATCTTTATCTTCAAAACTGTCACACAGGTCTATCTCAACCTGTTGATCTAATTACATCTTTGATAATCTTCAATTTGAGCTTTGGATCCTACCAAGTGATTCATTTCTGTGCCAACCATGAGGGAAGTTTTGCAGAAGGGTTGCATATCTATTTCTATCCATAAACCTCTGATCGAGTTTTTTTTTTTATATGTATATAATATTTAGGCTGCTCTTTTGAGTAACAGTGTACAACATTATTCACTCCTTCATGAACAAAAAAAAAGCAGAATGTTACTTAAGACCAGCAATTAAACTATCAAAAAAACTGTCTACATTTTCTGTATCGTCCTGTGCTGGAACACCTGGCAAGCATGTTATAGTCCTAGTCTTTCTGTTCTCTAAACTACAAATAACTATGAGTATGCTTAATGAAAAGTCCTTGATTATGTAAATCTGATGATTTTCTTAATTCCTCATTACAAGTAGCCAAAGATTCAAATCTACTAGAGCTTAGGACCTCATACCAACTGAACCTGCCAGTAATTACTAACTAGTCTTATACTTTGTTTTGGCTGCTAATTTGCTTCTGTCTTCAGGAAAATTCTGAGAAGGACTGTGAAGGACTATTTCTGTATTTGTTGTGTTCATAAAAAATACCTAGAATTGAATCCTGCCATTGCTATCTCAGAAATAGACCTTATGATAAACTTTTCTGAAGATGGCAACACATTAGCAGCTAAAACTTATGGTAAAACTAGTCAGTATTAGTATCTAATTATATATAATAAAAAAATTACTAATTAATAATTAGACACCAGTAATCATACTACTAGGAAGTAACATTAACGACTGTCCAGTCCTTGTGTATCTGTTTACTGTTTATTATCCTACTGAAAAATGATAGAGAGAAGCTAACATTTGACCTTTGATACAAGAGTGGATTATGTAAGTAAAAGATTAAACAACTCATATGTCTTATAAATATGCCATTTGATTACCTGAAGATTACATTCAAGAATAAATGATATTTAATTATATGATGATTACTATGTTCATACCTTCAGTTTAGATAGTGTTATTTCTCCAATAAAGAGGTAAATGTATAAAGTGCCAACAACAGCTTTACAGGAACTCAAGAAAAGGGTTGCTGGATGTCTGTGGTAAGGGTTGGATATAGTTATTAGGTTTCTGTTTGTTAATAAACAGAATAAATGTCAAAATATCCTTAACAGACCTGTGGATGTCCCGTAATTTATAAACCTTTTATTTTTTGATTTTCATGTATTTTTTAATGAGATGGCTGTATTTTTAAACATTTAGCAAACACTGTGGTAGAAATATTTTTTTATTTTAACCAAGTATGTATAAGAAAAGAAGAATGATAATTCTTTCAGTTTATATGATTTAACTTTGAGGTTTGGTTAGAGCAATTCAAATAAATATTTGGATTTAGCTTGGTATTTCACTTTCAAGCAATTTGTTATATTAATAAAACTACATTACTTCATTGAATAAATCACTTGATTGATGTGATTTTACTTCAGAGGGATGTTTTAAGTTTATACTGGTGTTTCTTCAGGGATTTTTACAGGATGTCAAAATAATTGGAAGATCCCATGGATATATCCAGCAGTGTCCCCATCTGAATACAGGTCTGTGAATGTGCCATTAATTTTATTCCAGTTCCTTTTAGGTCTTGGTAACTGATTATGTCACACTCACAAATATTTAACTTATTATTTTCTGTGTTTTTACTCATAAGGTTTTTAGCAACATATCACCATTGATGTCGTTTATTTGTATCATATAAATTAGTAATTTGTTTCACAAGTATAGCAAGATGTTAGTTGTAAAATTATCCAAATTGTGCTTTTAATGTAATTATATTTAATGAAAACACTAAGCTCTGTATTAATCTACTGTACTAGTATGCTTTATTCAGATGTGATTTTTATTTCTTTTAATAGAATGTCCAACATGTGGGCAATTTCATCAACTTCAGTTATCAGTGGTTCACTTGGAAAACCACCTCAGGGAGTTGACAAACAGAGTAATTGTCAACTTTTTATTTTCATATTTAACAACTTTGAACTTATGTTGTATGTGATGTTTAATATATATATTTACCAATAAGTTTAAACATTAATGAAATCATCATCTTAGACATGGATTTATAATCAAGTCCTGATAGTCCATTGAGAGGAAGGTGCTTTCCCAAGAGCATAGAAAGAGCAATGTTTATTGTTTCATCCAGGGAAATATTAGTGAATCTGTGCTTCTGTTCCCAACTAAAGACACTTTTTTTTTCTCCATTTTAGCATCAACTTAATTGTTAAAAGAACTAATCTCCTCGCATGCTGAATATAGAATAAATTCAGTTATTTATACTAGACAATGAGAATCCTTCAGTTAGCCTATTTAAGTATTGTTCTGATAAGTTATGAACTGAACTAAAGTTGTACTTTCATGTCCTATCTAGCTAGTGGAGGCAGAGAATCGTCTCACTGTAGTGGAAGAATGTGAATGTCGCAAGAGTTGTCATGTTAATGGATCTATTCATCCTGATGGTGCCTCATGGAAACAAGCCTGTGATATATGTTCCTGCATGGTATGGGTGATTGTTTTTAGTATGGGTGAAATATGTAACAAAATATCAGTGGTTGATCTTTAATACATTTTTGTACAGAAGAAATATTATAATAATACTATGAACTTTGATGTTGTGTGACATTACATCTTCAGCTACCCATGGAAGTAGAATCTTTGAAAACGTCATAAGTGTAAAGTGCTGTATTTAAATATTTTCCTTGTTTGGTAGATTTGTGTCTAATCACAGACATCCTTACCAGTTGTAGGAATCATAGACATCCTTACCAGTTGTAGTAATCGTAGACATCCTTACCAGTTGTAGTGTGTTATGCAATATGAATAGAAATTCTAACCAGTTGTAGTAATTGTTGGATATTCTCACCAGTTGTAATGTGCTGTATAATATGAATAGAAATTTTAACTAAATAATTGTTAT
This sequence comes from Tachypleus tridentatus, assembly GCF_004210375.1. Taxonomy (NCBI): domain Eukaryota; kingdom Metazoa; phylum Arthropoda; class Merostomata; order Xiphosura; family Limulidae; genus Tachypleus; species Tachypleus tridentatus. The sequence continues at coordinate 80,905,059 of NC_134837.1, forward strand.
ATAATATAAATGAAATTCTCACCACTTGTAGAAAGTGTAACACAACATGAGTGAAAATTATAACCAATTGTAGCATTTGTTATATAATATGAATGAAATTTCTCATGAGTTGTGGTAGGTGTTATACCATATGAATAGAAATTCTAACTAGTTGTGGTAATGCTTCTATAACATGAATGTTCATTTCTACCAGTTGTTTTAATTGTTCTGTGATATTAATGGACATTCTAACAAGTTGTAGTAGTTGTTTTATTATGTAAATGGACATTCTTGACCTTTTGGTCTGTTGTCATAATTGCTTTTTTATATAAATGAACACTACATTTAGAAATTATATCTATAACCAATTTCATTGTAAAAATTCTATAATATAATAATTCTGATGATGTAAGTGATCATCTTTACTGTTTTAATTGTCTTGCTTCACTTTTTGTCTCTAATACAATAAGAAATTATGGACTTACCTTAATGTAGTATGTATTTGATAACATAAATAGACATTATTTGCTAAATTTGATGTTTTCTTGTCTTTTACAGTCTCTACCTCATCAACAGATATTTTTGTTACACATTTGTGACATGTTATTAATTAATCTGCTCTTATCTAAACTAGTATCAAGCATATTGGAAATTTATTTTACTAAATAATTAGTAGCTGGAAATTCATGCCAGGTTTTCTAGACATTATGTGGTGTATATTAATTATATATCTATGTTCAACAGAAAGGTGAAGTCAAGTGTCATCCTGTACATTGTGCTCCAGCCAATTGTAAAAACCCATTCCAAGCTCCAGGAGAGTGTTGTCCAACTTGCCTCAGTAAGTTTAAGCTTGGGATGTGTCTACTCTAGAAACTTCATATTTTTATTTTTCATTTTTTAAGCTTGAGTTTCTTTAAATATTAGCAAATGTTTTGTTTCTACTGAAAGATATGTGTCCCCACATTTTTAGAAAATTGTGGTGTTAGTTTCATACATATGTTTATAAAATAAAATTTATTACTGCTAAAGTAGGAATAATAAGTTTATACTGTTTTTATCAGTTTAATAAAGCTTTTCAAATAAGATAGGCTAATGAAGTGTCTTTCAATTTTTTTTTCTTAATAGAGAGGTGCTTACTTCATGGCGTTCTTTTTGATCATGGAGAAGAAGTCAGCCCCAGAGATTGTGTGAAATGTGAATGTAAGGTAATAAAATAAAACCAGACCTCACATTTTTGTTTCAAATGCCAGTTTCAATGAGAGGTGTCTTTATTAAAGTCTTAAATTTAAGAAATATATATATATATATTTTGAAAATTCATCACTTATGTTGATTCTTTGCTTATTATAGAATATACGACTACATTATTATGTAACTTTTTCTGAAAAATTCAGTGTATTTTTTCAAATAAATTATGTTTAGATATGAGAATGTTTTTATATTGGACTTAGCATTTTTATTAATGTTATTAGAAGTGCCTATGAGTGTTTCTTTTCTTAATTATGAAATCATAATAGCTCATTGAAGATAAGTTAGTAAATGTTTTAATCAATCAGGTATTTAAAAACACTGCAGGAAATTATCAACAGTAATAAAACCAAACATAACAAACAAATTTTTATATTTGAAAATAATGCATCATTAATTTCTCACAAAAAACTCGTATATTTTAAACTGAAGCTACAAAGAATAGTTGACATAATTTTAAATTGTTTTTTTTATTAAAAATGTAATTAAATTAATTACACTTGAAATGGAAGCTGATATTCAAGTATATATTAAATAAATATCACAGAGGATTATAGTCCTATGTTGACTTTACATCCATTTTGTGGGTTAGACTTTTAACATTTTCTTTAATTAAAAGTCTGCAACTTTGGTTGTTTTCTCATAACAGAATGGAAACATGGAATGTGACAAAATTGACCCAGAAACATTTTGTCCGCAACTCACTTGTCCTGAAGAAGAACAGTTTAGTGTTCCTGGGGAATGTTGCAGGTTTTGCCCAGGTATGTGCTTCTACATTTTGTTAAATTACCTTATTATAAGCAGTATAGTTAAATTACTTTGTAATGGGAAATACAAGTATGTTTCAGTTATCTCTAGAAGTCACATCTAACTCATTTAATGCAATAATGATGTTTAGTGAGATTTAAAAAGTGAAAAGTTACATTTTTAAGACTATATATGAATATATTTGAATCTAACAGAAAGAAAAATAAACCAATCTTTTGAGTTACGACTGTTTTATTGATTTAAAATAGAAAGCTATAAATGGAAATGCTTTCATGCAAAGAGACAGGTATAAGATAAATATTATGTTTGTTTGTTTGTTTTTCAATTTTGTGCAAAACTACACCAGGGCTATCTGCACTAGCCATCCCTGATTTAGTAGTATAAGGGAAGGCAGCTAATCATCACCACCCACTGCCAACTTTTTGCTTTGGCTACTCTTTTACCAATGAATAGTGGGATTGACCGTCACATAAAAATGCCCCACGGCTGAAAAGGCGAGCATGTTTGGTGCAATGGGGATTTAAATCCATGACCCCCAGATTAAAAGTTGAATGCCTTAACCAACCTGACCATGCCAGGCCAAATATAATGAATTAAAATAACAAGAAATCCATTTTTTTAAGTTCAAGTACCATTTTCACAAATGCATAACACTGTGGACATTACGTCTAAATCTAAATAATAAAGAAGCACTTTCTGAAATAAATTATTTATACATTTGTATTCAACATTTACTTAACTTGTAAAGCTTTCTTTAAGATTTTAGACAAGATTTGAGTACCCATAGTTCTTGAAATACAAAGTGAAAGCTTCACCTTTTTTTTCCATCATTTTATTTAAACAGTTCACAAGTAATCATGTCTATGTGTTATGATTGACTTTATAACTAATGCAGTGATATTTTCTAGATGTTATGATTTCCTTTGTTTAATATTATTATTAGCTGTAAAAATTACTGTTGCTGGCACTAAAATGTTTAAGCTTTTTCACTTTTTAATCTTTTAGGAATAGACTTCTGTGCAAAGGGGCATGACTGTCATATTAATGCTTCTTGTGTTAACCTTCAGACTCGTTACACTTGTCATTGTGGCACTGGTTTTCATGGGGATGGGAACCACTGTGAAGGTAAGTTTACAAAATAGAAATATGGTTCAAATTAAATGTATGCATTAAAGAAGATTAAGAGATAAATGCAGTCAGTATAGTTTTTCTTTATATTATACATAAATAAATAGTTATATATGATGCATTTGAAATTTTTCCTGAAGTCCTGCATGTGTTTTACTTTATATGTTGACCGTTGTGAAATGCCATCATGTAAGAAAATAAACGTGTTGTTTGCTTTATTATTTATTTTTCTTTATTCATGTGTATGTAGCAATTATTAATAATATTTCAGGTATATCTTTATTGTATGAAGTAACACTAATTGTTAATAAAGTATATTTATTTAGTTATACTTATCCTTACGTTGAATTTTAGTTTTGACCTAAGTAGGTAGTTGGTTTTGAAGAATAGTTTATATTAATTTATTACTGTTGATATAAATTTATCAAATTGAAGGTTTGGCTTCTTTTTGAATAGATGTCAATGAATGCCAGAAGGAAGGAGACCACAATGGACATCACTGCCACAAAAATACTCAGTGTATTAATGTCCCTGGATCATATATCTGTGAATGTTTACCAGGATATCGACGAGTAGATGCCTTTAGCTGTGCTGGTTCGTCTCCTCACTTTCGGTTCTTATTTATAAAGCCTTGCTTTTTCTTTTTTTGTTCATGTGAAACAACAACTTCATAACCTGAAGCAAACAATTAGATGAGGCTAGAAAACTTTTACTGTAGTTTGACTTCAAAAGATAGGGTTTATTTTATTGGGAACTAAGTCTAAATACTGTGTATTGAAAAATAAATACTCACTAGATATTATTTATTCAATGTTATAACTGTTTACTCTGTAAAAAGGAAACTAATTACAAAGAAAATGTGGAAAGTTTATGAATAGAAGGAAACACACTAAACTGATAAAGGCCAAGCTTTCTTTTTTTTTTTCGAACTTACTGTAAGATTCTTTTTACAAAATTCTTATGCTTACTGATTAGGAGAAAATTATGTATGTCTTTTCTATCAAATAATTGCATTTTATATTCATACATGTAACTTTATAAATTTTTTCTTATATTTTGAAAGAAGGTTGTCTGCAAATCAATATAATAAGAAAAATGTTTTCATTAAAAACTTTAAAGTTCTAATTTTAGTGTGGAAATACTAATTAATCAGTTTAATGATACCATTTTGATATATGTGTGATATATTCATGAATTTTAATATTGTATGTAATTATACTTCAAATGTAGAATGAGCTGTTTTATTTATTTTACAGTAAGTTTTAAAATATAATAACATCTTGAAGTTACAGTAAACAAGTAAAAATGATTATATATTGAGCCTTTACAAAATTTTGTAGAAATGTCCATGGAAAAAAAGAGTTTCATATAGTGGTTTGCTTAAAAAGAATTATATGCTTCATTTACTTGTGTTTTTCATAAAGAACCCACTTTTAAATAATAACATAAATCTTCATCAGGTTAACTAAGGTAAGTTATTAAAGGTTGACTTTTTTTTTTTTAACAATCCACCTTTACTGGCCATAAAAAATTTCATTTATCAGTTTGAAACATTCTTTTAACAATGAATAACACAGAATGGCAAAACCTACTATACTTTCCATAATTTTATTGTTATTATTATTTGATATTGTTTCATAATTTCATGCAATGTTTATCTATTTAAGAACAATGTTGTCAGAATGTTGTGTGACAAGTTACTGTCAAATGTCTAGAAATAAGATGTGTACATTAACTGGCATCGATATAATTTACATATGTTGGTTGTGTTTCAGCCGTGTAATTGTGCAGTTTTGCACTTTTCATGACAAATTTCAAGTTAAATTGGCAATCTTTATGAATAGCAAAACTTTAGGTGTATCCAATGATTCTGAGAGAATGGAATTAGAGCACAGTTACAATTAATTGGTAACTATTACATAGTTTATTATTAATTGTGTTTGATTATTTCTCATGAAGCAGAATTATTGCAACCTGATACATGTAAGTTAAATCATATTTAACCAAATAGAATTTAATGACTGACAGAATTATAACTTGTGAAAGAAGTCTGACTTCACATCCTATTTACTGTGTATTTTTGTGAACAAATCTTAAAGTATGACTTGAGTAACTAATGATTCTTAACTCATCTAGAACATGATGAATGCACCACAAAAGATCATGAATGTGACCAACATTCAGTGTGTTTAAACACAGAAGGAAGCTACAAATGTGAGTGTGTAGAAGGATATCAGGGGGATGGATATACTTGTAAACGTAAGTACTTTGTGGGACAGAGATTGATATTTGTGAATATTTCAGATAGCCTAGTATTTCCAGGTATAGAGAGTTGATATTAAGTTCAGAATGTCAGTCATTATGCATCAGATCAAACCTTAATTCTATGAATTTGTAGATTAAAGTAGAAGTGATAACACAATGTAACACAAATTTTGTTCCTGGATGGTATGTGTTATTTCTCAATTGCTTATGTTATAAAAGTACAGAAAATGGCCGTTATTCTCTTCAAACTTTGCTTTTGTGACCTGGATAATGAAATTTAGAAATTAACCTATTTTCTATGTAAAAATGGGCAAATTTGCACATTTTCATCTACATAAGGTCTGAATTAAACAACATATGAATCAAGATTTACATGTATTTATACTAAAGTTATAGAAAAATGAACAAAAATGTTTATTATTAAGTATTTTTTCGAGATTTGCGACTGTAATGTAAGTCACTTTCACATATAAGCCCTCAAATGTAGTCTCCCATCATGTTTTTGTTATATGCTCCCAGGTCACAAAAGCAAAGTTGGAAGAGAAAAATAGGTCTTTTCCATTTACTTTAGGCATAAGCAAGTGGGAAATAACACCTTCTGCCCAGGAACAAGTAAACATTTTGTTACATAGTGTTATATTTTGAGGTTTCTTCAGGCAACTTTATGTTCATAACCTTTTATTTTTAGCTCTTTGTAACCAAACCTGCTTAAATGGAGGCAATTGTGTGGCACCTAATATTTGTTCTTGTCGTCGAGGCTTCACAGGACCCAGTTGTGAAATAGGTAAGTTTATTCACTCAGTCATAAAGGATAGGTGAAAAGTATGTGATGTATTATACCTAAAGTGGGTATTACCATGCTTAAAGAATGTGTTCATTAAGGTCATACTTAATAGTTTTTTACATTAAAATGTAAACTATCATGGTGAACATAAGTTTCTTATTCACACCATGAATGACATTATAAGTATGATATCTCATATAAATATTCTGATTACTAGGGAAATCAAAGGTGTTAAATTAGGTTAACACCCTGAATGAATATATAAATGAAACTCAGACTAACACAAATCAGTTTCACATGTTATTATTTAGTTGGCATTTCCTTAAATTTCAGAACTGCTTCCCATCGACACGCCATGCTTTTAGTGAGTTTGTGCAAATATTTCTGGTTGATTGACTGCCATTCTTCTTTGTGTATTTCAAAAAGTTCATCTTCAACATTTACCTTGTGATCTTTTGTTAGTAAGTTTAACTCAACACATAAATTTTCAATCAGATTGATATTAATTGATTGACGTAGCCATTCCATAACATCAGTTCACCCATTTTTAAGATATATTTTAAGGACTACACAGTTGTAGAGAAACTTGTTTTATCATTTTATAGGTTATTTCAAATAAGAAGGTCTAAGAAGCTGCAGCAGGTGCACCACACTTTTATGAGAAAATGTGACTAAAATCGTGAAAATTTATACAATGAGCTATCTTTGGTCTGTTCACATTGGGTATCAAAACCCATTTTCTAGCATTATAAGTTCACAGAAATACCACTATGCCACTAGAGGGCATTGTTATATATAATATTGATAAAAAGAAAAGTAAATTTTGTATAATGCACAGGTTTTAGATGATTTAAACTTATATGTTTGGCACAACTTGTGTATACAGTTTTGTTTTATACGTTTCATGCAAAGTTACACAAGAACTAACTGCACAAAACTACTTGTAACTTTGAACTGATAAATGGGAAGAAGCTAATTATCTAGTACCCACCATCAAATCTTCAGTTACTCTTAGCTGAGCAAATAGTGGGATTTGACATACATTCTATAATATGTTGCACTTATTGCACCATAATGTGGAATGTGTTTCAGGGCAGTAGGACACAAACCATAAACCCTCAAATTCACCATGTAGGCACAGTTATTACTAAATCACATTCAGCCCTGTATACAGAAATGCTTTGGCTTTAGTAAGACATTTCACACAAATTAACAAAGATTCTACTAAATTCTATTGATGTGACTTAGAATATGCATTTTTCCATATTACAAATGTTGCTTAAATTTATCTGTTTCTTGTAGATGTGGACGAATGTAGCTTGGGTCTTCACCAGTGTCATCCTAACTCACAATGTATCAACATGCCAGGATGGTACTATTGTGACTGTCTTCCTGGATACCAAAGCTATCTGGTAGATAACAATCTTGGGATTATGTGCCAAGGTAGGACTCTTACTTAAGGTTATGTCAGTGTGAGTTTGTAGAAACACCTTCTATACATATGAGTAGATTTTTTTTATAAAATGTTGCACCAGAATATTTTGTCTTTATAATAAGATTCTGATCAGTCTAGCTGGCCTTTAGAAGTTTAAGTAATACTTTTGACATTAATATTAATTCAAGCATTTTTCATAAATGTCTGTGTCAACTTTTTAATATACTAAACACTGTTTCAAATCTAATGCCATGAAAATTAAATTACTCAGAAAAGATTTCAGTTCAGGATTACTTTTTCATACTGTAACTGCACAATTATGTACTTTTGCTTTTTGATATTTTAAAATAATGTTTAATAATATCACATGTGGACAATAACCTACTTTATTTTCATGATTTGAAAGGTCAGTTTTATTCTGTTCAATATTTGTACTCGTTCATTTTTATTATTTCATATTTATTCATATATATCAAACTCTTGTGGAAAAAGTAAAATAAGATTCAACATATGAATATATTTTTCTCAATTTTGGTAAAAATTGTTCAAGGCAAATAAAACGTAGAGAAAAATAAAAATAGCACTCTTGTATAACTTTTTAAAATCTTTTTTTTTTGTTTTAAAACAAAATCTTTAATTGTGTTTTGATGAAATTATACAGTATGGTATATGTGCTGACTGTAATGGGGAGGCCAAACCCCTATCTCTAATGTAGAGGGACAGAATGACCTCTATTTTGGCCACATCATAAATTGATTTATACAAGGTCCAAGAAACTTCAAGTGAGTTTCTGGCTCAAAATGATAATAATTCTATAGTTAATTGGGTAGCTTGAGATGAAAACGATAATGTTTGAAAAAATAAAAATTCATAAAAGTTTGTTATTAAACTGCTTATTCCCAAAATTATTTTGCTTGTGTTTTATTCCTTGGTTTCCATTGTATCTTAGACCCCCCCACTACATCAAATAAAATGCACAATTCTCTAATAATTAAAATTTTTCTACAGAAGAATGCTTTTCCCCCAGTTTTAATGTCACCCTCACACAAAGATAACTTGTTTACGACACGTACATATGGCGTAGAAAGTTGTAATTCACATTTACATTTACAGATATAACATAATAAATATATGATTATACATTGGAAAATATTAATGTAAAAACTTTATGTGCTTCATTTCACAAATCTATTCTTCTTGCTGAATTATAAAATTCAGTTTCTCAGTACTTATTTTTTTTACATGGACACAGATTTTTAACTGGGCTTGACATGTTATTCTGTGTAAATACAAGGGCTGTTCAAAAATACGATGACTGACGTCATAAAACAAAATGTACTTTATTTAGAAGTTACAGGTCTGGGACCCCTTCAAAGTACTCTCCTCCCCAACGCACACACTCATCCCAACGGTGTTTCCACTTGTTGAAACAGTCCTGGTATGCTTCTTTTGTAATGTCCTCCAGCTCCTTTGTCGCATTTGCCTTAATCTCGGGAATCGTCTCAAACTTCTTCCTTTCAAGGGTCTTTTGAGTTTGGGGAACAAAAAAAATCGCAAGGAGCAAGGTCAGGTGAGTAGGGGGGTGGGGATGAACAGTGATCGAGTGTTTGGCCAAAAACTCACGAGTTCTGAGGCACAAATTTCGCAGCAATGCGGTGCATCTTCAATTTTTTGGTCAAAATCTCGTAACAAGATCCAACCGATATCCCACACTCTTCAGCAAGCTCCCTGACAGTCAAACGTCAATTTGCCCGCACCAGGGTGTTGATTTTGTCGACGTGTTGGTCGTCAGTTGACGTGGAAGGACGTCCAGGACGCTCATCATCTTCAATGGACTGCCGACCATCCTTAAAACGTTCATGCCACTTGAAACATGCCGTTACATTCATAGCAACATCACCGTAAGCCGTGTTAAGCATATCAAAAGTTTCAGTTGCAGATTTTCCATGTTTAACACAAAATTTCACAGTAAGTCGTTGCTCCTTCAGGTCATTCATTCTGAAATCCGCCAAACGAAAAAATCGCACTTCACTTAAAACCTCGTAGCTAATAAACAAATGAAGATATCTGCAATCGGGAAATGGCGTTGTAATCAGCTGATCTGTGCGAACCTAGCGACACCAAGCGGATTCCTCTGGAACCAACTAGAACTGCGCAGTTCAAACAGTCCACATATTTTTTGAACAGACCTCGTATAGAAAGTAAATTTGTAATTTATACAATACCAGTTTTCTACACATTATTTAGTGTTTCAAAAAGTATTTGAAGCCTATTCTTTGTTTTTTTGCTTTTATATATAAAGAGATGTTTGAATAATTAAACAGCAGGGATAGAAAAGTGAAGACTAAGTCATTTTCATGTATGAAAATTCTGGAGAAATTTGTTGTAATAATCATGCAACTGAATTATAGATTCTCTATTACCTCTAGTTTTTGAGATATTTATATTTTTAACTTAGTCACCATTTCATGTGTTTCTTTGATAATGAAGTTATAACAACTGATGTTTTCTTTATAACAAGATATTGATGAATGCTTTCTGGACTCTCACACCTGCCACAGTACAGCTATTTGTATCAATGAAGATGGTGGATTTAGATGTGAATGTAATGGCAATACCACTTGTTCTTTAGGTATGTAACAGTTTGAAGTTGTGTTTAGGTTTAGTTGCAATAGAGCATTTTTAACTCAATCTAAACAAAATCAATATTTTCTAATATAATGTTGCCTCCTTTATTTTTGTTGTGCTTTTCACACTTGGTCTTTTCAGTCTTTGATCATTATATCTGACTTTAATTAAACTGACTTTTTACTCTAATTCCCATAGCCAAGTTAAGGAATTTTGCACTTCAAAAAGTAAGTTAATGTTAAAATTATATTATACATTTTGTAACCAAATTTCCATCTTTAAAAGGTTGAATGATGTTTCAACATGAATATGTGATAGGAAGTTTTCACACATATATCTGTGTAGTTTAAATAATATGTACATGGCAAAATTAAACTTATTAAAATCTTTTATGTTGCAATTTTTGAACAAATGCTCTTTGTCAAACCTTGAGACCGTCAATTTTGGTAGTATCAACTTTATACTTTTATACACTTATTTAACCAGTTTTTGAAGAGTTCACAGATTATATCACTCTTTGGCAGGTTGCATACATCATGGGACAGAGAGAGCTAATGGAGATGCCTGGTTTTCTGAAAGTGATGTATGTTCTCGGTGCATGTGCACAAATGGTGTAGTTACCTGCAACAAGCTTGAGTGTGACTGTAACAAGCCTAACATAAACCTAGACTGCTGTCCAAAGTGTGACCAATCCTCGTACTGTCAACACCAGGAGGTTGCTAGAAAATTTAGTAATGGAGAACAGTGGATTTATCAGTGTCAAGTGTGTGAATGCTTAGTAAGTTAATTCATTCTTCACACTATTTTACGTATCACAAACTTTGAGTATTTACTGAGATAATTATAAGCACCTTAAGCGAGGAAATAGTGGATTCTTTTACTTCATTTTATTATATTTTTATAACATAATTTTCATCATTATTTGGCATACTAGTTTTTAAGTTACATTTGACATCATTTATAGTTTAATTCTGGTAACAGAAAATAGAAAACATAATATTTGTTGTTGCCAACTCTGCAGTCATGAAACACAGTTTATAACATTTTAATACTCACTTTATCAGTTCTAGACAAGACTTTAGGTACGTCATATTGTAAGAATGTTACAAAACAGTTATTCTAACTAGTAACTGGTATCTTTGTGCACAAGAACATCTCTATTATAACTGTGCTGCTCATAAATAAGTTCTTAAGTTATAATAGCTCACCTTTATAGTGCTTTGTACTAGTTCATATGGTATGTTTTAGATGATTTTGTCCTTTATTAAAGCCATAGGCATGAGTCTGCTGAAATACATAAACTATTAAGAATGTAGATATCAGTCTCATTCTCCAGTATTTAATATTTACCTATGTGATGGACACTTATCACCTGTGATTTTTATATTTAAAGCATTGAGTAGACTTAAATATTGCTTAACCTTAGTGCATAGAAACATTTAACTCAGAAAACTGATCTCTTGAGTAATAATTCTATTTTATATGCAAAATGGGATAAGTATGATTGTAAAGTTTTCATTCAGTTAACTGATGAATTTTACTATTATTTCTAGTGTTTTTAATTTTAATTCACTGGATGAGATGATATGGTGGGTTATTTGGAAACATTTTATGAGCAACCTTCACATGTAGTTGTTGTTTTTACGACTCTGGATGGCACATTGTCAATACTGAGTAAAAAACGGAAGATTTCAGCTAGTCCTTGTAATGTACAATACTCATTCTCAGGAAGGTTGTGGTTTTTTTTTCAATAATAGTAAAAGATGCAAAAGCAAAGGACTGTAAATTTTAAAAGCATAATTCAAATTTTCTAAAACAATAGGAATGCTTGATCTGTCCAGCATGAAGATTAGAATGTCATTAAAACGGCACAGATATCTCTTGTGTAGCTTTACGTGAAATTCAAAACAAACAAATAGACCGTCCAGTATGAAGGTCAAAATGTCATCAAAATGACTTCTTGAAGGTTATTACCATGTATGATACTTTAACCAATATTCTGATTTCTTACAAATAAATTTGGCATATCCCATCAACAAGTATATGCAGCATTGAAAAGGTACAAAACTTGCGAGTGCCTGTTTCATTCATGTTAGATATCTGAAGGGATGGCCTGCAGAAAAAATCGAAAAGACTATCTGGTTGACAGTAGCTGGAAATAAATCATCACTGGAGAATCCAAGGGGTTTGGTAGATGCAAACCTCCATTTCCTTTGGGCTATAAACAAAGGTACTCCTGGACCCAATAAAGGAAGCAAAATTCTCAAAAGGATTATGACTTGGTCAAAAAACAGCTTCTCACCTTTCACTCCCAGCAAAGTTCATGAGCCATCCCTGATCTGTATCCCAGGTTTAAGTTTTATTTGTGTGAATGACTGTATTAAAAAGCAGTTATTATTATTTGAGGTAAAAGATTATTATAAAATTTACTTCTAGTGCAAAATAAGTTTCTGAAGACTTCATCATTTTTACAAGAATATACTGGTAACTTGCAGATCAAAGTACTGCTTGAATATCAAGTTTCATTTCATGGTAACGTGTATGAAAAGAATGACTTCAGATAGCAAGTGTCACTTTGTGGTAGCTTACAAATGAAAAGTGTTACTTCAGATATCAAAAACTTGCAGGTAAAGAGAGCTGCTTCAAATATCAAGTTTAACTTTCTGGTAATCTTCAGATAAATTGAACCTCTTCAGATATCTGATTCAACATTCTATTCAGTTAATCTGAAGAAAGTTATTTCAGAGATACATTTCCTGGTTGTTAGTAGATGAAAAAAAAAGAGAGTTGTTTTTGTTTTCAAGTTTCATTACCAGCTAATCTGCATACAAATATAGTTGCTTTGAATGTCAAGTTTCACTTCCTGGTAACATGAAGATGTAAAGTTGCTTCAGACATCAAGTTTTATTCTAAAGTAATAATACAATAAAGCATATTTTCGAGAAGAGATTTTTATCAGTGCACTTTGAGTTCTGCACAACTGAATTATGACAATGTTTTTAGTCATGCTTCAGAATCTTCATACAGTTATTGTAAGACATACCTGTCAATCCTTTTGATGCACCTCTAATGTGCAACATTGGTCTTGAACTACTACTATGTCTTGGTTAAGTGCAAAGTCACACAATGGGCGATTTCACCTATGTCCACTGCTTTATCATTATAAAGACATATGTTTACTGCTGAATCATTAGTGGTCCATGCAGTACTTTTTGAAACAACTTTGTATTGTTTTTACAAACATATAATCATGTCTCATTCTAGATATGCAGAGAATGGAGAAGTCAATTAACTTTAAAATGCTAAGACTCAGTTTTGTTCTGCAGAAAACTTCCTGTTAGACCTCATTCAAGTAATAGTTATTTAAAAATAATATGTTGTATGCTAGAAATAATAAATTAGGTATGATAACAGTTCCAAACTGATTTTAGTAACATGTAAACTAGCTTTTCTGTTTATAATAAAACATAATGATAGTAAACAAAAATACTGTGATAATAGAGTAAAAATTTCATTAATCAGGTGTGTTCTTTGCAATGATATAAAATCCAAAATTGCAGTTACAAGAAATAAATATATAAGAATGAGAATATAAATAATTTCATACTAATTAAGTCAGTATAAATATCTAACAAGATAGTACTTGCTACACTTTGTTTTAGACCACTGTTAGGGAGTCATTCTTGGCTCTAGACTAAAGTATGATCATTTACTTCATATTCTAATTTTTATTTACATGTATACCTTTTTACATTTTTCCAGTTACATTTAGCTTTCTAGTTTCTTTATTTTGCTTTATCATGAGCCTTCAGTGGTGCAGTGGTATTTCTCTGGGCTCACACCACTAAAAACCAGGTTTTGATGACCATGGTGGGCAGAGCACAGATAGTCCATTGTGTAGCTTTGTGCTTAATTCCAAACATACATACATACTTTATGATGATATGAAATGCATTTGTTCAAATTATATACAAGATATTTCACATCATCACTAGCTGAGAACTGCAATTTTGAGGTCTTGGAATGTGACAGCAGTAGACTTACAGACTTATGTTAAAATTCAGGGTTTGATTCCTCACAGTGGACACAGTAGATAGTCCAAAGTGGCCAAGTTAAACCTATCATATGTCTTGCACATTCTTGTCTTTACTACAAACCAAGTTATTTTTGTTATGCTATTAATCTAACATCATTATTAATGTATATAGTTAATTAGTTTTGATCTTTGAAGTCATGTAAAAACTATTTTAATTTATCTATACTTCAACAGTAAAAAAGTTTCTTATTATTTTAAAATGATTTATTATGTCAGTATGGAGAAGTAGATTGCTGGCCAATTGAATGCCCACCGGTCATGTGTGAAAAACCAACTCGTCAGCCTGGTGACTGTTGTCATCGTTGTGAAGGTGATCCCTGCAACTCTCAGACTTTCACTAGTGATGAGGTCAGTGGCAATGTTACTTCAAACCTTCAAGCTGGCCAGGGGTGTTTTTACAGAGGTCTTATGTATCGCTATGGGGACCGTGTCCCTGTTAGTGAAGATCCATGTACATCTTGTACTTGTAAGGTATATACTTAATCTTTTTTTATTCTGTATTTAATGATATAGCTGTAATTTGGACATGTGAGATGTGATACAAGAACTGTGATATTCATTCTCTTATAGCAACTTAACCATAGATGTAAGTTTTCTATTATTAAGAGTTTAAAATTAGCTCATAAACTGTGACATTAAATATTTATTTTCAAATTATAAATTATAATATTTGTATAGCAGGAAATATTTACACTTACTCCATGAGAGACAGCCAGGATGGAAAATTGTCTAGTTGAATGATTTCCTCTGGACTCTTCATGCCTTCTGTCTAGTTTGAAGACTGATTTGAGTCCCATGCTTACCTGATGAAGGACTTAGTACAGAGTCTGGAACATCATCTACAAGCTAGACAAAAAGCTGAAGTTATCCTTAGAAAACTAATCAGTATTTCAATACACTACTACTAGGAAGTCCACCAAGATAATAAATGAGATTGTTTTTTTTCTTAGAACCAAGCCATATTGAACTATCTGCTATGTCCACTGGAGAATTGAACCCTAGATTTTACTAATGTTAAGTCCATAGATTTACTGCTACCCCACTGAGGAACAACTGGGGTGGAAAGGTTGTCATATGAGGACAGATTAAAATCTATGAAATTGTTTACTTCTAGGAAAATAAAAGATAAAGGGATCTGAATTTTTTTAAAGATTGTTAAGGGAATTGATGGTGTTGGTGCATCATCTGTTTTCATACTTAGTAGGAAGAATAGTAGGACTAGGGGACTCATTTTAACAGAATAGGATTCATCTTCAGCTAAGACAGTTTTTTTGTTTAAGTGGTTGATATTTGGAATAAGTCAGTTTCAGGTGTGGTGAATGCAGTAAATTTAAGTGCATTCAAAGAAAGACCTCATAAATATTTTAGTGATGGGGGTGGATTTTAGTTTCATTTGCTTTCTTTTAAGGTTAGTTTAGTAAATGGGACAGGTTTGATGGACCAAGAAACCCCTTGTTACCCTTAAATGTCATGTAATACCTACAACTTTCTCTAGTAAGGAAATTGTTTAATTAAGACTTTGAGTCCCAGTTGTTGAATTGGTAGATCATTGATCACAGAGCACCAAGGTTGGCTTAAGGCTGTAGGGTCAAGTCACAGTTCTCACTAGTTATAATTAAAGCCCTGAGGACCATTAAAGGTGTTTAGGTGATAACAAATTATCTATATACATATATGGTTCAGAGTTTGGCCTAAATAGTATACTGTACAAGTTATTACATTGCTGGCTTAAGCTTTTGAAACTATATGTTTTGTTAATATCAGGATGTGTTATGTGTAGCATAATGAATTAAGTGCTGTTAACTCTAACATAACTAAGTTTAAAATTATGATCAATGGCTCACACTAGTGTTCTTTGCCTAATACCTTACCAAATGCCCCTGAAGAAGAAAGGTCCACCTTTCAAAAGTGCTCAGGTTATGGGGTTTTTTATTCATTTCTGTTAAGGCTTTTAAACCTATGTGTTTTTCTAACATCATGAATGACTTGACCAAATGTGTTAGCAAGGTTCTAGTTCCAGATAGATGGCACTCCTCTTGAATGTATTAATATCATCAAACAAATTTTAGTCAAGCAATTAATATTTCTCAACAGAAATTAATATATGAAAGGTATAAGCATCCAAAAATGTGTAATTTATATAGTGATTAATTGTGATGTGATGATATACTGTGGCTTTCTCAAAGGAATGATTCAGTATTTAGTTGTGCATTAAAACTATGGACACTTTTTAAGCTAAGTTACTGATTGTGTGGACTTGCAAATAATAATTATATTTTGTATAGATATTAGGTTAGAACTTTGTACAAACATACAATCAGAACAGTTTAACTGGCCTGGCATGGCCAGGTGTGTTAAGGCATTTGACTTATAATCTGAGGGTTGCAGGTTTGAATCTCTGTCACACCAAACATGCTTGCCCTTTCAGCTGTGGGGGCATTATATATGTTAAGGTCAATCCCACTATTTGTTGGTAAAAGAGTAGCCCAAGAGTTGGCGGTGGATGGTGATGACTAGCTGCCTTTCCTCTAGTCTTACAGTGCTAAAGTAGGGACAGCTAGTGCAGATAGCACACATGTAGCTTTGCATGAAATTCAAAAAACAAACAAACAGTTTAACTGGTTTAAGTGTTATTGAAAAATTTGTAGTTAAGAGGAATAGAAGATGCTACATTATAGTTTTATCTACTTTAATTCTCATTGACATGGTTTCTAACATTTTTTATTTCATGTGTAACATGTTACATATTTCATCTGTTTTCAGTGAATTTCTTTTAGATCTTGAGTTACCTACAGAAGTGTTTTATTCAAATATTTTAAATTCTGTTCATAAGTGGTTGTATACTGGCATTTCTTATTGGGAAGAATATTATAGTTTTTGTTTAACTGATTTTTTTTGGAGTTTTGTAAATGTATCCTAAAATATTAAATTTGTATATCCTCTTGAAGTATTTAAAGTATGCTTCAATACATATTTATTTTGGATACACAAATTTGTTGCTACTTTAGTTACTAACCAGATAAATGTACTTTTACTTAATCTTTATCTATAACATTACTATCCCATGTTCCCTTTTCTTTTAATATTCTAACAAATTTATACTATGTTTGTGAAATTACAAAAACATTTTGTAACACATCTATATAGTTTGTGTTTGTCTT
This sequence comes from Tachypleus tridentatus, assembly GCF_004210375.1. Classification (NCBI taxonomy): domain Eukaryota; kingdom Metazoa; phylum Arthropoda; class Merostomata; order Xiphosura; family Limulidae; genus Tachypleus; species Tachypleus tridentatus. The sequence continues at coordinate 80,922,551 of NC_134837.1, forward strand.
TTTCTTGTCATGTTACTGAATTTCAGAAGTTCTTGTGTTCTTCATGATGATGAGAAAACCCACTTGAAATCAAAATGTGTTCTAAAGATGGCTGGTAGGAGTATTAAAACTTCAATTGAAATAAAGCACAGAATAACATTTTTTACCTCTTTAGGTTATCTTAACCTGAAGATGACCTAAAAAGGTTAGAACGTTTTTCTTTATTTTAATTAAAGTTTTAATACCCATACCAGCCATTTTTAGAATACATTTCTTAAGCTTTTATTGTCTAATTATTAACATGCAGGCACAATGCAATTATACCACCAAGTAGAAAAAGCTATTTTTCAAGATTATCAATATAATAATATACCTAGTAAGAAAAAGTAATGTTTCAAGATTAGTTACATTTTATTTAGTTTTCATGAAAATGCATATACAGTGGTACCTCGGTTCTCAAACAACTCCCTTCTTGAACAATTCGGTTTTCAAACATATTGTGTCACTGCTAGGACACAAGCCAATGAAGGACAAGCTAGCTCTATTGTTATGTAGTAATGCAAGTGGGGACTTAAAACTTAAGCCTTTGCTTGTGTACCATTCTGAGAACCTAAGGGTTTTTAAGAAAAATAATGTCCTGAAAAGTAAACTAAATGTTATGTGGAGGGCTAATAGTAAAGCATGGGTAACCAGGCAATTGTTTATGGAGTGGGTCCATGAAGTGTTTGCCCCAAGTGTAAAGAATTACCTCACGGAAAAATAGTTGCCACTCACGGCCCTTCTTATGATGGACAATGCACCTGCTCACCGACCAGGCTTGGAGGATGGGTTGATGGAGGAGTACAGTTTTATTACGGTGAAGCTCTTGCCCTCTAACATGACTCTTCTCATTCAGCCCATGGACCAGCAGATCATATCGAACTTTAAGAAACTCTACACCAAAGCACTCTTTCAAAGGTGCTTTGAAGTCACCTCTGACACAGAGTTAACCCTCAGAGAGTTCTGGAAAAATCACTTTAATATCATCCATTGCTTGAGGATCATAGACAAAGCCTGGAGGGAAGTGTCTTTGAGGATCATGAACTCAGCCTGGAAGAAATTGTGGCCAGACTCAGTAGCAGATAGAGACTTTGAAGGCTTTGAGGCTGAGCCTGTTGTCGAGGATATTGTCTCACTAGGCAAGTGTATGAGCTTGAATGTAAGTGGTGATGATGTGGAGGAGTTGGTGGAAGACCACAACACTGAGCTCAACACGGAAGAACTCCAAGACCTTCAGAAGGAGCAGCAACAGAAGGCAACTGAGGAAGTGTCTTCAGATGAGGAGGAGGGAAGGGAGGATGTTCCCAGTTCACTGATCAAGGAAATGTGTGGAAAATGAGGAGACTTACAAAGTTTTGTGGAAATTTTCACCCTGACAAAGCTGTAGGAAACTGCAGCATAAACCCTTTCAATGACATTGCCATGTCTTACTTCAGAAACATTTTAAAATGCAGGCTGAAACAAACCTCATAAGACAAGTTTTTAGTGAGAAATAGGTCCAGTGAGTCTTAAGCAGGTTGTAGCAGTGCAAAGAGACAGAAAAGAGAAAGAACCCCAGAAGGAGAGTTACCTGACGTTTTTATGGAAGGTGAGTCCCCTTCCAAACAATAATAACCCTCCTACTCTCCACGTTCCTCACCACCTTTCACTTACGCCATCAGCTCTCCTCAGCACAGGTAAAGTGCAGTTAAATTTTCATTTATTGTTTTTTATTATCTTTATAGTTTTTGTGGTTGACTTTATGCATGTAAGTATTATTATACAGGTATAAATAAGCAATATTTTTACTTAAAATGCTTCATAATGCATAATTTTTGAACATCTGTAATGGATTAATTTAATTGTACAGTATTTCTTACGGGAAAAATTGATTCGGTTTTTGAACAGTTTTCTGGAATGGATTAAGTTCGAGAACCGAGGTACCACTGTATTTTTACTAGAATATTATGGTGCAACCTTATAAATGTTACCCAAGTTACAAATTTACTTCCAAATTCTCTTAAATAATTTAACTTAAAGTTAATAAAAAACAAAACAAGATCTGTTATAAATAATTAGTATTGTATTATTTACCTGTAAAACTAATATATTCAACTATTACTAACCTATTTTGTATTAAGCAAATGTAAGTAACAGAGTTAATTAGTGATTAATCAATATTTTGTATCTTTTTTAGAGTTTGACAAATAAAAGAATCAGTAAAGGGAGCTTACAGTTTGAAAATTTAATTTTTATCTTTTGTATTGTAATACAAATTCAAATTAATAAAATTAATATTGATATTAGGAATTTTTAATAATCTGCTTAAAGCATTTCATTTATCTTAAATAAATACTTATTATTTTGCTATTACGATGTTATATTTTTTTGAATGATGGATTACAAATAGATTAATAAAATATCCCTTCATTCTTCCTTTTTTAATTAGCTACAGATAGTCAAAATAAAATTGTGTATGTGTGTGTGTGAATTTGTGCAAAAAATTTCTACTAACTGTTTAAACATTTCTTCACAACTACCTTATTACAGGTTCCACACTGTGAACACTCTGTGAGAAATAGGGGTTATAGTTTCCATCGGTAAAAAGAACATTTTTTATTTCACAGATATATGCACCTGAGGAAGCACTTCTAGTTTTATTTTATTTTTTCCATCTTGATATTAGTGTTCCACTGAATAAACTGAAATAGTAATCCTCAAGCTGTAGATTTTTGCTTGATTCAAAAAAATAACCTTTTATATCAATTATAACCAGTATATGCAGTCATGGAAATGTCTTGGTGAGCAAAATAAGACAACTGACAAATTTTTGTAAGTTCCTTCTCAGGAACATGTTACCATGGCTACAGCTATTGGTAAGGGTTGAAAAAATAAAGCTGTTACAATGATATACAAATATTCACAAACTTAACCATAATAAAAAAAATGTATTTTCAGCTTTCAAGTATCATGTTTGCACGTACATGTTGACTGGACAAGTGCAGCTTGTGGCTCATCATCTTGCTTATGAGGAGAAAGTTTCACTCTGTTATTTATTCAAAAATTAAATATTATTTACACACAAGTATATAGTTTCAATGCAAACTTACTTGTAAAGAAAACTACCTGTAACTTAAATTTAAATTAAAATAAATACTTTCACGAATGATCCACAAATTGCAGCATCTAACATCAACTTTAATGCAATTTCACAACCCTACTGATTGCACTTCAAAGCTCTGGTTGGTATTATATTATGCAAGGATAAAGAGTGTATATCTTAGAATTCTGCCACAATTTTTGTAACTATATCTTTCATACAGAACATTAATAATATGTCAACCTAATAGTTTTTCTTTCCTAAATGATGTAATCATTGTTGATAAATACTTCTATTGAAAAGAGTAAAATTGAAAGAGGGCAAGATAGAATAAACAAGAATCGTATTTTGGCCAAGAAAACTACATCATCTGAAAATGATGAGTACAAAACAAAACTATGTGCCAGGTTTGGCCAGATGGCAGGGTCGAATCCCCGTCACTCCAAACATGCTCACCCTTTCAGCTGTGAGGGTGATATAATGTGATGGTCAATCCCACTATTCGTTGGTAAAAGAGTAGCCCAAGAGTTGGTGATGGGTGGTGATGACTAGCTGCCTTTCCTCTAGTCTTACACTACTAAATTAGGGGCGGCTAGTGCAGATAGCCCTCTTGTAGCTTTGTACAAAATTCAAAAAAACAAATACAAAACAAACAAAAAATAAGAATAATTAAGAAAAATAATTTGTTTTCTTAAACCAGTAATTTGCAAATATGTCAAAATTTAAGCACAGTATTAAGTATTGTATTTAAATTTATAAATATTAAAAATTTCTTTTTAACATTTTGCCATTTCCACATCTACATAGATATACAGTATAATAAGACTATTTGTTTGGAAGTAATAGTACATTCTATAGTCAAAAATTGTAATAAAAATGTACAAAAATCCAAAAGTTATCTAATGGGGTAAAATAGAAGAATTTATACTTATTTGAATATTTTTAGTTACCTTGGTTGATTTAAACAAATCCTGGAAAATTGTGGAACACTATATCAAAGTGAACATTTTTTTGTTTTCAGCACTTTTCTTGTGTTATATTTTACAAACCTATAAGGCATGATTGTGTTATATGTTAAAATGTGTTTTTGTTTATATCATGCATGGCATGCTTCATGTTTCTGATGCTTGGGAGCTGTGATAATATATTACTAGAAAGAGTTCAACTGTTCATATTCATTTATTAAAACTAACATGATGATAACTAATAAGTAAAATAGATGGAATTTTGTGTTTATGTGAAACTTATAAACATAAAAAAAAAGTGAAAATGTGTACATGTCCCATGGCTGCTGTTTTTTAGGTTGCATACCTTTTGCTATAGATTGCCTCTATCTTTAGGACTATAGAAGAAACTAACAATGCACATATCATCATTTGAATAAGATTATAAACACATTTTTTGGCTCTTTTAATGCAAAAATTTAATAACATGAAATGCATATGATAAAATTTGTTCCTCATAACAAACTGTATGCTATTAATTATTGAAAACAGAATAGACCTTGCATACATACATACATTTCAGTAATATGCACTGTATTGAATATTATATAATGTTTTTCTGAAATTGTAATCATGAAATATTTATAAAGAGATTTTTGAAATAATTTTATTTTCTGGTAATATAAGATCAAAACTCCCTAAATCAATTGATGTACTTGTTTTATGTGTTATTCAGTTAAATTGCACTTTGCCCTCACATCCTGTATGTTTTAGCTTTGAATTTTACCTTTTAATAGCTTGTTTTATCTTATCACTGAGCATAGTTGTATTAAAGTGACAAGTGGATTTGATGAACATTATATGTTGATAGGCATTTGTAGAAACTGCTGGAAAAAAAAAAGAGTTTTAACAGCTTGATCTTCTATAAATTGTTTTCATATGAAAGAATTGTAAGAAGATTGGTATCATATTATTATTTGTTCAATACAAGCAAAACATGCATGAATAATCTAAATGATAATCTTGGTGAACAAATTTGAACAAAGTTAGTATATGAATATCCTTGTTTCATTTAGCACTACCAGCTGTAGAAAATACTAATAATGCTTATCACCAGTTGCTGTGAATTGTTTTGATTGTTTCATTGATGTTTTAAAAAATAACTTTCAAAAAAGGCACTTAGTGTTGACCAGTGCTGTCTACATTCTATTAATATATTGAAATGTTACAGCAGTTAAACTTTGCAATCCTACTAAGTATACTTAAATGGTGAATTCACCTTTCTGTACCATCCACAGTTTATTAAAGAAATATCACATAATTTATAATACTTACACTACAATGGATTACTTTTAATGGTTATGTAACCATGATATAAGTCACTGCTGTGAATCATCCACATGTTCTTTAAGTAATAACAGAGCTTGTAATTCATACACCATGTAACCATGATACAATCCACTTTGGTTAGTCATCTGCACTGCAAAAGTTTTGACCAATCTACTAAATTCCTTTTATAAACTTAATAATTATACAGCTGTTGTGATATGAAAGTGCACCATAAATTAGTAGGTATTATAGATTTTTGTTTCCTGAATAATTTAAAATAACAGAATTTTAAAGCTTTCTCTGAAATAAACCCAATAAGGCATTCTTCTTTATAAAAGTTTATGCACTCAGTAAATAAGCAACATTTTTTTTGTTTTCTTAAGTGCCTTTTTTGAATATTTGCATGATGAAAGGTTAATTAAAGAAATGAGTTCTTTCAGTACTAACTGAATATAACCCATGATAATTTAACATAATACTTTGTAAAAAGAAAAAAAATCTGAGGAGGAACTAATGAGAGATATTGATTTTATATACTAGCTACATATTAAACATAAGTAGCAGGTGACAAAGCCTAACTACTGAACAAAAACAGTTTTGTGTGAGCATTTTAGCCACTGATGTCACTTACTAAACTTCTAACAGTTTATTAACTTATTAAACATTAAAAAAGCATCAATGATTTATAAACAATGCCTTAAGACATTTCTGCTTCCAGTTTCTAGTGGCTTTGTAATTTATGAGACTGATTCTTTTTTATTCGCTTTTGTCAACAGAATGGACAACTTTGCTGCACATATACTCCTTCTTGTAGCAACAACACTGTCCACTCTGATTTTTTCACATATAAGGACTTGCATGATAATCTTAAGGAAAGAACCTTTCCAAGTAACACAATGGAGAACTTGCATGATTTCTCAAAATTGGATCTGGAGATATTTCAAGACCAAGAGGGATCATCAGAAGGATCAATGTCCAGTTCACCGGAGCACAACACTATGGGAGAGAGGGTTGCTTTGGTGGAAGAGCACCTCACGGAGTCTTCATTAGAAAATCTTGCCACTGGTGTTATGGAAGATATTCTCCCAACTTTCCAATGGCCCAGTATCGAGAGTGGGAAAAAGTTTGGAAGTTCAGTGTTAGCTACCTCAGCAACCGAGTATTCTTCAGCTGCTGATGATGAAAGCTGAGAAATAGAAGGGCCTGAAGATTTTTACATGAAAGAAAGGCTTACTAGCAGATCTTTTAAGTTAATGTTTTCTTTATTCTTCTTAAAAACTTGATAAATTCACAGTTAGCTACCTCAGCAACAGTGTTCTTCTAAAGGTGCTGATGACAAATGCTGTAAAATATTCATCAATGAGCTCAAAGATGACTACAGTATAAAAAAATTAACAGCATGTCAACAGCCCAAATATTTTCAATTGGCATTCTTTGATTTTGCAAGAAGAACTTTAAAAAGAATATTTAAAAAGTGAAAGTATTCTATGTTTCAGCCTGTCTTCTCAAGTTTGGGATCACAGAGAAGCTAGATTTGAATGACTGCCTTAAACAAAAATGTGGACCAGAAGATAAGCTTGTAAAGGTGTTCCTTTGAGTCCACCATGACAGTCAGTTTTTAAAAGAACAGTATTGTACTTTATAAATAGTGTGCCATTCAATATTCTCACTCATCTTGTGTGCATTATAAGCTTTCACTTGTTAAGAGAACCATTTTGTCCGAAGGGGACTGTTTTCATACAGTTTACAAATGTATGATGTGCTGGTTTTGTACATGGGTGTAAGTGTGCTAGGTTAACAACTGCTCTGTACATAAATCATGTGATGGCTACACTCTGTTGTACCTAATTATTTATTGCTTTGAAACAGAATTGTACTATATATGCTTGTTAGTTAAATGAAAGTCATGTTATTGTAAATTATGTTATATTTTAGTGTATAGATGCAAGTAGAATTTTAAAGTTTAAAAGCATAAGATTGGATTGTACTTTGTTGTACTTTGAGAAATGAATGCTGCACATAACTGCCAAAAAAAAAAAAAAAAGAATCAAATGAAAACCAAAAGTTGCTTCAGTATTTTTGGAAAGGGTGATTTGAGTATGAATATATATGATCTAAATAACTGTTTTCTGAAACAGTGAAGATGTTATTTTGATCCAAAGTCTCTACTAGTCATAAATATGTTTCATTAGTTATTCCTGAACATTGTTTAATTGGTCTTTACTCCACAGTCTTAATGTTTTGTGATCTCAAAATATTTCAAAGTTTTCCAAACTGGAACTTATCCTGATGAGTTTTGTGTATTTTATTAACTGTCTGGTAGGAAATAAATCTATCAAACAAGTAAAATATCTTAAGAGTTATTTAGTATTGGACCTTACTGAATAAGCTGAATCTATTACCTATGAAGAACAGATAATTGCTATTATCTGTTAAACTTTTGAAAGTTATGACCCTCTTTAAGCATGAAGTGAATAGAAACTTACTGAAAATATTGATATTGTAATATAAAGTTTCTATCAACAAATTGTTATATAAAAGTATTAAAGGTAATTTGGACATTTAGCCAGTTACTTATACCTAGATCATGCAGAACTAAAATAATTAAAAAAGTAACTTATAAATTAATTAAGACAATCTTCTATAATAAATTGACTAAAAGTACTTGGTATCATAAATCAGTATACACCAGAAAACATACAGTTTATGATGATTAGAGTACATGTAATCAACAGTTTAGAATGCCCCTTTTAATGACAATTTCGTTTATAGTTCCATTGATATCCCATGAGATTTCGTCAGTTTGATAAATTTATATTAGTTTTAAGGCCATATTCTAAATCAGCCTTACAAATGATATTCCAACGTTTGATATTTATTCAAAAGTTATTTTAAACCACTAACACAAAAGATTTAATGGAACCACTAATACAATACAAAATAAAAACACACTACACACTTATCCGAAGAGCTACATTAGTATTCCGTAAGAAATATTTCGTATAAACGTTAAAATATATTCTTACAATTCTTAATAATTAAAAGTGGCCAAGAAAACATATTTGTTGCTGAATCTTGTGATAGTGTTTGTTTGTGGGTCCTGTGGTGTTTTTGTTTTTTATGATTTTAGCTTGAATAGAGAGAAATTGAAACTCCATGTTGGCTGCTGACATCTATATTCCTTTGGCCCTTTTCACTGGAATTTGAAGGAATTTTCACTACACTTTAGTTTTAGTTCTGTAAAATTGTGATTCTGTCTGTTTGTAAAATTTAAATACAAGAGATTAGTTGATGAATGTTGTCAATTTTTTAGGTCGTACTAGATTGTGGTTTACATATTAAATTCTAATACAGGATATTTTCCTCGAACCTACACAAAGTTTTTTCGTATATTTCTAATGTTTGACAAAGCTTTATCCATTTATAAATGTATATGTACATATTTAAATGCGGAAGAGTCGTAGTACGTAACGTGATAATACTAATATATTAATCCTTTTGTAATTAAAATAGAATAGATTTTTATTCAGGGGAGGGTGTAGCTTAGTGTTAGTTTGCTGGATTGTGAATCAGAAAGTCCATTGTTCCTGTTCCGTGCCACAAAATCGCAATTCACACTTTGAGACCATGAGTACATAACACAGTAATGGTCAAATTACAATACCTGATTTTAATTGTAGTACTTCACAATTAGTACTGTTGACAAGCTGCGTTCCCTCTAGCTTTATAATTTCAAATTTAGAGACGGTTGATGCAGATATCTTTTGTATAACTTTATGCGAATATCCAAAAGAAACTGTGGCAAACCAAAATCTATAGTTGTGTGTTTTTTTTTTATTTTTATGTCGGTGTTCTACACGTAATTGGCGTATTCCCGATAAATCCAATAATCTACTTCAAAGTTTATACAGACATTTGTACAATTTAGTGTGAGTTGGGATGATTTCTGCCTTGAATTTGTTTATTAAAAAATAATTATTGGTGTAAGTAATCTAAAGATTAGGAGATACTACAGTCGGGTCTTGCTCTGACTTCAAATTATAGTAATTCATCATTCTCTCTTCTGTCCTTATGCGCATTGTTAATCCTATCCTTCTCCTGTGCAGGCATGCATTCTTACTCCTACAGTATTATGAGGATATACGCTATATGGCCAAAAATATGTGGACACCCCTTCTAATTAGTGGGTTAGGTTATTTCAGCTACACCCATTGCTAACACGTGCATAAAATCAAGCATACAGCCATGCAATATTTCAAGACAAACATTGACAGTAGAATGGATAATCAGTGATGTCGAGAAAACCCACTTGTAGAGAAAAATATATATGTAAAAACGGTTCGTTTGGGTTGAGAAAATATCTTACGTAGAGGAGCAAACAACGTTTCGACCTTCTTCGGTCATCGTCAGGTTTATAGTAGAATGGATAGTACTGAATGACTCAGTGGCTTTCAATGTGGCACTGTCATACAATGTCACCTTTCCAACAAGTCAAGTTGTCAAATTTCTGCCCTGCTCTGGTCAACTGTAAGAGCTGTTATTGCGAAGTGGAAACGTCTAGGAGCGACAACAGCTCAGCCACGAAGCGGTAGGCCACACAAGCTCACAGAACGAAACCGCCGTTTGCTGAAGCACGTAAAGCGTAACAATCGTCTGTCCACAGTTTTAACGCTCACTACCGAGCTCCAAACTGCCTCCAGAAGCAACGTCAGCACAAGAACTGTTCGTCGAGAACTTCTTGAAATGGGTTCCATGGTCGAGCTGCTGCACACAAGCCTGAGATCACCATGCGCAATACCAAGCATCGCCATTAGACTCTATAGCAGTGGAAACGTGTTCTCTGAAGTGATGAATCACGCTTCACTATCTGACGGACAAATATGGATTGGCGAATGCCAGAAGAACGTTACAGTGCCAACTGTAAAGTTATGTGGAGGAGGAATAATGGTCTGGAACTGTTTTTCATGGTTTGGGCTAAGTTCTTCAGTTCCAGTGAAGAGAAATCTTAATGCTACAGCGTACAGTGGTTTGCCGAGGTTGGTGTGGAAGAACTTTACTGGCCTGCGCAGAACCCTGAACTCAACCCAACCGAATACCTTTGGGATGAATTGAAGTGCCGATTGCGAGCCAGGCCTTCTCTCCTGACATCAGTGCCTGACCTCATTAATGCTCTTGTGGCTGAATAGGAGCAAATCCCACAGTCATGTTCCAAAGTCTTGTGAAAAGCCTTCCCAGAAGAATGAAGGTCGTTATAACAGCAAAAGGGGTACCAACACCATAGTAATTCCCAAAGTTTTGGAATGAGATGTTCAACAAGCACATATGGGTGTGATGGTCGGATGTACACATATTTTTGGCCATCAATCAACAATATCAGTTTTACTGTGAACATATAGACTGTATAATGAATGAAAGCCACGCTTGATATTTTATTGTACAAATAAAGATTATTGCTTTATTTGGGTATTAATACGTATTTGCTGTCCTCACGTATTTGAATACCCTGTATAAGAATTCTGGAATATACTCTCTGAGCATTCTTACTAGTTGAACATTAGTGTACCTGAATACCACACTTAGTCAATACCAATGTTCTAATTACTATTCTACTTGAACTTTACCTAACGTAAACATCATTTTTCTTCATATGTTTCTACTGATAAAAATTTAAAAACAAAACAGCCATCAAAATTTGAGTTTCATATAGATTACATTATATAAAACTGTATTTAATTTCCATAACGCTCACAAGAAAATACTTATTGGTTGCTTGCCGAAAGCTATAGAAACATAAATATTCTAAGTGTCTAATTTGACCTTTCTTTAGGTTATGATCACTCCTTATTACAGGCCATCTTAACAATAATTTAATAAAATAATTAGGCACAACGTCCATTATACGAATTCCGCTCACTCTCCAACGAACTTGACTAGAAGCAAATTCTTTAGAAATACTTCTGTAGCCTTATCACAATTGGCTAAAGAGATATAAAAAGGCAGATCGTGCAGGTAGTCCTCATATATATCTAAGAATATTCGAAAGATAAACAAGAAAGTCGTTTAAATTTGAAGTGTGACATAGATATAAGTTTTAAAGAATTTTAAGGTTATCTGTTCGAGCACACAATACTTTTTGTAATTAAATAAAAGTCCCTCTCTTGGACAACGGTAAGTCTACGGATTCACAACACTAAAATCAGGGGCTAGATTTTTCTCAGAGGACACAGTAGATACCCAATGTGGCTTTGCTATAAGAAAACACACACACAGTAATTAAATATAAACAGTAATTTTTTACTAAAAGGGTATTTTATAATTCTGCATATAAACTTAATACAGAAGGGTAAAATTAAATCTGAACTAACATAGAAAGCTAAAGAAACATTATCATCAATAATTAATACATTTATTGAATCATTATGGCTAAAATGTGGTATCAAAATCGTTTGCAAAAGGAAAGAAGAAAATGAAAGGTAATTTGCGAAATAAAAAGTTTAGTTAAAATAATAACCATAAGAGGACAGTAAATACCCAAATAGCATCGTGGACAAATTCAAAACGAGATTCAATAGACAACAAATACGTTAGTCAATTGACCACACTTATTAACAGTACAAGCAAATACCAAGATAAATATATATTGTATCTTATGTTCTAATAAAACAATTAATAATGAAGTAAACTTATTTGCCATACTTCAATAATACGTTTTTCAACTTATAGAGACAAACAAAGGTACTAAATATTCTATGAAAAGAGTGGTAAGAGACCAGTCTATTGTACTTATCAATCCTTGTACTGTTGTAGTATATAAACATACAATGTAATTTTATCTTATTCTGGTATTATACTTTTCATTATGAGTTTATGAATACATGTAGTTTTACATAGTACGATATCCAAAAATTAAGTTGATCTTTTACGAGCTGTCTTTGTTTCTTTGTTCTTCAGTGAGTAGGCTGGCCTCTAAGGCGTGCGACTGTAATCCGAGGGTCGCGGGTTCGCGCCCCGTCGTAAACATGCTCGCCCTCCCAACCGTGGGGGTGTATAATGTGACGGTCAATCCTACTATTCGTTGGTAAAGAGTAGCCCCAGAGTTGGCGGTGGGTGGTGATGACTAGTTGCCTTCCCTCTAGTCTTACACTGCTAAATTAGAGACGGCTAGCACAGATAGCCCTCGAGTAGCTTTGTGCGAAATTTCCAAACAAACATAAGTGAGTAATGTATGTTCCCGCAAGTGGAGAACATTGTTTAACTCGATCTCGTGCGCGAATGTTGGCAGTAATGTTCTTCAATGGTTGCTCAGATGATATTTTGCAGTCCAACATAAACAAACAGCAAGAGTACACACTGTATTTCATGTTGAATACAGATTGTTGAATATATTCACTTAGTGTCCAATGTAGTTATTTCAGTTTACATCGATTCAGTTGTTAATATATTTTAGTATTACTCCCTAATCGATATCTGGAGTGAACCTTCTGTTATTTAGTGGACTATTCAACAGCTCGAGTGAATATTCAATTCACATGGATTTACGATTCCGTCATGATTCAGGTGTAGTTTAGATTCTCATAAGTTGTAGTCAACACATAGTATCCTAGTTTGTCCAGGCATGTATTAGTTTCAACAGTGTAATAGATTTTCAAAACTTTAGCACAAAATCCCATAATTACTCAACTCTAATCTTTAACAAATCTCTTGTAATTTTACAAACACCAATTCGAAAATATTTTAAGAGCTGACATTATTTTGCATCACTTGGTATGTATATATACAGTTCTTATATGTATAGATTTGATTTGCGTATTTTATTACAAATTTAGAAGATACGTTGCAAAAACTAGTTTTCAGCAGTCATGCATGTGTAAGACTTTGCACTATTACATAGGTACTGGTGATCTACTGTAGCGTTTATATGTCATTAAACAGGAGCTGCTTTTCAGTTGTGTTTTTGTATAACTACTGTTTTAAAAGCAGTCATGCAAACATTGAAGAGTTTGATAGTATTAATACAAGACAGATTCTGAGTTGTACAAATATATCAAACTTTAATTTTTAAAAAATCTTAAAATAAAGAATTAATAAAATAAAGTTACAGGAAGGTAAAGGTATTAATGTTTACAGTGATTGGAAGAGATAAAGATATAAACTAATAGGTAAAATAAGGTCTGTATGTTCACTAAAGTCATGACTTAACTTCTGGAACCATCAAGTAACAGGAACTATCAGGACCATCAGCCTGATTATTATCAATAAACAAAAATGACCACAAAGGTTTAAGTTTATCTCCCATTTTTAATTGTAGAATTAAACTTGTTATCAACATTATTCATGCCTGTTCTCCCGTTATTTCGAAAGTGAGTGTTGAGCTTTCTCTGCGTGCGCAGCCTTTAAAACGTAAGACAGACACCACGGCTCGCAGAAAAGAGATCTATTTTAGTGAAAATAATTACATTTTAACGAAGTTAAATAGTAAAATAAGTAAAATCATAAGGAAGGACTGCATTAAAAATAGCAAATCGAAACCTCTAACTAATTATATTAATTTGTTATTTTAACTTAAAAACAAGCCAAAACAAAAGACTCTGCATCAACTGAAAATACCCTAGGATACGAACTAGGGTACATTTTATAATCCGAAATTGTACACCCTTGTGCAAATTAATTGAAACAAGACAAAAAATTACGATTTTTTTCAAAATGTTTGCGTTTTATTTCTGAGAATCCAAAAATTACTCACAAATTAATACATGATATGACCGCCTTTATTTTTCAGAAGATCATTAATCCGCTTTGGCATCGAGTTTACGAGTTCACTGCACTCTTTACTAATTTTTGGATCGCGATACCACACTTCAATTATGGCCTCAATTAGCTTATCTTTCGTAGTACAGTCTCTTTCCCGAAGTCTTTCTTTACAAATTGCCCAAAGATTTTCAACAGGATTTAAGTCTGGAGAGTTTCCAGGCCAGTCCAGCATCTTTATTCGCGTTGTAGTCATAAAATTCTTAACAAGTTTCGATGTGTGGCACGGAGCCAGATCTTGCTGAAAAATGCCAGATCCATCCAGAAATCTCTTTTTCAATTCTGGAACGACTCTTCTCTACAAAACTTCGATGTACTGTGGTCCTCGCATCATACCTTCTGCGATATGTAAGCTTCCGACACCATAGTAGCTGGAAAAGCCCCAAAACATCTTTAAGGGATGTTTTACGAACTAATTGATGTGAGATTCTCGAAGTTTCTAACCTGGAGATCTGCGAACATGCAGACTTCTTTGACCCTGTACGAAGAAATGAGTCTCGTCACTGAATAACACCTTCCTCCACTGTTCTTGCATCCAGTTTTTGTACTTCAAACCCCATTGATACCGTTTTTTCTTTATTGAGTTGGTAAAAAGTTGTTTTTTGACTGGTATTCTTGCCCTTCTAACGCAATTTCGAATGACGAAATTTTGAGGAATATTACGAGCCTACACCGGCCGCCATGTTGAAAATATTGTAAAATGACCATTTGTTTCAATTAATTTGCACAACGGTGTAGCTTGTACCTTGGGATCTTTCAATTGATGCAAAGTTTTTTGTTTAATTTCTTTTGGTTCGGCTTGTTTTTGAGTTGAAATAACATATATATATATAAAATATCACTACTGTTTATTTGTATTTAGTTTAACATAAACATGAAGCATCTAACTTATCAAAATAAATAACTTTATTAAGAACAAATCTGGGGTAAAGTTACTAGCCTTACACATTTTACTTCTAATATTCACGTTAGCTTGCAGCATCACAATTACAGACGGTCCGGCATGGCCAGGTGGGTTAAGGTGTTCGACTCGTAATCTGAGAGTTGTGGGTTCGAATCCCGTTGCACCAAACATGCTCGTATTTTCAGCTTTGGGGGCATTATTATGTGACAGTCAATCCTACAATTCGTTGGTAAAAGAGAAGCCCAAGAGTTGGCGGTGGGTGGTGATGACTAGCTGCCTTCTCTCTAGTCTTACACTGCTAAATTAGGGACGGCTAGGGCAGAAAGCCGTCGTGTAGCTTTGCGCGAAACTCAAAAAACAAACAAACCATTACAGACTTTGGAATCAACTTAACAGCGGAAGTTAGAAGAAGTGATTAGTTACACGTGTTTCTTTCTAGATTGAATAAATTATATAATTTACACCAAAAATGATCATACTTTTTTTTTACTATATATATTTTCCAGAATGTAATTTTTTTCCCTCAACTGAAATTTATCTATAACTTTTAATTACTTAACATTAGAAAATACTGTTATTATTATTATATTTATTTTTATTTAGGAATTCAAGCTAAGTTTATTATGTTGTAATTTTTTTGTTTAGAGCTATCAACTTAAGGTGTGTTCACATCAAAAGTATATTTAGCCAACACTAGTGTTTTAAAAAATATAGTTTTATATACAGTTATATATAAATACTCTAGGATTTCCCTAATATCCACTCACCTGCTTAAAAGACTGTTAAACAAAACTTAAACATGAGACTAAACGATGACAGTATAAATGGAAAAATGGAAATCAATTATTTGATTTCCTACGATTCCAATTATCCAAATATTGAAATATTTCCATTATGATTTCAGATTAATCTATTAGGAAATTCCACTAATTGTTCAGCTCTATTCACAGCTATTAAATCCCAATTCAAATAATTTCTTTTTAGCGGCAGCACAGAGGCTCATGGAATGGCTCTGAGTTTGTTTGTTTGTTTGTTGTTGTTGTTTTCAAGTACAAACGTTTGGTTCGTAGCTTCATCATCTCTTGACCGATTTAAGAACTAATTACGCTTTTGGACTCAGGAGGTCACACCTTTTTGATTGATTTATTGTCCATGCCAAAGGTCCCACAGGTTAATTTACTTTAATCCTACCTAAAATAATTCCAATTTGAGGATAGACTGGTAAAGATCCGGGTGAATAATAAAATCGAATCGGGTATACGCACGCCCCCTCGCTTGGTATTGTTGGAACAAAAAATATAGGTAATAAAAAGGGAAACACAGGTCTCATAGATTAATTTACTTTAATCCTGCCTAAAAGAATTTCAAGTGCCGCGGTTACTGAGGATTCCTTTTTTCATATGATCATTTTTTTAGTTAACTTCTCTACTCAAGTTTAAGCGATACTTCCACCAATTTCATGATAACTTCAAACTCTGACCCATCGTGTTCTATTCTTATGTGAACTGTCAGTTATTCTTTCAGATGTTCCTGTACTTGCTGTAAAAAAATATGTTTATGTATCACACGAAGCTTCTCAGTTTCCATTTAAAGCAACAGTTCCCAAACCGTCTCAACAGGAGATCCCTTAAGAACATTTTGTATTCTGTCTAAGAACTCCACTGAATGAATTTATAGATGATGTATACCTTAACAGTTTTGTGGATTTGCTACGTCCCCTTCCTGGCACTTTCTTGCAACCCTCAGTTTTTGAACCCCTGATTGAAAAAAAAAAATGTAAATTACCCTTACCTTGAGATATTCTACATTTACATTTATAAAGTATTTTCTCGTTTTCTGCAACTTGAACACATAGGTTTGGTCTAACAGCTCATTATTCTCAAATTTTACTAGTTCACCTCAACAGAACTCTTTGGTTGATGCTATGTTGATCCATTTCTGTGATATAGATTTCCATTTTTATGTGGGAAACTGGCTAAACTTGGTACAATCCTAAGAAAAGTTTTTATTACTCAATGGATGCTAATTATAGTCATCGATTTGAATTAACTTCTGAAGTTATCAGAATTTCATCGTTTGCCAATTCAGATTACCAATTTATACAAGACTTAGACTTCTCTAAAACTGTTGAATACCTTTTCTATCTGTTACGGAGGCTCTGCTTTAGTAATATTGATTTGTCCTTCCTTTTGTGACTTGATTTTTTTTCAAACACAGTAGTTGCAGCTTCATTTTGTCCAATTTATGTTAATCCCCATCTCTATATGCTTCTGTGAAGTCTCAGGCTCATGTTAATCTTTTAGGACTGAGTGTGTAAGCTGATATCTCTTTAAGAATGAGCATCATTTCGTGCGCTTTTATAAAAGGTTTTAGTGAGTTACATTCAAAATTTAATCAAATAAATAAGCTGGGAAGACAAGTAGTTCAGGATTCAAATTCTAGCATTAAATAAGTTTTTAATTTTATAAGACAATAGTAAGAAAATCCTAGAGTGAGAATTGTCACACTTGCTCAATAACTATCCCGTCATCTCTAACTTATTTACTATCCTAGCAATAAGCATCAAGTTGAACGTAAATTACTGATTCTAATGTTGTAATCGCTCTAGCAGAGTATAATTTTTATAGCCTTTAATCTAATTTGTTACAGTGCCACAAAATAAGAGCCCCACTTGCCACACACACCTGTCACATTTTCCCTCTTGCAGAAACTGCCAGTAGTTCTCTTTAACGTTTAATACCATATTATTTACAACTAATAGAAAGCCAAGGTTTTAATCTATAAAATGACATATTATATTATGTTATTGCCCGTAAAGCGAATTATATATTTATATTCCAGTTCAAACTTTATTCCCATAGGAGGCACATTGACGAGCTTAGCTGAAATTTTAACTGCTCTTGTCGTACATTTAGAAAGCCAGGAAAATTACAATAGTTATAGAATATTGTCTGCTTTTTACTTGTTATTATTCTCTATTTTCAGGTGCATTACGTAATTAAATTAAATGACCTTAGTATAGTAGAATTAATGATTTATAAAGAAAACTCTACACATTATTAAATAGAATCTGGCATTCTCCTGGAATCTTGCACTAAAGTTCAACTTCCCTTGGAGAGGGTGTTTTGCAGTTATCTATGGACACGATCTAAAATACAAATATGTTATCTATATAACATGTTATATATTTTGTCTGTAGGTTCTAGTGAAACTTTATGGTGATTTTATTGTCTTCTTGGAGTTTCTAACGAATCAAGTCATTCTTTGGTTCTCTTTCTTTATTTCTGTTTATCTTGTTCCATTTCTTTGCATTTGTATTTTACCTTTGTGGCTAGTTGCTTCCTTGGAATTTTTGCTTACTCCAACAGCGTCAAAGGGTGACTTTGGCTCTCGAAAGACGTTTCGAATACCGATTATTGATAAACAGGACGCATCTGGCGTTTCATCTAGTGGTAATGTTTATCGTGTGATTGAATGTTTCATATACTTCTATCTGTGTATTATACTAGCATGCTAATTTCTCTTTATTATTGTCTCTTTCTATTTTAGGTCTCTAGACCGTTTCGTTTTGGTAGCTAATGCTTCCCCTTTGGCAATAAAAAGCTCCGAGTTTTCTCCTTGGAAAATAATGCTATCTTTCCTCTATACTTGGAAAATGCCTACTTCTTAATGTATATCTATTTAGAATTTTGTTTAATTGCTGCATTTGTCAATCACACTAATTTTGACTTACAAAACTATGTTATAATCAAAGTCTATTTCTCTTCGTATATACGTATATGTGTGCGTGTCCATATATGGCCTGAAGGCCCTTACTCGAAATTCGTCACTCAACTACAGTTATAAGGGTGTTATTATATAACAGCCATTTCCGATATTTATTGATAAAGAGCAACCAAAGAGTTTGCGATAGGTGGTGCTGACAAGTTACTTTCCCTAGTCTATCACCTCAGACTGAAAGAAAACTAGCTTAGGTGTACTTGGAGTAGCTTTGTGCGAAAATCAATAACCAAAAAAAAAGAATAAGTTTATTCATACATACAGGGGTGAGGGTGACGTAGTTTAGTGATTAGTGCTTTGGACTCATACTCGAAAGATTGCAGGTTTGAGGCTTGACCACATGATATTGTCGTTCTATCCTTAGACAAGGCATTTTTCCTATTTGTTTAAGCTTAACAGCTTTATAACGGGTAGCTAGGGGCTCATCTGTAATGGAGTAACACCCCATTCAGACGATATGTGCAATATTGCGCGCACGCACACACGTCCATGAGATTGTATACACAAATTAACAGTTCGCATTTTGCGGTTTTTATTGGCGTTTTTTACTACTACTTACTGATGCATCTTTCCCATATTTGGGATGAAGTTTGTGGTTTCACATTTTGTGTTTTGCAGTTTTATGGGATTTTGCGTTTTTTTACCACCACTTTGTTCCCGGTAGATGGATCTTCATCAACGTTGATATGGAGGTTCATCGTTTCCATGAAGAGATACATTCAAATTATCCGTTTTGTTTTTGTTTTTTTTTCAGTTTGTATGGACGTTTTTGCGTTTTTTTACATTTACATATAAGGAAAGCAACTTTTCATATCCTAAGATTTGTTTGTTTTGAATTTCGCGCAAAGCTACACGAGAGCTATCAGCGCTAGCCGTCCCTAATTTACCAGTTTAAGACTAGAGGTAAGGCAGCTAGTCATCACCACCCACCGCCAACTCTTGGGCTACTCTTTTGCTGATTGACCGTCACTTTAGAACGCCCCCACAGCTGAAAGGGCGAGCATGCTTGGTGTGACAAGGATTCGAACCCGCGACTTTCGGATTACGAGTCAAGTGCCTTAACAATCTGGCCATGCTGGGCCTCATATCATAAGATAAAGTTTCATTAATCACGAATTTACATAATTTCCGTTTAGGGAACGGGTACTCAGCAAGTATACAAATATATATAATTATGTATAACACACACACATATTTTTAGTGAGAAATAAATAAAAAAGAAAATCAATTAGAAGACATTAGTAATAAAAGTAAAAAATTTTAGACATTATTAGCAAAAGGTCAAAATATCTTATGGATAGATAGTCATTCTATTTGCAGTTTTACGTGGTTTTGTTTACTTCTTAACTTAGATCTCTGTGAAATATGCTGATATGTTTTTCAGATAATATTTCAGTGGATTGTTATTTTTAAATAAACGGTTTAAAGTTGGGATAAGGTAGTATTTTAGGACAAACAAGGTTTCTAAATGGACCATTCGTAAATAGATCTGGTTGTGCAAATTTTTTACATCTTTCGTTGGCTTGATGTATATAATGATATAACATTTTAGTTTTAAACCTTGAAACGAAGGATTTACATCAGTTTTTTGTTTCTGGACAGATTACCTTTTACGTATGATTTATTATAATTTATTTTGGTTTTCTTTTGTTCAATTTTTCAAGCTTTGTTTCAAGTACAATCATGTCACTGCTCATGATCCGTCCTTATTTAAATTATGTAGCTGAACTTATTGTTCCATCTCTTGTTTTATATCAGGAAAATAACCCAGTCTATTGTTATGAAGACTGATTTTTTTGAAGGCGTACTTGTTGATACTTCACTTTTCTTGAATTATAGTTTCTGAAGAATGAAGCTTCCAATTTATAGTAATTGGATCAATCAACATTTTTATCATTAAATATTATTTTTTTTTTAAATCTGGCATCAGGTGGATATCAGACTATCATTTGAGATCCATCAGAATTTTCAAATTTCAACTGTTGTTGATGAAATTAATTATTTTTATAAAAGAAGTAATGACTCTATAAATCTTTTGAATCAACATAACTGCCAAAATAGGGAATATTTTTATACCAACAGAAGGCAGCGAATAAAGTTTGAATGAAATATCTTGATTTTTGGTTTGTGGTTTTATTTTAAAAAAAGTGTGTGTTTTTTTAATTTCGCGCAAAGCTACACGAGGGCTATCTGTGCTAGCCGTCCCTAATTTAACAGTGTAAGACTAGAGGGAAGGCAGCTAGTCATCACCACCCACCGCCAACTCTTGGACTTCTCTTTTGCCAACGAATAGTGGGATTGACCGTAACATAATAACGCCCCAAGGCTGAAAGGGCGAGCATGTTTGGTGCGACCGGAATTCGAACCCGCGACCCTAGAATTACGAGTCGAACGCCTTAACACACAACGCCATGTCAGGCCCCTATTCAATGGTTCAATTAAGTTTTTCTCCTCTTTGTTATTTACAAGACTACACGAATTATCAAATTTATTCCATGTGATTTCCTTACATAAGATAACTGTAGCACGATTAGTGGTGTATCTAGGAATAAATTGTATGTTTGTCTGGGTACATGATCAATCTCTTGTTGATATTAAAGTGGACGTTGAATGACGCATGCGCCTAGGAGGAGAGAGCTTTGTATGTAATGCAATGGTACCCTTTGTTTGTAAGATAATTGAACAGATATCTAGATTCATATATTGGGTATTTCTTGTCAGATTTATTGATTTAACCTGCGTTGTTATTTTGTTTTGTTTGAGATCAATTTAAATGTAATTTAAAACGGCACTTGTACAGAGTATATACTTATATTCACTTAAAAGTAATACGACTCCAAACTAATTACACTATAAAACTTTCTTTTTTTAAAAGAGAAACAAGTCCTAGAACGGTTCTATATGTTTCGGTGCTTGAAAGTGATGGTGACCTAAGAACTCCGAAGCTTGTTTGTTTGTAATACAGCACAGAGCTACACAATGGGCTACGTGTGTTCTGCTCCCTACAGGTACTAAAACCCGATTTCTTACGTTGTTAGTCCGCAAACATACCATTGTGCTCCTGAGAGGACATGTGAAGTCATTTTAAGACTGAATCCTGTTTTAATAAATTATTTATTGTGTAATTATTTTATCATTGTACTTCTTTTAACTGTATATATGTAGATTGATTTACTTAAAATATTATTTAAACACATAAATTGTATTATAACAGCTTCCGACTTTAGATCAAAACCATCTGAAGACTCTCTTTTTCTCTCCAGTTCACACACACATAGTACAAACACTTGTCTAAGTATTAACTTGAATTTGTTTAGTATAATAAAGATTGTGATTATTTACAACTTGCTTCAAGTCTCTTTCGAGTAAGCCTCAGTCAAGGTAGAGAAAATCTAGGCACTGCCCTGAAATACTGTGTTTGACGAATCTTCCTGTTTTCGAGGTTCCTGCAGAGAAATTGGGACAAGCTGACAATGTCACAGGTTTTAGGCTCCTTACGCATTGTCTTAGATTGATACGTTAACTAAATTTTCTTCATTGATATTTTCTGCGTAACTAGATTCAGATCACAGCTCAAAGGTTTAACCAAGCTCTTGCATCTCTCCACTTTACTAACACTTGTCCAAGTGTTTAATTTGGCTTTGATTGTGTTAGTGAAAAAAAAAGTAATTATTTACAAACCTACATACGGTGTTTTTCTTTCATGCAGAGGTTAAGTCGAAGGCAGAGAAAATATGGCACTGATCTGTAATACAGTATCTTAGGAACATTCCAGGTTTTGGGCTTACTGTAGACTACCACGAAGGAAATTAGGGTTAACTGAGAATACTACGGAAGCAATATGGATGTGATGAGAGATAGAAATTAGATTTTAGTATAGTAATGTGGATGTGATGAGAGATAGAAATTAGATTTTAGTATAGTAATGTGGACGTAATGAGAGATAGAAATTAGATTTTATTATAGTAATTTTCACAAATAATATTATTACTCATTAAATATCGACTCAGCAGATAGCCATATGTGGCTTTGCTATAAGAAACACACACACACACATATACACACCCATTAAATATCACATTCGTAATGTTAGACCGGAAGGCATAGACCTAGCCACTGGATTTAGTCAACACTTTACTAAATTTCATGATTTTAATTGGATTATGATAGTTTTTTCAGCATTAATCATAAATTAACCAGATATATATCTATATCTATATTGGTCTGTTACTACAGTCTTGCATTCATGGTCCACTTGCCATTTATTTGCTGTATTTGTAAACAAAACTATCGTATATGATCTTGCACCTCCACTAATATAAAAAATGTTAACTTGTTTTAAAAAATGATAAATCTTTTAGGTTATCTTTCGACTTGCCACTCAGTGGCTCGGCTGCAAGTTTGGGGCCTAGAGGCTAAAAAGAAGGTTCGATAACTGTGGTGAATACTTCATTGTGTTGCTTTACACTTAAAAAAACAACGCTATTAATTTGCATATGAGTAAGAAAAATCACAATTCAGTGGTTATTATATTGAACTGTGGATCTGAGATTTCATGTATCGTGTCCTGTTACCACAAAAAACAACAACAAGAAAACAAACCGTATTTCATATTTTGGAGTCATTGACGCGTTATAATAGTGACAATCAAATCCTAATATTCGGATTGACAAATGTGTGTGCATTCTTATAGCAAAGCCACATCGGGCTATCTGCTATGTCCACCCAGGGGAATCGAACCTCTGATATCAGTATTGTAAATATGTAGACTTACCGCTTGACAAGATTAAACCATGAGTTGGTGGTTGATAGCATTCTTGCTGCCTTCTCCGTATTCTATAACTTCAAAATTAGAAACGACAAGTGTAGATAGCCTTTATTTAGCTTTGTACAAAATCCAACAACAACAATAAATATATCGATGTGCTGTATTTTCCGATAAATTTAAAACTAACAGGTAACAAATATTAAGTTAATAAAAAAACGGGGTTCTTACAATTTGCTCACCCTGAAAGAATTAGTCGTACTCGACTGAATAAAGTCGGCTAACACAGTTGTTTTATTTTGAAGCAAATAAACCACTATTATCAAAATAAGAATATATTTTCATAGTTAAATGTTTCTTAAAATGATCGGCTTCTTTGTTTGTAATGGCAATTCAAGGGAGAATGCTGGACTAATCCACCAGAAGAACTCCAATACAGTTTTGACCACAATGAATACATTGGTAATTCCACCCAGAACTAACTTTGCTTAACACTGTATTCAATCCTTAGTCCTTCACAACTTCCCCAACCCATCATTAGGTTAGTTATATTAATTAAGAGAAAGACTACTAAGATCGTCAGTTATTCATGGAGAACCCCATAAATTGGTTAAAACAAAAGTCGTGAGAGACGATACGCATGTCCTTAGTTTGTTTGTTTAGAATTAAACACGAAGATATGCAATAAGATATCTTTGTTCTTTATATCACAGGTATCGAATCCCAGTTTCTAATGTTGGAATTCTACAGTCGTACCACTGGGAAGAAAAAGGTACATGCCCTTATTAGGATGGTTTTTAGAGACAATATTAAGTCTGCAATGTGTAATACTGGAAAACGTACATTTTTACATTCTACAGAAAGAATATCCGTCCTGGCATGGCTAGCGCGTAAGGCGTGCGACTCGTAATCCGAGGGTCGCGGGTTCGAGCCCGCGTCGCGCTAAACATACTCGCCCTCCCAGCCGTGGGGGCGTTATAATGTGACGGTCAATCCCACTATTCGTTGGTAAAAGAATAGCCCAAGAGTTGGCGGTGGGTGGTGATGACTAGCTGCCTTCCCTCTAGTCTTACACTGCTAAATTAGGGACGGCTAGCACAGATAGCCCTCGAGTAGCTTTGTGCGAAATTCCAAAAAACAAACAAACAAACAGAAAGAATATCCGCCATTACATGTCACTTTAAATAAATTGAAGAAAGGTACGTTTCGCATGTAGTAGGGGAGACGTGGTATGTAGGATGAAAATCTACTTTTACACAAATTTATAAAATACGGGTTGTATATATTCCGATTGCATAAATCATCTTAAAATGTACATCTAACTCGTATCGGAATTTGGAAGAAGAAAATATCTTAATAAAGATATAAGCATTTTAAAGCTATGATATGGTTACAGCCAAAATGTTTATATACTGAGATGCATCATAGGACTATTTAATTTTAGTAGATACAAAGAGGACATTGAAATAAATTTATTAGAACTGTGAGATTTATTATACCGATTAACTTTATTCATCCAAAAACTATTCGACCTTTCACACACTGAATCCTCAATCATCGGTCAATAAATACTTCAAATTGTTCAACTGAACTAATCAAATGGTTCTTTAATTATCGTATTTATAAGCAATGTATCAATTCTTAGTTAGGAATGGAAATTTCTTTTACCAACGAATAGTAGGATTGACGGTAACATTATAATGCCCCCACGGTTGATAGGGCGAGTATGTTTGGTGCGACGGGGATTTGAACTCGCGACCCTCAGATTACGAGTCGAGTGCCTTAACCACCCAGCCATGCTGGGCTCGTGCGTCCTGTATCTTACAACTAATTTATAATATTTAAAATATTGTTTATGATACATACTCTAAGAAAGTTAAGTGATTGAGCTTTTTAATTGTGTGGATCATGTACTGAGTTTAACAAAATAAAACAGCATAAATATAGTTTTTTTTGTATATTAATTTGTTTACAAATGAGTTTGTAAATCACAGGTTACCTTTATTGTGTGCATTGAAATGGATGGCTACTGGGAGTATGGTTTCGAAATGCACAAATATAAATAACTGTTGAATTAAAATTATATAGTTACGATTTATTTCCATCTAATGTCAATAAAAGGGAAAATTCTTTGACATTGGTTTCTTTGAGAGTGATAGTGTTTGTATTGCTTCAGTTTTACAATTAGACACCTCATCCAATTATTTTGTTCTTAATACCTAAAATTATTTTGTTACGAATAATTTATAAAATTTTGGGCCACCTATTCTTCAAGTGTTGTTTGAAAGTTGATTCAGGATGTACATAAATCAGCTGATTACTGAAGTTTCACTCGGTTGACATACCCTCAGTATGTCGTCTGTTATGGAACATGCTTTTGTTGCAGTCACTAACATTTCAGTTAATCACACTGTATTGTCTTTCAACATGGAGACTTCAATTTAAAAAAAGGAAGAAAAAAAAGACGTCGTAAGACAGTGTTAGCCTGTTACAACATATGTAACGTCTTTGAAAGGGCCGAAACTACTGATAATTGTAGGTCAATATCACCGTCTATAATCATTAATGGTATTCGAGGGTGAAACGTTCTTGAACTCTTGATCATTCACCATAATTTAAGTTCAAAACGTATCATTATTTTTGTGTAATCGTTTTTCCTCCGATTTCAACATAGAATTAGATTACGACGATTGCTTAGTATACAGCGATATTAACTCTACGTTTTTCTATAATGATCGAAACGGAAAGCGACTGTGAAACAACCTGTAATCATTTTTTTTGCGACGTAAAAGTGAATGTTCCTTTCCTTTCCTATTACCACTGTCGTTTATCGTCTGCTGTACTTGCCTTATCACACCGTTCTTAAATATTGTATACATGCTTCCCAGCTATTATGAAACCGGTCACATTAGGCTAAAGACTAATTTCTTTTTTGTTGTTTTTAAATGCTTGTAATATTGCTTAGGAGGAATCTATAAAAATATAAGAGGAAGTAAACATAACTGTGAAACATAACCCATAATAATAAAAAGCTTCAATGACAAGGAACATTAAATCATGTGAAATAAGACTTTTATCGCCAGTTACATTTATTACGTTTCTGTATGACGACACAAGCCTACACTTCGTTCAATTACAATTGTTTCCAAAAGTTGAAAAGTAATTTGTTTGTTATTAACTGTGCTCTGCTCACAGGGTTATTAAATTCCGAATTTTAGCATTATAATCCCTTAGACTTACTGCTGATCCACCAGGGGTCTTAAGGGTTATCTGTGCTAGCCGTCCCTAATTTAGTAGTGTAAGACTAGAGGGAAGGCAGCTAGTCATCACCACCCACCGCCAACTCTTGGGCTACTCTTTTACCAACGAATAGTGGGATTGACCGTGACAATATTACACCCTCACGGCTGGAGGGCGAGCATGTTTAGCGCGACGCGGGCGCGAACCCGCAACCCTCAGATTACGAGTCGCACGCCTTACCCGCTTGGCCATGGGGTCTTAAGGAAAAAACACACACATTTTTTTTTAGTACTGACAAATTTTTCCATAACTTTTGCGCGCTGTGAATTTCAAAATGTGCCTGTAAGGCTTACATAGCAAAATGCGAGTTCAGTCTTACACGTATCTTGCTTTTCTAGGGATGATGGACAATATGGAGTAAATAGTCAGACAAGGTGGTAGCTTTAAAGTGAT
Organism: Tachypleus tridentatus; assembly: GCF_004210375.1. Classification (NCBI taxonomy): domain Eukaryota; kingdom Metazoa; phylum Arthropoda; class Merostomata; order Xiphosura; family Limulidae; genus Tachypleus; species Tachypleus tridentatus. The sequence continues at coordinate 80,949,871 of NC_134837.1, forward strand.
ATAGTTTAGCTTAATATAAGCTTTATTTATTACGTATATAGATTTTTTTAGATGGAAATCCTATTTCGATATCCTTAATTTATTTGTGGTCATTGCTTGACTTGAAAACAATAACAAGATAACATATTGTAAAAAAAGAAGTGGAAGTGAGAGAAGAAACCAAATTTTCACGTAAAAACGCGTTATTTAGATATTTTCAAAGTAAAGCAGTTTCACTGGGTTTCAGAGAAGCGAAAGAATTAAAACAAATGATATATGAATAGACTATGACCCTCCTCCTGGTAGAAATCCCTCGTAAACTATTATCAACATTTACAAAACACTAAATCTGGGGTTGTTAAATAGCGCTTTTTTTCCTTTTGTTTTTTTCATTACATAAAAATCTTTACAGAAAGTTCATTTGGACTGAGCTTGAAACATGTGCTTACAGGTGTATATTCTTAGATATCGACCACTATAAAGCATGAACAAATAGGCATATATTCTTAGGTGGAGGCTACTATAAAACACTTGTTTGTTTGGAATTTCGCACAAAGCTACACGAGGGCTATCTGTGTTAGCCGTCCCTACTTTAGCAGTATAAGACTAGGGGGAAGACAGTTAGTCATCACCACCCACCGCCAACTCTTGGGCTACTCTTTTACCAACGAATAGTGGGATTGACCGTCACATTATATCACCCCCACGGCTGGGAGGGCGAACATGTTTAGCGCGACGCGGGCGCGACCACGGATTACCATCGGATTACGGCCTACTATAAAACACCTGCTTAGTCGCATAGCACTGTAAAACGCTAACAGTCATATATTCTTAGGCCATTCCAGGCTTACAGGTGTATATTTTAAGGTATAAAACATGAACTTACACCTGCTTACAGGTGTATATTCTTAGATATAGATCACTGTAAAACATAAGTTTTGTATTTTTTTTTATTATAGCAAAGACACATGGGGATATCTGCTGTGTTTACCGAGGGGGAGCAAACCACTGATTTTAGCACTGTAATTTCGTAGACTTACCGCTGCCCAACGGGGGACATAAAACATGAACAAACTGATATATAATCTTAGATATAGGCTACTATAAAACATGATTTTTGAAAATTAAATTTTCATCTAATATGTAGTAATACTAAAACGCAAGGCTTCATATAAGATATTTTAACTGGTGGACAAAATTCAGTGTAAATTAAAGTGCTTAAGTTATTTTAATAATGACGACTATGAATTACTTTATTTTACCTATAAAAACACTTTCATTAAAAGCAGATAAACTATAAGTAGTGTTTAAGTATACATATTATAACTCAAAGATATTATTTTTCATTATTGTAATCAGTTGGTAGGATGAAACAAAGAACTGATAAAACCCTAGTCATATTATTTTAAGACCTACTAAAACGGCAAATAAGCATGTACAAAACCTCTAATACCACTCATCCAACATGGCTACAGAGATGGTCAGTTTTCTCTTTCTAACTTGCTATAAGCTCAACATCCGATCATGTGCAATTACACATATATATAAACGTACGTATTCCGTGTTCCAAAATATATATCCAATTTTCCGGCCTGGCATGGCCAGGTGGTTAAGGTACTCGACTCGTAATCCGATGGTTGCGGGTTCAAATTCCCGTCACACCACACATGCTCGCCCTTTCAAACGTGAGGGCGTTATAATGTGACGATCAATCCCACTACTTTTAGGTAAAATAGTAGCCCAAGAATTGGCGGTGATGACTAGCTGCCCTCCGTCTAGTCTTACACTGCTAAATTAGGGACGGCTAGCGCAGGTAGCCGTCGTGTAGCTTTGCGCAAAATTGAAAACAAACCAATCCAATTTGACGAATCTCCAAGTTTTAATTACAAATATATATTTCATTCATTTTATAGTAAGTTCCAGAAAGAAAGTAGGTTATGTGGCGACTTAAAACAGCGTGTTTCTTCAAGAAGTGTATTTGTGTGTGTTTTCTTATAGCAAAGCCACATCAGGCTATCTGCTGAGTCCATCGAGGGGAATCGAACTCCTGATTTTAGCATTATAAATCTATAGATTTACCGCTGTACCAGCGGAGACCCTTCAGAAAGTGAGAATTATTCCTTGTGGAGGAAGTGTCCTTGACCTTTGTACTGTTTTAGATGTTTACAACAAGAGTCCACCAGAACGATGTAATTATCGATTTCATTAAAACAAGCGTGCGTAGAGGAGTAACGCACATGCGCTTAATGCGTTAAAATAATACTTTCACGAATGCCACTAGCGAAGCAGGCTTCACAGGAATAAAGGAATCAGAGCTTAGAAAATGTTTATGCAGCAACTGTTTAATTTGTGACAACGTAGTTTGAGACAATCGATTCATTATCTACTTTACAAACAAGACGTTTGCCGTAATTAACAATGGAACTGAAAATGTTATGTTCTTAGTTAGTTGTAAACATATTGTGCTCAGTATGTAAGCGATGCTGTTTTTTTGTTGATTTTTTTTGCTAGTTGCTCTACCTCTAATCTTATACTGCTAAATTAGGGACGGCTAGTGCAGATAGCCCTCGTGTAGTTTTGCGCGAAATTCAAAAACAAACAATCTTCTGATTAGTTCTAAAATTTCTGACCACGTGAGCTATTAGTTGATTTTAATTTATCATTCTCTGTGTCATTAGATATTGCTCTTTGTTTGTGGGAAAGTGAATGTTACCAACCTAACAGGGTTTAAAACTAAAAATACATAGGTTTACTTATCATGGTAAAATCAGTATCTGGTTTTATATCATTGGAGTACGGTACATTTTCTTTGTTGAAGTGCAGCTCAAGTAAAGAACTGGTGTTCGGTGGTTCCTTAAATAAGATACGTTATTTTGGACTTTGGAGGAGGACATTAAATATCTTCGTCGGTAAAAGTCACCTTGTGAGCGGTGTGAGGGCAACCAAGGAAAGACAGCTAGCTAGCTTAGACGAGGCGTAACAATACCAACTCACAATTAATTTGCGCGTCGTGAACCTGGACCATCTATCAAATATTTTAGTCTAGCTCAACTAGAATACTCAGTATAGTTACAAGTTTATAAAATGTTTGATTATAAATAATTTATTTGTATTAACTATTTGTAATAACCATTATTATAAATTGTATTGTTTTTTGTATATTAAAATATATTTGTGTTAAGACAGAAAATTGTGTGTACCAATCTTGTTGGCAATATCATAAATTTGATACATATTAATATCTAATTAACTTCTAAATTCAAATTCAAATTTCCGGCTATTTGAAATTGTAATAAATAACGTACGTAATATAATAAATAAGAGACTCGTCCGAGGTAAGTTGTAATATGTAATACAAGATATTATAAATTATTTGCTCTAGTCCTTCTAGTCTTACACTGCTAAATTAGGGACGGCTAGCGCAGATAGCCCTCGTGTAACTCTGCACGAAATTAAAAAACAAACAGCAGACCTGGAAGAAGTTTTACAGCACCGCAAAAACAAATCGATCATTTCTTTGAATAGATCCAATTTTTAAATTTTGTTTGGTATGTACAACAAACTTGGAAACACAAAATGTAACATTGAACTTGGATGCAGCAGTGATGGTCCTGTTTAGCTGCAACGTTAATGCTCATTTTCAATAAGACAGTTCACTCGAGATGTAGTGGTATCTTTGATCCTTGTACTGTAACAACGTTTCGCTTCCAACAATAATTAAATCAATAATTCGGCAAGGTGTGACAACTAAATATGGTATACTGAGCAAAAAAAAATTGTATGTTTTCACTACATTAAATCCTTCGCATCTCTCTATTGCCATACTTTCATAAATTTGACCACACTGCAAAGGCAGAGATCTTAATGATATCACATTTGTTAGCTTTCCTATTTTGTACACGTGCAGGAGGTTGCCTCCACTTTTTTTCACCAAGTTAAAGTGTGTGTGTTTTTCTTATAGCAAAGCCACATTGAGCTATCTGCTGAGTCCACCGAGGAGAATCGAACTCCTGATTTTAGCGTTGTAACTCCGTAGACTTACCGCTGTACCAGATGGGGACACACCAAGTTAAAAATGACAGTTCTTGTCTATAATATATAGTTTGGATTTTTAAAATTACATAGTTAAATTAATTAATACATTATTTTAAATTGTTCACAAGTTCCAGGATCTGATTTATCACGATTTGCCTTCTTTTGTAGACGAATAAAAACTAACACTACCGATGTACCAGGTCATTTCTTCATCTACAAAATTGTGCTCTTCGTTTCTCTAGTTTTTCTCTTGGTTGAGATCATATGTAATCCATACCGCTCATATGTCGTCACTTTCTTCTTTTGAATCTCGATGAAGATGACAATCATAACACCACCGTAGAAACAGTAAGGTCTAGAAAAGTGTTTCTCCAATTGAGGGTAGCAAGGCAAGATTATAAAAATAAATATTGAGATAACGGATATTATAAAGTACGAACTTTAGTTTGCAATCACTTTATGTGTGTGTGTGTGTGGGGGGAAAGAGGCGTCACAGTCTGAAATATTTTCAAAATGGGGACCTATAAAATAGTTTTTGTTCGAATTTCGTCCAAAGATACACGACAGCTCTCTGTGTTAACTGTCCCTAATATAGCAGAGTGAGACTAAAGGGAAAGCAGCTAATCATTACCCTCAACCTCCAACTCTTACGGTACGTTTTTACCAATGAATAGTGAGCTTGACTGTCAGATCATAACGTCCGAACAACTGAAAGAGCAAGCATGTTTGGTACGAAGAGGATTCGAACTCGTGATCCTCATATTACGAGTCGAGCACCCTAACCGTCTGGTACCCGCAAACTCCTTAAAGAACTATTAGCAAAGAGTAACCCAGTTGCGTGTTGGAATCGCCGAATGGAATAGTGCTAAACCTCCTTCATTTTACTCAAGTTATTTATAAATTATATTTTTAGGATAAGGTTTAATAACACAGTATTATCTATTTCATTTTCAACTTCGCTTATTTACGCATTTATTTTATTTCAATTAACTCTACTATTGTTATAAACTACGGTTTTAATATTTCTAATACGAATGTTTCCTTGTCACAGGGTCCAATCATGGTGATAATGTAATTAGACAGAAATTTTGTGTAGTAAGAAGAAATCGGGGTGATATAAAAACCAGACTCGGTGATTTATTAAGCAATCAACCAAGCAGTGAGTTATTCAATTCAGTGTATGTTAGTCACTTAATTATTGAGAAATGTTACCTCTATCCAGTTTGTCAACGTGTTTGTTGTCGATCGATTAGCGAATAAATTGTGGACGTTTGTGAGTAAGTTAGAATTACGTTAGTTTTGGAGTTTCTGTTAAAATGCTGCCTGGAAGTAAAAGTACCCTATGACAAACCTTATCGAAGAAATGAATTAATTTATTACGTTACGTGGATTGGACTTTGACATTATTTTTACCAAACAATCCAAAAGAACTGGCCCAAAGATGGGTGTCAGCATTGGTGTCAAAAGTAAAATGTTTTCGTATCGTGTTCCATTTGTAGTTGTACCTACATTAGTATTTAAAATATGACAACAAATATCATGACCAACAAGTGGTTAAAGAATAAATCAATGGCAGAATAAAACATTTGGATAATAATTTGATAAATACAAAGATAAAATCATCCACACCACTTTTTGCATCTGCAACTCGTTTCAACCTACTATAAAATATGGAAGATAAATATCTTTTTGATAACACATCTGTTAGCTCTACGGCTGTACCATCTATGAATACTGTATCAATTATATCGCTATCAAATTCACTTTCAGAATTTAATTAGCCTGTCTAACATCATTTTCAAATCGAAAAACCAATATATTATATTGAAAAAGGTACCATCTGAGGCATACCAGGCTCTATTCGAAATAATTAAGCAATCCTCTCATCCGCAGCGGTAACAACTATCAAGTTAATTTATCTTAGAGTGGCACACTAGAAGGAAACATCCAAAATAAATTTTCAGATCAATATTCAGAGAAAAGAAGAAACTTAAGTGGAACTTTTGGAAGATTTAGAAAGGTTTACTCGATTATCTTACCTGGATGCTCCATGTTAAATAATGGATTTGCCGGCGCATGAAAAATTAATAGATACCACAACAGGAGAGGATATGAGAATTAGGCTGAACAAAATTGAATGTACATTTTTATAAAAAGCTCTTCAGCTTGCACTGAAATTGAATTCAATAAAGTCATAAATAAAAAAACTTAAGATATCATTTAGAAGTTACAGGATCATTATATGAAGTAATATTGAAACATCATCTTCCACTGAAGATAGTCCAAATGAATTGAAAGGATTAAGTAGACAAGTAGTTATATGAAGAAATAAAGACAAGAGGTGTTTCAATCGTAACTTGAGAGAACATTTTGCAAGAAACTGCAAAAAAACAAAACATGTAGAGAGTAAAAACTCCTTCCACAAGATATCAGAAAAAGGAATCTGCTCTAAGTATGGTAAACACGTCCATTATAAGGTTAGGAGCTGTAACCTTAAATGTGTGTCTCAGAGCCCAGTAACATTTGAAAACTACCAATCAAGCATTGGAAAAACAGGAATCATCTTGACCTATGAAACAAAGCCCAAATAAAAATACTTCACCTGTCCTAAATAAAATAAGAAGTTCATAAGAAACCAGTCCATGACTCCAAGGTTTCTTGATGAAAAGCTCAGTGGTAAGTTGACTGACACTGGTTCTACAGCTACAGTTTGATTTGGTAATGAAGCATTGGAACTTGCCTCCATAGAAGAGTAAGTAGGATGGATTGATGCAAATAGAAAGTGGACATAGGGCATCAGCAAGAGAAAAATTGTAAGTTACCCTTACTGTAGGAAACTTCATTTCGTAACTTGTTTGGGTAATTAGCATAAAGAAAGATTACATATTGACAACTGACTTCGTGCAGAATCATTGATACAAGATTAGGCGAGTTTTAAATGGTTTAATAGTGTCTAAGGCCAGAAAGCCCCTGTGCATTACATAAGAATTACGAACTTCTAACGACAACAAGAGCAGTTATTTTAACATCAAGAAATGAAATATTCGTATCAGAACTTACTAAGAATAAAACTACATATAGTGACCGGGTTATAGTAGAACCAAACATACAAGTGTGACTTCATAGATTAATTAATGAATTGTCAAAACTGGTTCAGGTTCACAACAAATTATAAAATTTTAGTCAAATCTGGATGGAACTTTGCAAGACGTAAAACTCTACAAGTAATATTTCCACATCAGAATATTCACCTTTAAGGTAAGATGTAGGAAGCATGCTGTGAAATTCTCAGGTAAAGATAGCTTGCTGCCTCACACACAATACCTGATTAACGGTAGCTGTGATGATCTTACAGTTGATACATATAGATAACGGGTTCGCAGAATATCAAAACATCTTTTGCAGTGAAATTCATGACTTTAGACAAATCCTCTCGAACCCGCACCCTATGATTACGAGTCGAGCGCCTTAACCATCTGGCCATTAATTCTATTTGGATCAAAAAGCTCACACCTTCAGCTGATAAATTATTTTGAAACTTCTTTTAAATCTAAAGTTGTATGTGTGGAAAAACGACATGCTAAGTTACTGATACGAATTCATATAATATTTCATTGAAACATCCTTTCAGAGCATTAAAAAATCCAAAGAGCGTAAGTAACTTAAGAGCTTTAGTTTCAAATATGTAATTGAAATTGTAAACTATATTTCTCAAATAATTAAAAATTTAAACCACATTTGATAGATAATTAAAGCTATTTTATCACTTAGATATATTCTTATCACACTTGATTTCTAACTCTGTTTAAATGGTCTTCGCCGTAGCTCAGGAGTAAGTTTGAGGGATTATAACGCTAAAATTTGGTGTTCGATGTTTTCTGTAGGTAGCCGATTTTACAGCTTTAGCTAAAATAAATAACAGGTAGCTCAGCTGTGTTGAAGAAAGCTAACTTACGTTATCAGTCCTCACAGGTGTTACTATATAAAACGGGATTCAATGTTATTCCATGTGTCATACAGAGAGACATGGTCCAGACTGACCTTCTCGGAACTTACGTGGTAAAAGACGACTCGACATTAAATCTTTCAGGTATCACGAGATAAAAGAGAATTATGTAACAAGGAATAGTAGATGTTAAAATCAGTGAGCCAGAATTACTGTTGCATTAGAGACACACTGCCCAGTAAGTATAAACAATTGCACAATATAAAACAATAAGTAATGATTGAAAGTAACGTGTTTATGTTAGAGACAGCTTAAGTTCATTCTGGATTCGAAGTCTGTATAATCAGAGTTCTGGTATTTCCTTTTCTAATGAAGGATGCACGAGCACTATGTTCATAAATTTCCAATGTGAAAATCAATCCATTATTTTATTGTTGATTTATTATAAACATTTTTATGCACTTAGCACACTAGCATTGCCAAGTTTTGACAAAAAATGAGAACTGTAACGAGAAGATCTGTTTCTTTTGTTTTTGCGCAAGGCTACATGAGGGCTATCTGTGCTAGTCGTCCCTACTTTAGTGGAAGGGCACTTAGTCATCACCACCCACCGCCAACTCTTAGTCTACTCTTTTACCAATGAATAGTAGGAGTGATTGCAATTTTATAACGATCACACGAATGAAACGGTGAGCATGTTGGGTGTGACAGAGATTCGAACCCGCGACCCTCTGATTACGAGTCTAGCGCCTTAACCACCTAGATATGCCAGGCCTCCGAGAAGAAGAAAAGTAAAATTCATTCGAATTATCCCTTGTGTCACAGAGTTTTACTATGGCGAATACAACTAAAACACCACACACACATAACTGATGACCATCATTACTCAAACACGTTTTTCAATTTGCTCTTACACAGTGTCACTTTTGGGGGGGAATTCTTCAAAATCGGTCTAGCTATTTGAAATGCAGTGAATCGATTGTTCAACTACGTTTAAGGGGTATTTTCCCCGCCGCAAAGAAGTACATTATTTTAAAAGACTTGTTCACTGGGTAACTCAGTGGAGTAGATTAGACGTTTTAGTGCAGTACATTAGTCATATTCCAATATCAAAATAAGTTTATTTGGTAAGTGTAGGACAATTTGTGCTCAAAACACTTTAAGCGATAAGTCCATATCATTTTTCAGTTAAAGTTAAAAACATTTTAGAAGTTGTTATTTTATACATGCTGCTGACCTTGGTAGCAGACGAAGCTTTCGTCTGTCTACAGTTTACGATGGTTGCTTTCCGCGCTGTATTTAAAAAGCTGCGCTCGCAGACAAAGCTCAACATTCACTTTTGAAATGACAGGAAAACAGTTTGATTTCGAATTTCGCTCAAAGTTACTGAAGGGCTATCTGCACTAGCCGTCCCTAATTTTGTAGTGTGAGACTAGAATGGAAAGCAGCTAGTCATCACCACCCACTGCTAACTCTCAGGATACTCTTTTGCCAACGAATAGTGGGATTGACTGTAACAGTATAACACCCCCACGGCTGAAAGAGCGAGCATATTTGGTGGGACGGGGATTCGAACTCGTGACCCTCAGATTACGAGTCGAGTGCCTTAACCACCGGGCCATGCCAGGTCAGGAAAACAGACATGAATAATGTTGATAATAAATGTTATTCCGAAACCAGGATATTCTACACTAAACTGTTAGTAATTATTTACGCTATTATTCACATTTCAAATGTGACGTAAGTTAAGTAATAAAAATGTAAACTTACTGTATGCAATTGTTGAGTGGTTCTTAGCATGACTGAAGTTCTGAACAATTTATTATCTCAAAGAATAAAACATATAATGTGAGGGATGCAGAAAAAACTGGTTCACTACATTACACAAGTGCATAGAAAAAAACTGGTTCACTACATTACACAAGTGTATAGAAAAAACTGGTTCACTACATTAGACAAATGTATAGAAAAACTGGTTCACTATATTACAGAAGTGTATAGAAAAAACAACAACTTGTTTTTTAATCTATTCTTCACTGTATATAGTGTTGTCTGGGCCAGTTTAAAGAATGCCATAAAGTTACTGTCCTAATATCCAGTGTTTTGATTACGTTAACTCTTCGTTTTCTTTGTCATAAAAGCTATAGGCGGAATCTAGACGTTCAGGCTTTTATTTTAAAAAAGCTGTAGGGGTATGTATAACAACACAGTTATTCTGTCACCAGTGCTTTCAAGTGTGCGTGTGTGTTCCCAGAAGATAAGGTCTCACCCACGCAAAATACAGCTAGTGGAACTAAGAATAAAAGTTTGCTGTTTCTATGGAGAATTTTATAAAACGTTGAAATTAACTGTCATTTTTTTTCAAAACATAGAGTGTTATCGTTTATCCAGTTTTTGTTCTTGTTGTTGTTTTCGGATTTAAAAAGGGGGAGTAACCTTTCGAAGAAATGGAACTCCGCGGAATTCAGACAACTCCACGTGTAAGTCACCACGTGCAAGACCCTAGTTATAGATTACATCATGCACGGACGAAGATCGAAAAATAACACCATGTCAAACCTCTCCTTTTATAGCAGCTGTTCTTACTTTTAGAATAAACTTGATGAATAATTTTCGAAACCTACATATTATATAACTGTTCGGCTCTTGTTGTGTCTGAATACATGTCTGAACTTTGAACTTTTGAAATCGATATATTAATAATATGTTTTCAGACAACACTTGAGAAAAGTTTTATGTGGTTGCATTTGTTCCATTTTTGATGGAGTTTTTTATATCATAAACTATAATTGAAAGTACTATTCATTTCCATTTGATGGATACATATTTTGTGCATCAAAGGGATAGATACTTTCCATGGCCACATTAAATTAGTTATCCTATATCTTAGTATTATTAAAACTATTAAAAATAGACAGATCTTTCAGCATCGTTGATATGTTCATGTTGGTTACAAATGACCAGTGAAAAGTACAATGTTTTCTTCTAACATCGAATTGAGTGGTCCTAGGCCCTCACCAGCAACTCGGGATGATACCGGCACCACCCTGCTTTCCGTAAGTAATGCTCGCTGAGGGACGAAACTCTGGTCATCAAGAACCGTTGTGACTTTAGTACCGCCCATATCAAAAAGAGATTTAAGAATTATTCTACTCTGGACCTCTTGCAGTCTTCCATTCTCAAGTAATACAGTATTATTACTGTTAGTATTGTTATTATTACTATTTTAAAATTCTTCGTTGGGTAAAACGCAGTTCCAAGTATCCAGTAGTACGGAAACTACATTATCTGTTTTTTTATTGTAAAACTGAAATTTTTCTAATATCTAAATACCAGTTAAATCTGAATGGACCACTGAATATTTGTTCCAGGCAAAGCTGTGTGAATATTTGTCATATCTGATACACAGGCATAGCCGTATAAAACACTTGGTATTTCTGATTCTAAGGTCATTATGTGCTTGTAAGGTAAAGCTTGATGAAACAGTTGATACATTTAATTCTCAAGTGAAACCATGTAGCCACTTGATATATTTGATTCTTATATAAAGTTATATGAACACTTCTTACATATTATTATTATATAAAGCCATATTAACGTTTGGCATATCTGTTTTTTTTTTTATATAAAGCTATATGAACGTTTCGTAATCTGATTCTCAACTAAAGCTGTCAGAAACCTGAAGTATACTGCTATAACTCTGTTTAATTCAAGTTTCTTCTATAATGTGTTCTTTATAGAATATGAGCTACATAAATATTTGTTTGTTCAACTAAAGAAAATTATAATTAACTGTTTCCTTATTATACATTAATACTAGTAATTGAAGTGAAAACGCAGTTTTGACGTGTAATTGAAACAAAGTGTTTTAATTTCTAAATATACGAGTGTTAGGCATGATTACAATGGCTTTTCATACAATCTAACAAAACTAATAGAATATATAAAACTAATATATTTTCTTATTGCTGTTGTTTTATCAAAACAAAGCAGAATGATGGCACCTGTTGTTGTTTTTCTCAGTGTGACTTTTAGAAGTGAAATATTATTATTTATCTGGATAAAATAGTCTGGTTCTATTTGACAAGGCCTGTTTTCGAGAAAAAACTTCTTAGGTGTGAAATAACACAACCGTGTGATTACTCTCGTCTATTTAGATAAGCTGTGGCTGATGTTAAGTGTGAAAAGTATATATATGTGTGTGTAGATAAATATTAATACACATAACTGAAATATTTATATAGAACTTCTAGAGAAAATAAAATGAACTGTCACGGATACGGTCAATACATTTTCTAAATACCTAATTGGTAATTAGTAAAAAGCCGCTTGAAAATTTTTTCTACTTAAGGGGAATATAATGTTACCTTTTATCACACTCCATATTATTTTATGTATTTGATGTTATAGATTATAGGGATAAATATCGCCTAGTGAGTAAAATTTGTTCCCTGAGAGTTTGTTTGTTTAAAATTAAGCACAAAGCTTCATAATAAGCTATTTATGCTCTCTCCACCACGGGTATCGAAACCCGGTTTCTAGCTGTGCTACTTGGGGGCAGTTTTCCGAGAGAGCCACATGAAATTTAAAACATGTCACAAGTTTAGAGTTTTATGTGGCTACTAATCCAGATGTGTGTGTATTAATATTAGAAGTAATCGATTTTATGACGCGTATAAAAACATTGTGTAGTTTAAAATACGTGAGAAGTGTAACATGTGGTGGACGTACAACCAAAAACTAAATAATCATGAAACATGTAGGGGTTGTTCGAGTTTCCTTTCTCAGAAGGTAGTAAGTAATACACGTTCGAAGAAGAAAAGTGGCTATATTAAAGAAAGTCATTATTTTGTCTTCGTGTAATGAATGGAACGTTGCTAATATATAATTAAAAGGTACATGGTTTCCAATCTATTGGTTACTTTAAACATGCAACAAAATTATTAATATGCAGAATAATTTTGATACATGTAGTTGTATCCGTTTTGTATTTATCTTTACTTCTCTATTCATTCCGTCAACATATAAAATATAATGAGACCATTTATATACAAGAGTAATTGCACCGTAATGAAACCTAGTACGTCCAGGTCGACACATATTACAAACATATTTTCAATGATATGTTACTCTGAAGCAATCTAATTTAACTGAGTATTAAATTTGAAACTAATATATCTTTTGTTTATACTCATGGGTAAAATAGTGATAAACACCCTGGTAAGAAATTCATTCATAAAGTAAATAAGTATATTAACTGGCTAGGTATGTTATTGTTGCATTGGTTATAATTGCTGGGCGGAATCTTTAAAATTATTCAGTAAAATAGAACAATACAAAGTTCAAGCCACTTAATTAGAATGAAAACGTTTTATTTCATTCAATACAAGTTAGAAAAGTTAAACTGACTTATTTTCACTAATAAGCTTAAGTTCACAGCAAACGCTGATATGCTAGTACTGTTTCCCCAAAACACAAATTCAATACTTACATCATTAAGCTAACTGACTAAGAAACTCAATAGTTAAAGAAATCATTCTAATGAACTCAATGTAATGTACTAAAAGACTCAAAAATCAACAATCGTTGAATTTAGCCTAATTCATGCTTCATACTGTTCAAACTGTTTTAAGACTTTTGAGAAATTTCTACAAGCTAAGCCATGCATTGTTATATAACTCAACTATCCTTGGAGCAAAAAAAAGACTTAAGACGACTGAAATGAAACATGGTCTACAACATTATACAAGTGATAATCATACTTCCTACTGTTACACTGCATTGCATATAACATTCAAATATAGATAAATGTACTTAAAAATATTCGTTGTAGAATTTTGTTTGTTTGTTTTTCGCACAAAGTTACAGGAGGGCTATCTTCGTTAGCCGTCCCTAATTTAGCAGTATAAGAAGAAAAGGAAGTCAGCTAGTCATCACCACCCAGCGCCAACTCTTGGGCTACTCTTTTACCAACAAATAGTAGGATTTACTGTAACATTATAACGCTCTCACATGTTTGGTGCGACGGAGATTCGAACCCGCGTCCCTCAGATTACATGTCCTTAACCTACCTGGCCATGCCGGGCCCGTGGTAGAAATAGTAAACCTTTCATATAGAGAAAACAATGGATTGTCTAATACCATATAGAGCAACATAGTAACTAACGTTTCCATGTATAATGTGGAAAGAAAATATCACTTTTAATATTAATGTGTGTGTAAGAAAAAACAGTTAATGTAAATAATAATATACGTCTGCTCACAATTCCTTATTTTTTCTTTGTTTCGGAAGTTCGTGCGAAAGTACGCAAGGACTATCTGTGTTAGCCATCTTTAATTCTGAATGACAGATTAGAGGGAATGGAGTTAGTCAACAACACCCACTTCCAACCGACAGTGTGGAACACGATTTTTGTGGTAACGGGACGCGGACCATGGACCCTCGGACGCACTAAAAACTAATCATTACCTTGTTTTTGTTAGTATTAGTAATAACTAAGACGTAGCATTTAGTGACATACATTTGATTTAATTGAAATATATATATAGTATGTATCAAAATAATAACCAAGGATGCCAATTTGTAAATCTCAGAATGACCAGTTTCTATGTTCACATGTTATTTTCAAGCTGTGCTATTTTTTCTTTGATTTGCTTTTCCTTTTCTCATTTCCAAACCATACACAAATGAAAGCTACTTTGTTTTACACGAAGTATATACAAAATCTTCGATAAATTGTTTACATCCAAAATTTCTAAACACATAAATAAACGCACCCCCTCTATCTTATGCAGCAACGTTGTTTTCAAACGTGAAAGTGAATATAACTTGCTATGTACATAAAACTGGTTCTGCGGATACAAAGGGACGATTTGTAACGTATCAGCAGATTTAGTTAAGCACACTCATATCGAATTCTATAGACTAGATTGTGGGTCGCCTGAGAGAATTGGATAAGAAGTTCGTGTGTGTGTGTGTAAGGCATTTCATAACGAAAGTTGGTAGTTTTGTCACACACACTTAAAGATATTCGCGTTATTATATACTTTACAGCATGCATTGTTCCTTGTCTGTATGAGTTATAAATGTGTGCGTGAGTCGAAGGTTGCAGAAATGTTTTGTTTTTGTTGCAACACTAAGCCAGACTGATATTGTATGTGAACTTTAAAAAAAGTCTCCTATATCACTCTCTTTGAATATATTTCAATGCATAGATAAAGTCCAAGCGTTTCTCTCATATCACTTTGAAATAGTGAAATAAAAGTATTCGAAAAAATGTGCTTATATTTGGTTGATATAAATAATAATAGCACAAAACATTTGTTTATATAGAAGAAAATAAAGCATGCCTCAGGTAATTATGGTTCTAGTCTCGTGACAGTATTTTCTATCTAGCCTGACGTGTACACCCTTGTGCAAATTAATTGAAACAAGACAAAAAATTACGATTTCTTTCAATTTTTTGCGTTTTATTTCTGAGAATTCAAAAATTACTCACAAAATAATACATGATATGCCCGCCTTTATTTTTCAGAAGATCATTAATCTGCTTTGGCATCGAGTCCACAAGTTGACTGCAATCTTTACTAATTTTTGGATTGCGGTACCACACCTCAATTATGGCCTCAATTAGCTTATCTTTCGTAGTACAGTCTTTTCCGTGAAGTCTTTCTTTACAAATCACCCAAAGATTTTAATAGGATTTAAGTCTGGAGAGTTTCCAGACCAGTCTAGCACCTTTATTTGCGTTGTAGTCATAAAATTCTTCACAAGTTTCGATGTGTGGCATGGAGCCAGATCTTGCTGAAAAATGCCAGATCCATTTGGAAATCTCTTTTTCAATTCTGGAACGACTCTTCTCTACAAAACTTCGATGTACTGTGGTCCTCACATCATACCTTCTACAATATGTAAGCCTCCAACGCCATAGTAGCTAAAAAAGCCCCAAAACATCTTCTTCAAGGGATGTTTTACGAATTAATTGATGTGAGATTCTCGACGTTTCTCACCTGGAGATCTGCAAGCATGCAGACTTCTTTGACCCTGTACGAAGAAATGAGTCTTGTCACTGAATAACACATTTCTCCGTTGTTCTTGAGTCCAGATTTTGTATTTCAGACCACATTGATGCCGTTTTTTTCTTCATTGAGTTGGTAAGATTTTGTGTTTCGCCTGGTCTCCTTGCCCTTCTAACGCAATTTCGAATGACGTAATATTCCTCAAAATTTCGTCATATAACCCAAAAATAGATTGACCGTACTGCAAAACACAGCTAATGACGCCGTCTGTGTGAAAAAATGACTATTAAAGGAAATCAGCGGGTCCAGCGAGCCTACACCGACCGCCATGCTGAAAATATTGTAAAATGACCATTTGTTTCAATTAATTCGCACAAGGGTGTACTAATGTAGTAGCTTGTGTTTACTGGTTGGTTCTCTGGTCTGGTATGTTTACGCGTTTTACTTACTCGAATCTTTTCGGTTTGATCAATGAAATATTAGGTGTTGTGTGCTGTTCGCTAAAACCGTAGTTATCGATCTGTGATCCCAGTGGTCCGTAGAAAGGTTGTATAGTTACAAAAAAAATGTCAGCATAATATATAGATTCTATTGTGTTCTGCCAAGATAAGAAAAAAGAAATTCTGGTGACTTGGGAATAAAAACGTTTGAAAACCACTGTTGTATGAGATTTTAAGAGATTTTCTGCAGGTGTTACGTCATTAGCGTATACTTAAGCGCATCTCGTCCCAGTCGTAAAGGTTTAGGATATATACATATTTATCGTATTTGATTACATCTTTCAAGATAACTGATGGAGTTGATAGTTTTTGGTAACACGTGTGATAATAGATCTAAGACCATTGGTTGTGTGGCGTGAGAAAAACTACTGACACTTATTCGGACTTCCAAACCTCACAGATGGAAGCGTAAATAGTGCTGTCTTAGTAAAATAAGTGCCTCCTGGAGTATGACCCACCTGTCAAGCTTAATTTTTATTCACGAGATTCACATAATAAATGAAACCAATATCGTTGTTCAAGCCTTAAACGTCTGCAACACCTTCTGCAAACAGTTGTGGTAAAGTGGTGATTTCTAATGAAACGAAATGATAAAAGTAATACAAAAAAGGCAATTACACTAAACACATAGTATTAAAAAAGTTTACTGGGTTGTGTGATAAACCTATCTGGATGACGCGTTTGTGTCTTTACTAAGTCGAGTAACACTATTTGCCGTATCTCGCGTTACCTTGCTGCCTCTTTATTCTTTCTACACAATAAAATTACAAAACATTACAGTTGGATTTTTCTCTCTATATATATAGTGGCACCGCAGTATGTCTGCGGACTCACACCGTTAAAAAAACAGATTTCGATACCTGTACTGGGCAAAGCACAGATATCGCATTGTGTAACTTTGTGTTTATTTCCAAACAAACAAAAAACTCTCTGTGTAATTTCACGTTTACATTTTTAGAATGCTATAAGCTATTTCTTTACTTTGTTCTTCTAATTTCAGTGATAGATCACACCAACTCAGGTCATTTGCATAATTAGATGACAAAAGAAAGTTTTTATTAAATTTAAAAGTGATTTGTTTCATGTGAATACAGATATACTATACTTCGAACGTAATGAAATAAATTGAGAATGCTCCTATATAGACATGAGATAACACGTTCTTCAGAAGGAGTGACTGTTTCTAACAGTTATTATTTCGTCATCCGAGACGGTTTTAACACCCATCATTAAACAGGGTAGTGCTTAGTATGTAGGTAGGGATAAGAAAAAAAAAACCTACTGCTTTACGAAGGTTACAAATAACTGCTAAAGTTGAGTTATAACCTCAGTTGAGAACCTAACTGCCATTATCAAGTGTTTCACAGCCTTTTGAGATTAGCAATATCATTGACAAGTGTTGGTAAAGTGTAGAACTGGGAGCTAACTGAAGATACAAAGTGTTCATCTTTCTTTTCTCTTTTATTTCCACGTTACTCAAAAACCAGTGAAGTTTCCTTAGCAGCTGTTACTAAGACAGAAAAGAATTTCACGAGTACTTGGGTATAAGCTATCACTAAGTAGACTAAAGTTTAGGATGTAGGGATGAGTCAAGGAACAAATGTCCGCCGCATTGAATCTATTGCTCTATAATGCTTACAAATAACCTTCTAAAGTTGTGTTATAGCTTTATTTGAGCAACTAAATTGCTATTATCGAGTGTTTCACATCTTATATAACAGTGATGTTATTTTGTTCTTCTACCACACGTACTTTTGTGGAGAAATAGTAAAAAGGAAAGAATATATTATTTCTACGTTTCAAGAATATCAATTTCATTTCTAGTCGTTAGATGGAAGTAAAAATTGTTCCTATATAACGAACATTTGTGACTTTCGAACATGATATCTGGTAAAACAACCTCAGTAAAAATAAAGAAATTATACTTTAAATTAATGCTCAAAGTTTCATGAATTCAGCATTTAGTTGTAAGTAAAAGCTATTTGCGAAAAGATTTGGCTAACATCTGAGTCGTAATCGGCCTTTAAAATACATGGATAATTCTTGTTAGTGGTGTTTTTAATAGCTTATATTGTGATGCTCTTTTTAAATAACTCATTTGCTTTATCGTCAGTGTGTATTCTTTAGTACTCTTGTTTACTCATAAATATCTATGTGTGAGCTTTAGAGCTTTGTAGTTGTGTAAAATTGAACTTCAAGGTCCTGCAATGTTGAAATCTAGTGAAATTGTGAAATGTATGTGCTTGAATTTATTTCTGTGAGATGAAAAAAAAATCCTAACTCAGTTTATCTGTTGAAAATTTCCGACAAAATAAATCTTGTTTTTCTTTTGTAAAGGGAGAAAACATAAAGTTAAGAAATGAAGTAAAAACCCGTAAACTGCGTGTGTGCTGCTTAAACGCCATGTCGTGAGTTTGGATAATTTCAAGTACAACGTTTGGAAATAAAACCTATACTTAAATAAAACACGTTCGTTCCTTCACTTACTATCTGCTCAAGTTTCTGCGCATGCTGCCATATAGCATCGTTTGTGAATTTCAAGTCAGATCATTGTATATTAAAATGTTGTATATTCAGTTAAAAACGGGCAAAAATAGAAATGATTCATCCTTTAATGTGTGGTATAGTAAACTAATACTTAAACATTTTCTCTTATGCATGCAAGAGTATGGAAGAACATGTTACAGATATAAAAACACCTTCTTTTACACTAACAGTGTGGCCTGGCATGGCCAAGCGTGTAAGGCGTGCGACTCGTAATCCGAGGATCGCGGGTTCGCGCCTGCATCGCACTAAACATACGCCCTCCCAGCCGTGGGGGTGTATAATGTGACGATCAATCCCACTATTCGTTGGTAAAAGAGTAGTCCAAGAGTTGGCGGTGATGACTAACTGCCTTCCCTCTAGTCTTACACTGCTAAATTAGGGACGGCTAGCACATATAGCCCTCGAGTAGCTTTGTGTGAAATTCCAAAACAAACAAACAAAACACTAACAGTGGGAAAACAGTTTATTTACTCGCTCATGTGTAATGAATTTATATAGATGTTTTTGCACGAAATGTAATTCGATGATAAATTACGCGGGTTTCATTTTCAATAGCATAGATCAAGTGACGTAATTGGCACGCACGTGTATGATATTACGACTGTTGTGCATTATACTGCACCCTAAATTATATCGTTTTATTTCATAGAGTATTATTTTATATAATATTTAAACGTACTCTTAATATGCACGTTTTCAAATATTTAAGGCAAGCACTACAATAAAAAGTTTAATTTTGTTATCGTAGAAAGAATTGCATATTTTGTTTTTCATAAATAGCGTATATCTATCATGGCCTGAACCATTTGAACGGTTTTAAATAAATGGGAACTTAATGAAAGAAAACTTTAATAGAACAAAATGTCTTCATTTTTGGACTTAAATTTGTGTATGGGCAACATAATGATACTTTATTACCATAAAAAATGAAACGATTTGTTACTTGTACTTTCGCGCAAAGCCTCATGAGGACTTTCTGCGTTAGTTATTTCTAATTTTTGTTTCTTTGAATTACGTCCAAAGCTACACAAAGAACTATTTGTGCTCTTCCAGCCACGTGTATTAAAACTTCCTTTCTAGCATTACAGGTGCGGACACCGGGAGGTCTCTAATTTATTAGTGATAGAGAGAAGGCAGTAAGTCAACATCACCCACTATCAACTCTTGGATTACTCTTTTACCATGAATAGTAAGGACTGATCGTCACATTATAACACACCCGTGACTTTTAAGTTCGTAAACTCAATTCTGATTTAAGTGAAGCCCGAGTGGATAATCATCTATCAACTCAGCATAGTTTTCTAAAAAAGAATTTTTGCAGACACGTAAGGTGAGGCCTAGTGATTAGATGGCCAAGCTGCTGATCTCAGGATCTGGAGTTAAACTCTGTCAATTGTAGTTGCGGTATGAAAATGACGGTTAATTTCCTTATTGAATTTCAATAGTCAGTGAAAGTGGCTGCTGGATCTCTGCATTCCCTCTGGTCAATAATTCGCGATTAGGAACAACCTTAAGGGTATTTGACCTAGCTGTTTAATCCAAGTACGCATAAAATACCGTTCAGGTTAAACATATTCAGATTTAATTATATTAACTTCTACATTACTCCTATTAATGGTGGACGCAGCATTGTACTATAATAGAGCTCTTGCTTATATGATACTGAAAGAAGTTTTTTAATACGCGTTATACAATCCCCAACTTCGCGAAATATTTATCCTGTTGCATGTAAATTTGCAATAGGCGTCACAATTTTCCTGTTTCGCCTCTATTTTCCGTCACAGAGAACGTTATTTTTCTCAATACTCAGGGTACAGATATATTGTCATGAATACGCCCCACTCGGATTTAATAGCACTCTCGACATCTATATAAATATAACAGTGGTTTCTGTTGTATATCCGTGTAAATACTTCACAGGGTGTGCAAGAATTTTTACCAAAATAGATATGAAGGTTTATTCGGTCCATGAGGAAATACACCGAACTTTTTAATTTTTAATTTTGCGCTTTTTATGAGTGTTGTTGCGAAGTATTTTTTCCCACTACTTCGCCTCTGTTAATTAATCTCCACCAAATCTGGCATGAACGTTTGTTGGATAAATGAGATACATGCAAATTTACGGTTACATATTTTCTGTTTTCTAATTTTATGGGCGTTTTGAATTAAAAAATCTATGTAAAAAACAAAGCAACTATCATTCATGTCGTAATATAACCTTTCATTAATCTTAAATGTACATAACTTCCGTCTAGGGTACGGGTACCCCAGCTAGTTATTTTAAATGAGATACTATGTATGCAAAATGTGCTAGAAAAAAACGTTATTATTTTTTTTATAATATACAACGTTGTTGTTTTTTTCTAAACAGAACGAACCACGCTTAAAGGTATAAAAGATCGTACAATAAATTACATTTTTTCTTTAAATTTTAAATCGCTGTCTTCTATCTAATACAGCAGCGTATGAATCTTGAAAATCTCTTTAATACTGGCCTCCAATTGGTACAGCCGCGTGTCTACGAATTTGTATGGCTATAACCGGGTTCCGATCCCCATGGTGGCAGAGCATCTTTCTGTAGTTTGTGCTTAGCTACAAGCACCAAGTTTCACGATGAAGCCACTAAAACTCAACTTCTTCATTTTGAAACCCTGTATCAACAGTTGATGTTTACTCACTCACTGCACTAACACATTTCAATATTTAATTTGTATTGATTACAAAATACTCTCCAACACGACAGGTTTGTAACGTAGAAGGTAAGTCAGAAAGTTTTGAATTGTATGCTCTCCTTAGACACGTATTTTAAAGTTAGAAACTATAATAGTAACACACAAGAAGTTTTTGTGTATTTTGTTATCGTTGTTGAAATTTATATTCTGATCGGTTACTGTAAGGTAAAATCTGATTTGTAAACTGTGACGTTCAATGACCTTCGAAAAATGACGTAAGGAGTTTGGTAGAATAAAAGACAATTTATCTGAAGTTGTCATCTTTTAGAATATGTTTTCTATACTTCAGTTAGCGTCGAAGATAATCAAAAAGAAATATTTGCCATTAGACGTTTCTCACTGTTTCGTTTTTCTTTTATTACATTCTTTTTCGCAATGTTCAATCAGGAGATGTCCAAACGTGACAGTCAGAGTTGTAATCATTTGTATATGATTGTGTATAAAATAGTCTTAACGAACAATATACAGTCATATGAAAAAGTTAGGACACCCTATGAAAGCCGGTGTAATTTTGTAACATTTTTGGATATATAGATATTTAATCTCAATTTTAACAATACTGAGAGATTATATGAATATAACTAAGCATTTAAAAGTAAAGAAAAGACTTTTCAAGATATTCTGTAAATGTAATTCTACAAAAATGCATATTCTAACTGAGGAAAAAGTTAGGACACCCCCACAATTATTCCCATTAAAATGGCTCAACTCACACACAGGTGTATCACACCAGGTGCACATGATCAGAAGATCGTTACTTAGCATTTTGAATGAGGATTGCCCAGTTTAAACCTCAGACATTTAGTTTAGTCTTGACTGTTGAAGTGAGAGTGAGCACCATGGTGAGAGCAAAAGAGGCCTTCAGAAAGAAAATTGTAGCAGCTTATGAGTCTGGTAAGGGATTTTAAAAGATCCCAAAAGATTTTGAAATCAGCCATTTCACTGTCCGGAAAATACTCAACAAGTGGAGGGCTTTCAAAACTGCCAACATGCCCAGGTCTGTTCGTCCAAGCAAGTTCACCCTGAGAGCAAACCGCAAGATGCTAAAAGAGGTCTCCAAACACCCTAACATGTCATCACGGGACTTACAGCAGGCTCTGGCCGCTGTTGATGTGAAAGTGTGTGCCTCTACAATCAGAAAGAGACTGCACAAGTTTAACTGGCATGGGAGGTGTGCAAGGAGGAAACCTTTGCTCTCTAAGAGAAACATCAAGGCCAGACTGAAGTTTGCCAGAAAAATGTAGACAAAGACCAGGACTTCTGGAATAAGGTTCTTTGGACAGATGAGTCCAAAATTGAATTATTTGGACACCAAGAACAGAGGACATATTTGGCATAAACCAAATACAGCATACTAGAAAAAGAACCTCATACAAACTGTAAAGCATGGAGGTGGAAGTGTCATGGTTTGGGGCTGCTTTGCTGCAGCAGGACCTGGACAGCTCACAATCATAGAATCCACCATGAATTCTACTGTGTATCAAAGGGTGCTTGAGGATCATGAGACCATCTGTAAGAAAATTAAAGTTGAAGCGGAACTGGACCCTGCAACACGATAATGACCCAAAACATACCAATAAATTCACTAAGAACTGGCTGAAAACTAAGAAGTGGAGAGTCCTGGAATGGCCAAGTCAAAGCCCAGATTTTAATCTCATTGAGATGCTGTGGGGTGACTTGAAACGGGCTGTACATGCAAGAAACCCCTCAAACATCTCACAGCTGACAGAATTCTGCATTGAGGAGTAGAGCAAACTTTCTTCAGACCGATGTCAGAGACTGGTAGATGGCTACAAGCAGCGTCTCACTGCAGTTATTTCAGCCAAAGGGGGTAACATTAGCTATTAGGGGGTAGGGTGTCCTAACGTTTTTCTCAGTTAGAATATGCATTTTTGTACAATTACATTTACAGAAGATCTTGAAGTCTTTTCTTCAGTTTTAATTGTTTAGTTATATTCCTATAATCTCTCAGTATTGTTGAAATTGAGATTAAATATCTATATATCTAAAAATGTTACAAAAATGCACAGGTTTTCATAGGGTGTCTTAACTTTTTCACATGACTGTACATACGTCATATTGTATCCGTTTTTGTTTTGGTTTTGTTTTAATTTCGCACAAAGCTACACGAGGGTTATCTGCGCTAGCTGTACCTAATTTAGCAGTGTAAGACTAGATGGAAGGCAGCTAGACATCATCACCCACCGCCAACTTTTAGGCTACTCTTTTACCAACGATAGTGGGATTGACCGTCACATTATAACGCCCCCACGGCTGAAAAAGCGAGCATGTTTGGTGCGAGGGGGATTCGAACCCACGACCTTAAGATTACGAGTCGAACGCCTTAACTCACCTGGCCATGCCTAGCCTATATTGCATCCGACACACACAGTTCATTCACGCTCCAATATAGTCAGTGTAAACATAACGTACGATACGTCGAAAACTAGATCTATGTACAAATATGATGTAGATCTTAAGTAAGTAATACCGTAAAATTAAAATGATCCTTGTATGATCTGTTTCGCTAGTTTATTCTTGCAGGTAAATGTTATTTATGGTAGTTGTTTACAGCAAGAACAATTATCTTACATTGCTTCAAAACTTAGAGAAACGACAGAAACAGTTGCAGTCTAGGAAGTTCATCTCTGACATTGAAGTTTCAAGATGATGTAGGAAGAATAAAGCGCTTTTCTGGGAAAACCGTTGTCATAGAAACATAAACTAAAACGTCATATCCAGTGTCTCATCGTAACCAGTGACGTGCGAAGCAGATTTAATTACAGAAACCTGTTCGAGTTTAGTATCCTTTCCATTTCCACCCATCATCTGATTAATAACTCAGCACGTTTCTTGCTTGTTTGAACGGATAGAAATTCTAAAAATAGCTCACGGATATAACAAGGCGTACATGACTTTATTATTGAATAATGCAGCTACTGTCTAACTTACCCAAAAGGCAAATTGCGTAATTTTTATGATAGAAAACCGATTAAAACACTGCTGTGCGAATAACAGTTGCATTTTGTAACACGAATCACACACTTACACACGTGCTCTTCATCATGTATCGTAACATTTGTTTGTGCGTTTAAAAATAAACATTTGTATAAACACCTCATATCTGTTTTTAAATGAAAATAAAAATAACTCTCTTATTAATTTTGTTTGTTGAAATATTGAACGATAACCACAATCAAAGGACATTAGATAAGAAACTCAAGTGTGCAACAAAGCGCTGGAATGCACGATTTATCTTTGGTATATTACAGAGAAGGGGTGCAGCTAATGGGAAATATTTGGGTTCGACCCCTTCCTGAAAACTTAATATTTTTTATATATAGGTATTTATCAATTGTTCCATGTGTGTATTCCTTGCTATTACCAAACAGACATTATGGGTATTGTGTCTTTGCCCAAGTATAATGTAGCCTGCAAAGCTGAACTTAATATGCAGTAACAACATTTTTACAGTGTCCTGGGTTGACTAAGGGGTCTATAACCCAAGTTAAAATACATATTTTGAAATCGTTATTACAGAATTTAAAAGCCAGTTCTTTCGATTCCTTATAGCGCATAATAGGAAGACCGAGACAGAAGGTAAAATTACCTGTATTACTTGGTTGTGCAACGCGAAATGCGATAATACATTGAATATGGAATATCTATCCACAAAATTAAGTATCTTGTATTGTGGTACAAGATGGCATTCGAAGACTATAGCAGCGAGAACTAATCTAAACCTGGCACTGATGGCGAGTCTATTCTTGGGCCCATGTCACCCATATCAGACTTTAAATATAGAGGTAATTATTCTAATATAATTGATATGAATTGATTGTTTACTTATTCATTTGACTTATGAACTACTAATATATATTCTATTATAACTGAATAATTTACAATTGTTGTTTCAGTGCAACACTACATAGTTGTAAGCCCGTAACGTTTCCACTAATTTACCGGCGTGCAAAATTTATAGAACAGTACATTTCTCAGAAAAAAAAAAGTGTAGCAAACAGAATTTTTGTTATATGAAGCATAATACCCCCCCCCCCTCCCAATGTCACAATAACAAAGCTATTTTGTTTTCTCCTTCCTATATAAATTCTGGCTACGTCACTGTTCCATAAGAAAGGCTTTAACTGTTTAGATATTATATACCATCCGTATCCACGTAGATATTATCAGTGTCTTATTTACGTTTGATACAAGAGGTATCTAGTACACGTGCACAACTTAAAACCAGCCACTAGTCTGGAAAATCGTTATGCCAGTGACGTCATCAAGTACAGGCGAATTTCGATTTGTTTACAATATGTACACACCACATTTTCGCTTGTATGCCTCTTTATTACATTATTTTCGTCCCAAAATTAAAACGCCTGATAGTTAACCGTCGCTGAGTTCGTTTTTGTAAATGTTCTCCTTCTATATAGTTTTTGTTTCTTAATGTATTTCTTAATGACAAAGTTTAAACATACAAATAATAAAAATATATCATCTTGAGTCTCGCTGAGCTGTAATCAGATATCTTCCCTCTAAAATTTGTGGTCAGCACAGCTCGGATTACAATTCTAAGGATTCCGGTTTACCGTCCATTTTTTACAAAAACCCACTCTGCAACTTAGGGATGTAGGTGCGTTTTAAGAGTGAATCACGCTTTCCTATTTCATAAGGAAAGAGTAACCCAAGGACAAACAATGGGTGCTGTTGACTAGCTGTCTTCCTACCAGATGGTGCAGCTAATCCTCGATGTAGCTTTGTGCGAAAATTCCGAAACAAACCAAGAAATTGTTTGGAATAGCAATTAGTTCATCTGTTTTCGTTGCTAAATGAACGATACAGCTACGGGGCTTATTAGCACATTATTCAGTTGTGTAGCCAGTTAACTGTCAACAATAATATTTTCTTTTATAGATTCAGCAACTCGCTCATAAGGTGTCTCTGATGTTATCAACATCACCCATACGCAAAATATACCAAAGTTTCGTTCTCAGAGCCTATACGATCTTTTGTTTGTGCTCTAAATTATTTGATAAAAACACATATAGACAATTTACATGAGCTCCATTGCACATTGCGCAATATCAGCGTAGTCTAACCTGTACTTAAGCCTCGTTTGAGATCGATGTAACAGACATTTTCATGCAAAAAGGTTAATTTTCAGTTGCAGAATTACTACTTTGAACACATGCTGTTTAGCTAGTTAAAAATGGTTATCGTAAGACATGGTTAATTATAATTAAAAATGAAGTTGAAAATAGACTGTTTTTATTAAACTGTTTAGGTTGAAATTAAAAGTACACAGTAATTTGAGAATGAAAATAAAGTTATTTATCTTTTTTTTTTAATTTACCAATAAAATTAGTGAAATTGACAGAGCAGAACCCGTCAGAGTCACCCGATCTTTGGAATACGTATGAATACCAGCAACAACCGCTTCTTCCAAAGGTTTAATTTATAACTAATCTTAAAAAGAAGAACAACCGTAAACAGAAACATATGATTAAATAGCTTTCAAAATTTAAGTCTTATTTCATAAAAAACAACAAAATATGTTTGCTACAGTTTTCTACCAATATAAAATGTCTACCGGATAGTTAAATTTAAAAAAAAAATGAATTTGTCCCGGCATGACCAGGTGGTTAGGGGGCACGACTCGTAATCTAAGGGTCGCGGGTTCGAACCCCTGTTGCATAAAACATGCTCGCCCTTTCAGCTGTGGGGGCGTAATATTGTCACGGTCAATCCCACTATTCGTTGGTAAAAGAGTAGCCTAAGAGTTAGCGTTTGATGGTGATGACAAGCTACCTTCCTTCTAGTCTTACGCTACTAAATTAGGGACGGCTAGCGCAGATAGCCCTCGTGTAGCTTTGCACGAAACTCAAAAACAAACAAAAACGAAGTCGAATCAACAAAAAGCTGAACGGTGTTAAAATTTAATTTAAAAGGTAGCATTAAAAGTGACTTACATGTTCTTCTGAATCAGACTTTTGAAATCAGTGTCTTAATTTACTTTGTAAACAACACCAGAACTGCCAGTTTCTAAACAGTAAACGTTTCATACTTTATCTTAAATATTTAGTCAATTTGTATTAACGCTGAAGCTGATAGTCTCATCTAATACATTACAAAACTTGATTTGTTTAAAATATATGCTTTCCTTTAAAATTATGAAGTCTATTGACTGCTGTGCCAAATCGAAGGTATCAAAACCTGATATTTAATGTTATGAAACTCAGAGATTTACCTCTGAACTACCACGGATAATTTTATTTTTAGCAGAACGACGTTGAATGTTCACTTGACTTCAGTGTAGCCTTATCTTTATTGTAATAGCATTAAACCACAAGTGAATCTCAGAAAGAAAAGAAATAGAAAATGTTTCAAAGTACTTTTCTGTGTAATAGTAAAAAAGTAGAGCCTACTACACAAGTACTTAGCTTAACAACTATCCAAGTGTAAAGCATTGAGAAAGAAAGGTAACCCAGCCGTCAGATAAAAAAATCCAAAAAAATGTTCTAAAGGAAATTTTTACAGAATAACTTATCTGTAATATCGTGCACCTCTAACGAGAAGGATAAGGTCGTGGATATCGCGAAAACTTGGATAAAGTTATAAATTGAAAAATATCTGAGGGTCGCGGGTTCGAATCCCCGTCGCACCAAACATGCTCGCCTTTTCAGCCGTGGAAGCGTTATAATGTGACGGTCAATCCCATTATTTGTTGTAACAGAGTAGCCCAAGAGTTGGCGGTGGGTGGTGATGACTAGTTGCCTTCCCTCTTGTCTTACACTACTATATTAGGGACGGCTAGCGCAGATAGCCCTCGAGTAGCTTTGCGCGAAATTCAAAATCAAAACAAACAAACAGTAAAATAATTAATACTGTAGGTCCTACAGTGTAGGAGGAAATGTGTATTTTTATCTTATTTTATGTGTATATTATAATACAGAAACAAAACCTGCATGGTATGTACAGAAAAGAAGTCTGTGAAAAATAATTTGTCACGAAGAGGTAAAGTTTGAAAATAAAATATATTTAACATTAATAATATTAACCTTGGTAAAAAATTAATTTGTCTTATTTCTCAATATCGTTGTATTAGTTACTAATTCTGATATTACAGTATGGGTGGGCTAGAACAAAGATTACGTGAATTAATGGATTAAATAGTAACCGTTAAGAAAAAGTTTGAGGAGTTAGAGGAGCTAAAGTGATTAAGCACTTTGTATTAAGTCAGTTAATATTTATAAAAGTAGTAGTGGCAACAAGACAGTGCTTAGTGATACTATGTGTTCTTCCACATTTAGTTGATATAGGTTTAAAAGAAAAAGTAAAGGGTACATGTCTCATCTGGTATTATTTCATACTTGTTATTAAAGTAATGTGTATGGTAAACTCAATTTCAGATGGGCCCGGCATGGCCAGGTGGGTTAAGTCGCTCGACTCGTAATCTGAGGGTCGCGGATTCTAATCCTGGTCGTACCAAACATGCTCTCCTTTTCAGCCGTGGGTGCGTTATAATGTGACAGTCAATCCCACTATTCATTGGTAAAAGAGTAGCCCAAGAGTTGGCGGTGAGTGATGATGACTAGCTGCCTTCCCTCTAGTGTTACACTGCTGAATTAGTGACGGCTATTGCAGATAGCGTTTGTGTAGGTTTACGCGAAATTCAAAACAAACCAATTTTAGATAGGAGACAGTATCGCATTTTAAATGTTTCTTTCACTGAGAAACGCATCGGAACTCTTACAATGTGTTAAGAGCCAAGTAAATAAAACTGTTTTGTCATTCTTTTAAAAGGAAAAATTTTAGTTGCTTAATGTCCTAGACTAGTAACTGTCAAGAGTACTGTATGTTCGTACGTATCGTTTCAGTTGAGTAACACGCACGGAAATGTGATTTAGTTTTTCTCTTGGTACTTAGGGACAAACACAGATATCGACGAACTCGGAGTTATTAAAACTTTAAACTGGAACAAAATGAAACGATGAAAACATTCGCCCTTAGGCGTTTCAGCAGTGAGCTGCAGTAACTGCAAGGGGTCGTAAAACGATCTATTTTGAGGTTCGATTCCCGTAGGGAACACACGGCTGATAATTCATTGTGTGGACATTGAGAAAAAAATAATCAAAGGATGCTATTCAGCTCACCAAATGAAGAAAAATTGCATCCTTTAGATTTGGAAGCAAGCCTGCTGGCAGATTTTAAACCGATGTGGAGAACCAAACGACAGGAAAATTGAAAGCCTGAAACTGTAGGTAAAAAGGAAAACATAAAACGTATAAAGTATGAGAAAACTGTAAGAAAAGTAACAACTTGAAATCAGCACAGAGAAAGTTACCCAGTTGGATGCTAGATGTCATTCGATTAGCACATTATTTCGAGGAATTTTGTCTCACACAAAGAAACAAAAAAAGTTTACAGAGACGTGTATCAAACTAGAGTTAAAATCGTAATCCTCTAAGCACGCTTCAATATATCAACAGATGATAACTGAAATAAAACATAAGTTATATCCTTTCATTCACGATTTATTGTGAGAAAGTTTTTCAAATCGGTACGCTCGGCAGACCAAACGAAATCACATCTTTATATCACCTACACGTATACCAGAAATATCGTCTGAATGATAAGGCCGTATTAATAGGAGCATATTGGAATCCATAGACGGGACTTTGCGAAAACACTAGATATTACAAGTGAAAATATTACAACAGTTAATTGATATACTTTTGATTATACCAAGACCTAATTTAAAAATATATATATAATTCGCGAATAAATACTTCGCGTGTGCTTTGTGTAGCTGACAAAATTTTAAGTTACTAAACGTGCTGATTTCCTTCCGGGGAGCAAGTTATACTTCAATCTAAAAAAAAAGGAAAATAAGATATCTCCGGGATTCACAGATATTCTAAAAAATACCGCACTTCTGCACGTTAAATTTAATTTACAAGAAACTGAAAATAATTCATCAGTATTCATGGTACTGAAAAAAAAAAACAGGAAATAAATACATTGGGAAAGTAGAGATAAAGCCTAACATAGTGAAGCTCTCATTAGGACTAATGGTAAACGCAAAAACAAAAATTTTGGTCTCCATTGATAGAAACATTTTTGTTTTTATGAAGTAACTGCTACAATAATTGTTTCATACTTAAGGACTTAAGTTAACGATTTTTGTTACATTATTCGAACATTAGTTACTTTAATGAGTTTCTCTGGGTGAACTCACTAAATGTGGATTGGTCAAGCTGATTGTCTAGATTTAATGATCAGGGTAACCTTTTACCTATCTCCTTTTACTGACGTCCGGCATGGCCTTGTGGTTATGGCACTCGACTCGTAATCCGTGGGTTCGAATCTCCCTCACACCAGACATGCTCACCCTTTAGGCCGTTGGTGAAAGAATATTCCAAGAGTTGATTGTGGGTGGCGATGACTAACTGCCTTCCCTTTAGTTTAACACCTACTAACTTAGGTACGGCTAGCGCAGATAGCCCTCGGGTAGTTTTGCGCGAAATTCAAAACAAAACCTTTTACTAATGATTCTAAAACTGATATGATGAATAGACTGTTATAAATAATATATTTATTCATCTAAAATCTTCTAACAAAAAGAATTTATTTCTAATCTAAACTGCGATTTATTTATTTATGTATTTAATTATTTTTGATTACACAGTAAAAAAAACCGTGGAGGTTAAAATTTACTCCAGGCAAAGATGCAACGAAGTTTTCGGTAGCATTTACTTGTCAATAGATGGCAGCAGCAACGTAGCTGTAATTCTTATCAACATGGCACTGAAACTTCAGTTACAAGCTTGAGGGATTGCTAGAATCAGTACACTTATTTCTACAGGGTGTTCGGAAAGTCACTGTGCACTTATATATTTATTAACAGACATGTTTCAATATGGAATACAGGAGGTAAATATGAATGACAATAATAAAAAATGTTGAAAGTGACCCCCGTTGGCGTTAATACAGGCCTGGATTCTTCTTATTTTGTTTCTGAACACCGCTATCAGTTGCTGGCTTGAAATAGATTTAATAAAATATGATTACAAAACTGCACAGTGGGCAAAACCAGTACAGTTTTCAAATATGAACATCTCTTAGTTTATCTTGAGTTCAAAAACATGCAAGAATCAACGTTATGACTATCTCCAGCCTCCCAGTGGATCAGTGGTATGTCTGCGGACTTACAACGCTAAAAATCTGGTTTCGATACCCGCGGTGGGCATAGCACAGATAGCCCATTGTGTAGCTTTGTGCTTAATTCAAAACAACCACGACAATCTCTGTTTTTAATTTGATTTATTAATTCCTTGTTCTTTTACAGCGATACTGTTGAAAGGAACATTTTTAATTGTGATTCTTTTGTTTAACACTTCAGTAATGGCTCACCATGGCCAGGTGGGTTAAGGCGTGCGACTCGTAACGTGAGGGTCGCGGGTTCGCATCCATGTCGCGCCAAACATGCTCGCCCCTTTTAGCCGTGGGGGCGTTATAAAGTGACGGTCAGTTCCATTATTCGTTGGTAAAAGAGTAGCCCAAGAGTTGGCGGTGGGTGGTGATGACTAGCTGCCTTCCCTCTAGCCTTACACTGCTAAATTAGGAACGGCTAGCGCAGATAGCCCTCGAGTAGCTTTACGCGGAATTAAAAAACAAAACACTTCAATAATTCCTCTCTGACTTTGACCTATTCATTTTACTTTGTTTTGATTTTTTGGATTGTGCTTTAACGGTGAAGTTTTGGAGCTATTTGCTAAACCGTAACTAGAACTCAAAATAATATTTGTAACAGTTTATGCACTCAAAGTGCAATTTTGAGCTGAGTGTAGCCGAACGGTTAGCATGCTGGGCTATGGATCCAGGGTTCCTGGATTCTAAATTTCTGATATAAGGAGTTATAATTATTTGATATGGCAAAAATAGTGAAATATTTGGTGGAGAAAAAGGACAGGGGAACTGGACGTGCGGCAGGTTCCCAAGCTTGAAATGTCTTTTGGTATACTTACACAATGGTAGCAACTGGATACACACTTTTCATCATATACAAGGATTTCAGTCAACACCACTACTACAAACAATGATATAACACACCTGACGATGGGTGATGTTGACCAGCAACTTTATTCTCGTCTATCACTTCCAAATTAAAAAGTTTAAAATTTTAAGTAAATTATACCAAGTTTCCAGAAGGATTATGTTTAACGTTTTTAATATTTCCAATAAGTTTATCAGACTTTTTACTACTATATGTATTCCTATTGTTCAATTAAACGATGTATATGATGATAAAATTAAGAGAATAATAATATTAGCATACATAGAAAGTATACCAACCAAATGTGTTAAGAAAGTATACTAACCAAATGTGTGAAGAAAACATGCTTTTATTTCTATTTTTAAACCATTTAAGGAAATTAAAACAGTACTTCCTAGCAGTAGGGATAAAAGGATATAGTAAATTAGGTGTGAATGCAACAAAAACATATTGGTCAAACTAAACGTAAGTTGAAATATTGTCTTAATGAACATAAAGGTTTTGAACTTACCAAAAAAAATTGCTAATTTCTCCTCTTGTTAATCACATTATTGAAACAGGCAATTCAATACAATGGCAAAAAAAAAAAACAAACGTAATAGCCGAAGTGATTTAAGTATTATAGGATCAATAGAAATAGTGTGCCATAAAAATAAATAATTATTTGTTAAAGAGAGAATAAGGGTTAGCTGGTAACAACGCCCAATTTTGGAAAGAAATAATTGACTTTTTATGCATGTTAAGAATACTGCACCTATGCCCGTGCCACCATCATATAATACAAGGAGTTAAACCTTTTTCTCTATAAAACTACCTGCCAGACATTTAGATTTTTGCCCCTGTTGGGGAGTCCGATATGGCCAGGTTATTAAGGCACTCGACTTGTATCCAAGGGTTGCGGATTCGAACCCCTGTCACAACAAACATGTTCGCCCTTTTAGCCGCGGAAGCATTGTAATATGACGGTCAATCCCACTATTCGTTGGTAAAAGAGTAGCCCAAAAGTTGACGGTGTGTGGTGATGACTAGCTTTCTTCCATCTAATCTTACACTGCTAAATTAAGGACGGCTGCTCGCAGATAGCCCTCGTGTAGTTTTGTGCGAAATTTAAAAAATAAACAAACTAACTTCTTGGTGGTGGAAGGGTGAAGTTAGCGAAACGTAAAGTATTTTAATTTTTCCTGTCGGCTAAAGGAACAAAAATTGTGCATTTTAAATGTAGGTCATATTATTAATTTTAAAATTTATTGCACAAGTTACCTTAATGGAATCTTCATTGACATGTGTTCTTAAAGCAATCTTAACAATGTACTTGTGTTTCTAACTTATGCCGCTCTCCAGCTATATGTGTTTCGTGCTTGGGTTACCCTTATTCGAAGGATGCGTTTGACAAACATGATAAGGATATAAGTTTATAATGTGGAAAGCATCATGGTGTACCTTACTAAACACGTGTTCCTGACGTACGTAACTTATAACTTATGATACTAGGTAATTATGTTGAAAATTTTAAATACATATAGCAAATGAATTAAAACTTCCATGCCATATGACGTTTACGTAAAAATCGGTTTATTTTTGCGAATATATTGATTATTTAATGCAAAAATAAGTTAGTTCAGAAAGGGATTTTTTCCTTATAAAAATAATCATCAGCAGGATATATAGATATATATTTACATTGTAAACCGACCTTCAAAGTTTCGTGGCTCAGGATGACTAGGTGGCTAGGGTGCTCAATTCGTAATGTAAAGGTCACCATTTCGAATTACCGTCACACCAAACATGCTCGTCCTTTCATCCATGGGGGTGTTATAATGTGTCAGCCATTCCCACTATTCGTTAGTAAAAGAGTATCCCAAGAGTTGACGGTGGGTGGTGATGACTATCTGCCCTTACTCTAGTCTTACATTGCTAAATTAGAGACGGCTAGTGTAGATAACCCTCGTATATCTTTGCAAGAAATTCAAAAATAAACAAACAATCACAATTTCGGGAAACAAATATAGTGAGGAGCTAATTTATCAATTTGTTTTCGCATCTCGGATGTTATGGTGAATAACATATCGGTTTATGATGTCAGTTTTACGCATCACATTATTACACAGAGTTTGGGAGATTCTTTCAGAATACGCTTTTTCGGAGAACGTTTGTTGCAGATAAGTATTCCTGAGAAATTGTTCTCAGTCTCTTAGGATCTAGTAAGGAAATTTTACAACGAGTTATGTGAACATATTGGATTATTATTATTAACTATAATTTCTATGGTCGCGAAATTTCCGTCTCGTTTGTTTTTGCATTGTTGTTTTTCGAGAGTTTTTTTTTAATTTCGCACAAAGCTACTCGAGGTCTATATGCATTAGCCGTCCCTAATTTAGCAGTGTAAGACTACAGGGAAAGTAGCTAGTTATCACCATCCACCGCCAACTCTTGGGCACTCTTTTTACCTACGAATAGTGGGATTGACTATTATAACGCCCCCACGGCTGAAAGGGCGAGTATGTTTGGTTTGACGGGGATTCAAACCCGCGACCCTCAGATTAAGAGTTGAGTGCCTTAACCACCTGGCCATGCCCAGGCTTTTTTGAGAGAGGAGAGAAGGGGTCGGGAAAAAAATGAGAGTGCAAAATTTATAAACGTTTTGACCAAACCAACAATCACGTAGGTTCTGTTGTGTTTATGAAATTTCTAGTCTTCCCTAGTGGCACCTAAACCACTATTAAGCACTCATCAACATGAAAACTTTTGAAGAATTCAATTATATTTACGAGAAACAGGTACACAAGAACGTGTATGTATATATATTTATATAGTAGCAAAAATAATATTTGTAGTTTGTTCATTTGTTCTGAAGACTACAAATATTTGTTAGTTTTATTTTTCAGACGATATTTTCTCTCAGTTTCCGGTTCCTTGTTTTTCATCTGCAAATTTGTTATTAATTAGGAACTGGAATCTTCGCATAAAAATTTACTTTCCTTAAACCTAAATACTTGTATCCTTCCTTTATTTGGATAATTAAGAGTGAGTTTCATTTTTTTTAGCCATATTCGAAATTTATGCGTGATAATAGGGCATAGTTACTTTCAGAAAATTTTTAATCCATGTCTTTATATGAAAGGTGAAAAAAAATTATATTTGAGGTGTGATATTGACTAACAATATATTCAGGTGACTCAGAAGAAAGAAAAATCACATGGATGTTCTGAGTGTTAAATGAAAGATGGAAATAGGCTTGGTTGCTCAATTCTTAACTGTATCTCTGAAATTGTTCAAAAACATGAGAAAGAAAATAACGTTTCTATGGAAGCCGTTGCCATGGAAATATAAACTATGACGTTATCACTTGGTATTCCCGAAAGTCAGTGTTGTGGGTTCAACAAATTTCATAATAGAAACCCGTTTCATCTTAGCTTAGTGATTGTATTGTAAACGTAAGATAATGTTAGTCCGAAAAAAATATATTTTAAAATGTATATTGTTGTGTTACTTGGTTACATCTCCTGAGGTCGTAAGCTATAAATAGTTTCATTTAGTTTCTACAATCATGATAAAGAAAAATATTCTTCAATTTTATCGTAACTATTGTTCTGATTAGTTTTTTTATTTACTGACTTGTATTAATAGATATGGTGTAATCTTATATAGGGGGATAAAACATGCATAAACATGTGTTCATGACTGCACTTGCAAAATCAACATTTACATGTATAAATATATTATTTTCAACATTGATTCGGATAATTTCACTTGATGTGTATAGCTATATATACACATGTGTGTTACTGTTACTACAACTATATCATTGAATCAACTCGATATAATCCGAAGAATACGACAGTTCAAGATTCAAATGCACAACGAGTACACTGTGTATCACAAAACATGGCGGTTTTGTTTTAATTACATCCATCGCACAAGCTGCCTCTTATTTATGATACGCCGAACAAGTTACCGAAATACTTGAACTAAAACGCCCCCCAATGGCTCAGCGGTATGTCTGCGGACTTATAACGCTAAAAACCGGGTTTTGATACCCGTGGTGGGCAGAGCACAGATAGCCCATTGTGTAGCTTTGTGCTTAATTCAAAACAGCAACAACAATGAACTAAAATAATTACAATACAGTAAGGCATTCTGACTGTGTAAGTTATTTTAAAATCATTTTTCCTTTCTGTTTTTTCTCCTAACTTTTATTCTCTACAAGGAAGTCTGAGGGTTTATAACGCTAAAAATTGAGTTACGATACCTGTGGCTGAAATAGCACATATAGCTCACTGTTATGTGTTCAACAACAAACAAACTACAATTGAAATTTAAAAAAACAACAGAGGAAGTTCTTTTTGTCGTTGTTGTTGTTTTTTACTTTAATAAAATATCTCTTGTTAGTTAACACAGTAGTATTGGATAGATTTATTGCCGCTGGCTACGTGAGGAGCTCTTCTGTATAAATAACGTTCATAGAATATATTTATTATGGAAAGTTTTCTGAAACTTCGTATTCCATAATGTTTATATAGTACGCTGTATTATATATATATGTTCAGGGGCTGGATAAAGAAAAGTGTCTCTTCCTTGAAAATGTTGTTAATTTGTTGTATCTTTAGTACGATAACGGAAAAAAATATGTAAAACTATATATGTTTCTAAAATGCATTCGACGATATCTGTTTAAATATGATCTCATGTTCTAATGTTAATATTAACTTTCATAAATACTTGAACTTTTCATGATTTTACTTACATATTAACATAAATACTGTTATGCACTATCTATAGTTTCTTAGATCTTCATATTCGAATTAGCCTAAAAAATGATCAAATACTTTTATCTGTAATAATCGAACGTAAGAATGAAACTTAATATTATACAAACAAGTTTCATAAATTAATATTTATTCGGCATATCCTTGGATTTCAGGACTACTTCATATCGACATGGCATTCTTACAATGAGTTTGTGCAGACATTCCTGAGTGACTGATTGTCATCTTTCTTTGAGTAATTCAAAAAATTCATCTTCCGTGTTTGATTTGTTATCTTTTGTTAATTGGTTTAACTCAGCCCATAAATCTTCAATCGGATTGATATCAGGTGATTGACCTCACCACTCCTTAATATAAATTCTCTTATTTCTAAAATATCTTTTAGCGACTCCACAATTGCAGAGAAACTTGTTTAATCATTTTGTAGGCTAACTGTAATAAGGTTTAAGAAACTACATCAGGTGTACAACAAGTTTTATGATAAGAATGTGTAACTAGAAACATTAAAACTTCAGGTACTTACAAAAGCCAGTGCTAAAATTAGGATTTGAGATAATATTTGATAGATCTAACCGAGTGCGTTCTAAAAAACCTATTGTTTTTCATATTATATAACAAATTAATAACATTTTCAAGAGGAGGTTACTTTATGTCCATTCTTTTTATATCAACGTACTTTAATGTTTTGTGTTAAAAACCCGTCTCCACTTCTGTTGTTTAACAAAACACACAGTACTGTGCAGTCAAAGTGCATTAACAGGATTGATAGTTGAGCAATGTTCCATCTTTTATATCTCGGACTGTGGTACACTAAACTAAGATAAATTTTCATTGGATATACTATACTGGACCTTTACTTTCCATACCAAATGTAAACCCAATTCGTTAAGAAATACCTGAGAAATAACGTCCACAATTTCGATTCTTTTCCTATTTTATTTCTTCCCACCATAAGTACGGAAACTTTATTTCGTATAGAAACGTACTTAACTCTGAAGGATTATTTTCAAATTCCGTGCACTAATAGATCTTTACGACCTACAATTAGGAATCTAATTTAATGTGTAGAGTTATTTAAAAAAAACCTCTCAAATTTGACGAAAATATTTGCGCATGACTACGCAAAAAGTCACGTGAACTATCGGCCTAACATTTTTACTACAGTTTCATCTAAGAGTAAAAGTGAACCTTTTTTACCATTCGGATATAAGACGACTCATTCAGTGTTTTGATTTGTTTTTAATTTCCCGCAAAGCTACACGAGGGCTATCTGCGCTAGCCGTCCCTAATTTAGCAGTGTAAGACTAGAAGGAAGGAGGCTAATCATCATCACCCACCGCCAACTCTTGAAATACTCTTTTAACGATGAAAAGTGGGATTTACCGTCACTTTATAACGCTCCCACAGCTGAAAGGGCGAGCATGTTTCGTGCGACGGGGATTCGAACCAGCAATCTTGAGATTACAAGTCGAGTGCCTTAACCACCTGGCCTGGCCATGGTAGGCCTTGATCTAGTGGAACAAAACTATAAAGTGAAAGGGCGTGCAAATACACAAGTGTTGGTTAGGCCAAGTAAACTAGATTAGCAGTTTCCAGCTTAAGTTTTCAAAAGAATCATAAGGGCAGACGGTTATTATTCATTATGCACTGCTAACGTTTAAGCACAAATGTACTAGATTTCATGAAGTTATTTTAATTAAACAGAGATCTGCATCACATGATATTAACTTACACAGTTAGCATAAGTAATGATGTTTGATACGGCTGTACTTACTGCATGTGGGCGAGGATAAGAAACAGTTAATTTAGCTTCCATGGCGTTACCATAGAGGAAGCTTTAGAGATAAAAAACTACCACTATTTTAAAGATTCTGGTCGGTTCTGTAAAGTATAGAGTAATAGGATTGTACTCTTAAAGCTAATATTGGTAGCTATCGAGTGTTTATTTTACTCACCATCAAAGTTGAACAAAAACACGGCCTGGCTAATATAACCAATGAATATTTCCTGTGAAATTTCCATCAATGCAATAAGTGTAGTTACCAATTTGGCTATCAGTTTTGATTTCAAACCTTTAAGTCGTACATTCAATACTTTTTGGTCAAACCTGTTTTTCACACCTAAGGTGTCTTTGATTAAATTACATATGCAAAAGATGTGCTGTATTGATTGCAGTAGATTTAAGTCTTTGTTGTGTTTAGATGGGAGATGGAGTGACCTGTCGAAGTACTTCAGCCATCTTAAAAAGAAGACGAAGAAGTACAGGCTTATACTGTGCATGCGCACAAAATATTCGCGCATCTTGCTTTAATAGTTTCATGCGGAATCGCAGTTATGTCTGCTGTAGGTTAACAGTCACTTATGCAATATTGTTACCTCCATACGCGGTGTTTATTTCAGAACGGTAGCACCGGTTTTTATATACATGTGTATGAATGTGAGTTGTTTGAAACTAATATAATGTTTGCTCCCTTTTTTTTTTTAATATATTATTGTTATACCTTATTCACCTGACAGAAATCTAATTAATTCTTTAAGTTTAATGAGAAGGAATAATCTGTTTTAATCTGCTTTGCGATTCAGGTAGTGACAGAGCGATTACCAGCCTCACTAATTAGAGCACACAACAGTTTATCCCAGAGTGTAATAAACGTCTTGGAGACATGCTCCCCTAACACTCGCAAGACTCACGTCATGTAAACAAACCGCAGGCCACCCACCTTGTACAGAATGAGAGCTAAACGTCATGACAACCGTGAAAACCAGCGGTGTGGATAATGAAAAATACTGGTTAATTTAAGAAAACAGTTGTTTTGGAAAAACCTAATTAACTTTGTTAGTGGTTTCACTGTAGAGGAATGAGACATGCTCTACGGCTATTATATACACATGTCTATAGGATACATGCGTGTCATATGTACAAAGTAGATTTCGTGTTAACCAGCACGCACGCATGCTGACTTAATTGATAGCTGCTGAATAATGGACCAGAAATGTGCCTGAACATAAAGATTCCTTGACTGCTAAGTTCCTGCCTTACTGTTGTTGACTTATATACTGTAAAAGCTCTGAAATACCTTGATTTAAGGCATGTTATCTCGAATTGTTGT
The DNA here is from genome assembly GCF_004210375.1 of Tachypleus tridentatus. Taxonomy (NCBI): domain Eukaryota; kingdom Metazoa; phylum Arthropoda; class Merostomata; order Xiphosura; family Limulidae; genus Tachypleus; species Tachypleus tridentatus. Next base: position 80,990,567 of record NC_134837.1, read on the forward strand.
CATTATTGTATAATGTCTAACAAGTTTTATTATGTGTGTATTTTTGTTGTTGTTGTTGTTAAACTTGTATCGTTTTAAGGCGACTCAGCAGTAAATTTGGATGCTGGTAACGCTAAAAATCGGGTTTTGGTACCACCGATGGGCAAAACACAGATAGCTCGTTGTTTAGTTTTGATGGGCAAAACACAGATAGCTCGTTGTTTAGTTTTGATGGGCAAAACACAGATAGCTCGTTGTTTAGTTTTGTGCTACAGTCTCGACATCTCAGAATTAATCAGTTTACCTCAACATTTCTTGCTTTCATTCATAACAATATTTTTTTTTATAAACAAAATACACGTGTCCTGTGTTCTAAACCCATTGTTATTTTTATAACAAAATACACGAGTTCTGTGTTCTAAACCCATTGTTATTTTTTTATAAATAAAATACACGAGTCCTGTGTTCTAAACCCATTGTTATTTTTATAACAAAATACACGAGTTCTGTGTTCTAAACCCATTGTTATTTTTTTATAAATAAAATACACGAGTCCTGTGTTCTAAACCCATTGTTATTTTTATAACAAAATACACGAGTTCTGTGTTCTAAACCCATTGTTATTTTTTTATAAATAAAATACACGAGTCCTGTGTTCTAAACCCATTGTTATTTTTATAACAAAATACACGAGTTCTGTGTTCTAAACCCATTGTTATTTTTTTATAAATAAAATAAACGAGTCCTGTGTTCTAAACCCATTGTTATTTTTATAACAAAATACACGAGTTCTGTGTTCTAAACCCATTGTTATTTTTTTATAAATGAAATACACGAGTCCTGTGTTCTAATCCCATTGTTATTTTTTATAAACAAAATACACGAGTCCTGTGTCATAAACCCATTGTTATTTTTTATAAACAAAATACACGAGTTCTGTGTTCTAAACCCATTGTTATTTTTTTATAAATAAAATACACGAGTCCTGTGTTCTAAACCCATTGTTATTTTTTATAAACAAAATACACGAGTCCTGTGTCATAAACCCATTGTTATTTTTTATAAACAAAATACACGAGTTCTGTGTTCTAAACCCATTGTTATTTTTGATACATTTTGCTTTATCCCCTAAGATTTAGTTTTCTAATTCCATTATTCTAACTACATCCTTGTCTTTATCGTACCTTCTTACTTATAGAAGGTTGGTTTATTTAGACTAACTTAAGATGGAGACAATTTTAATTTTCGTTTCTTAGGTGTGGCTTTAATATCTATTTCTTAACTGAGTGTTCCTAGTGCTTCGTCCCATTTTTTTAAATTTTATTTTACCTTCTTAATATATTAAAAAAGCAAAAATTTTACCTAGATTCAGGACGAATGATTCGAACGAGAGCAATTAAAGTAATCTACCAGTCTGTTATCTTAACATCATGTTTCCAGAAAAACAAACCAAACGGAAAGTTTTCTACAAGGTGGAATATCTTGGTCTATACCAGTCATTAATATCTAGCTATAATTTTCTATGGTTAAAAAAACTAATGTTTCAAGGGTGTGGCAACCCTGTATAACCCACAATTGCCGGAGGCGTCAGAGATGATGATGATGTCTCCTGATTATTAAACTGGTATGTGTTTAGGAGATTTGTGAGAAATAGCAACGCAGAGAGAACAAAGTGGACAAATTACCTCTCTTTTCATCGAAATAGAGCTACAAAAAAAAAAACTGCCCCCTACACATCTGACAAAGATGTTTTTGTGTATTTTCTTATAACAAAGCCACATTGGGCTATCTGCTGAGTACACCGAGGAGAATCAAACCCCTAATTTTAGCGTTGTAAATTCATAAACCTACTGCTGTACTAGCGGGGAACTGATAGAGATAAAACAGTATGAACTTAATTTAGGAGCAGAAGAGGAGAATTGGTAACAGAATGAAACCTTGGAGCTGTCTTGGAGCTGTAGGAAAGTCACTAAACTTGCCATAGGCTCTCCTGGAGTTGTCGAAAGATAGGTTAGACTTATCAAGTTTAGCAGTTAAGTTGAGACAAGATAATGATATAATAAACAGAAAGATTCATTGCAGTCCACCGGGGTCAACAAAAAATTGTTGGCTGCTTACTGACCATCTGAATGTAAGGCTTGGAGTCAGCTTGCCAATATAACAATTCTCAAGCCTTACCATATTTTAACATGGTAAATACCATATGTCGGACATGAAAGTCAATACCGTGTTTAAGAAATGGAGGGTCGTCTACATCGTATTTGGATGCTAGTGAAGAAAGCGTGAATTGTTAATCTAAATCAACATCCTATGACTATCATCTTCAAACAGATATTTGAAGCCTTGAGAAGAAAAAAACTGAGTTTGGAACCCTTGAGTCAACTTTATGACATCGTCACCACGTCAGAGTAGAGAGAAAAACCTCTGTTTGTTTGGTGTTAAGCACTAAACTACACAATAAGTTATCTTTTCTCTGCTCATTCCATAGATCAAACCCAGAATATCTGCTTTATGAGCTCCCAATAACAACCTTATTAAGTTATCCGATAAACACTCCTGCGTACAGTTCCCAAGTTCATTTTATAATATATTATTCTGTTCTACCAATGGACTAATAGATAACTTATGTTGTTTTTTTTCTCTACAGATAGCCAGTGTAATTGTAATAGTAGCCGAGCTGTGTTACACAGAAAAGCAGTCATGTAGAAAAGGTAATTAAACAGGTATTGGCTCAGACTCGGTTACTAAGGGCTTTGTATCTTTATAGTCTGTCAATAAATTACTCAGTGCTGTGTCCTATTATATGTATATTCAAAAATTAAGTATGTTTTCCTTACAAATGAAAGTCACGTTTTATTTTAAGTTGTCCTCAGAAATTGCTCTTTTATATTTAAACATTACAGCTACACTAGTCCTACGTTTTTGGTTTATTGCTAACTTTCGGATATTATATTTCATCAGTTTCGTGGTGTAACGCTAAAAAAAAGAAAGAAAAATTATTAAAACTACGGCCCTCTGTTGGGGCATTATTTTGGTGCATTGGTTAGGGTTATAATACCCGTGTAAAAATTGTGAACATTCTCTACAAATAATAAAGTGTGTGAAGAAATAACTTAGAAACTTTCGATTGTTTTTTTATTTCCTGAATAAGTAGTTACATGAGAGAAACAGACGAAAAAAATCATAAAATTCTTTCTTTCCTTCTTTTTTTTTTTAATCAGGAATGTTTACGTAAAATTCCAGAACAAACTTTTAGAATGCTTATTTTAATTCTTGGTAATATTAAATCAAAACAGAAAGTAAAAGTTTGTCTTTAAACTATTTATTTATTACCAAATTATCTTTCTTTCAGTCACATGTTCATGTATGAGATAAAAGAACATGAGCAGCGTTTATTCAGTTGAGAAAAGCCTAACACCTCGAGATAAAATTGCGATGATACAAAATAATACCCTTCTATGTTCGCGACATTATTCTTAAACAAAACTAAATGAAATCCTACGAACAAGTTGAAATGTCCAAGTCACTCACATCCGTGTTGGTTTCGTTAATCCATGATAATTCTATGGAGCGTGTGTTTCTTTTTTCTTATAGCTAAGCTACATTTGTTGTGCCCACCAAAGGGAATCGAACCTCTGATTTTAACGTTGTAAATCTGAAGACGTACCTCAGTCCCAGCGAAGGACAATTCTATGGTGACAGAGGTAGATAGGTATGTTGGCGTAACACACGCGTAGACTTATTTTGAACTTGTTTAATCGTAGACTTATTTTGAACTTGTTTAATCGTAGGAAATCATTTCGCATGAACTTGTAACTTAACAAGTACAAACAAAATATTAAGTTCTAATGAAGTTTCTCGCTCATTTATTTACTGATGTGGTATGTTAATAGATTCCATAATATTCCAACAAATGTATGATTAAGATTTACTTTCCTAGAGAGGACCTTTACGTAACAAATTTCAAAATTCTTCCCAGCATTCTCGCAAAGCTGACCAAAAACTCAAAAGTTACATCTTACCCTTAACTTTTACAACTTAGCTTAAATCAGTGCTGGATACAAATCAATACAGATTCAAAGATAGATTATGAAAAGGTATATTATTCAAGGGTATAGTGGCGTAAATATTACCTCCCAGCTTCCACTATGGTGGGAATGCCAGAATTGTAATTACAATTATTGCGAAATATATGTTATAGGCCTAGTTTATGCGGGGGGGGGATAGCATATTTTGTACTTACGCCCCTAAAATGGAGATTATAATGTTACTTTTAAACTGTAACATGTGAGGCATTATGCTCTGTAATATGTCATAAAGACATTAAACGTACAGAGCTCATTGTCGCACGATAAGACACCAGTTTACAATGATTCCTGAACAATGATCATCATTAATGAATTCATTTACTTCCTATAAACATTTAACCTAAACTTACTTTTTCATACTAAATACAGTGATCTTCTATTCATACCTTATTTCGGAAATTCATGCAAAGCTCGGCCAGACGGTCAAGGCACTGGACTCGTAATCCGAGAGTCACAGGTTCGAATCCCCATCACATCAAACATTCTTGTCCTTTCAGCCGTGGGGGCGTTACAATGCTATGGTCAATCCCACTATTCGTTGGTAAAAGAGCAGCCTAAGAGTTGGCGGGTGGTGGTGATGATTAGGTGCCTCCCCTCTAGTTTTACACTATTAAATTAGGAACGGCTAGCGCAGATAATCCTCGTGGAGCTTTGCACAAGATTCAAACAAAGAAACACACAAACGTGAAAAGCTACACATTGATCATCTGCGCTAGGTGTTCCTCGTTTTGATGTGCTAGACTAGAAAGAAGGCAGCCACTTAACTGCACTAGTTATGAGGCTTTTATCGAATAATGAGATTGACTGGCTCTCTTGTAACAAACACACCAATGGCCTTAAAGTGCGGACACATTTTTACTGCAACGGAACCATGAGCCCTCCTCACATTCACATTGCACTTACTAATGACGTGGTGGCCCGGCGTGCCGAAGTGGTTAGCACGCTTGACTCGAAATTTGAGGGTCGTGGGCTCGAATCTCCATCACACCAAACATTCTCGCCCTTTCAGCCGTGGGGACACTATAATGTTACGCTCAATCCCATTATTCGTTAGTAAAATAGTAGCCGAAGAGTTGGCGGTGGGTGGTGATGACTAGCTGCCTTGTCTTACACTGCTAAATGAGGCACGACTAGCGTAGATAGCCCTCGAGTGGCTTTGTGCGAAATTAAAAAAAACAACAACAAAAACTAACTAATGACGAGGTCTTGCTTGGACCATTTCATAAAGAATTTCTAGTTGGTGTGAGCGCAACACGTAATTTAAGGCCAATATAACACAATTAGTTTAACTACTCGGATTTTGTGTGGTGTAATTCAGTTTATGGTTGAGCACAACCATGTGTAAAGATTTAACATCATTTATTCTATTAAAGATGTACAAACGATATGTAATTCTTTACTTCTAACTGGTTATTTATGAATTCTGACCAATTATTTTACGCTTTATTATTAATTCTTTTTTTTAAATCTATTTTCAATGTTTTCTTCATTGAAATTATATTTAATAATTGCATATTAGTTTCAAGGTTAGAACCAAGTTTTAGAACTTTCTAGAAAGTTTTATAACCAACTAACAATCTTTTTATTCCAAAACATCGACCCGATTGCTGTTTGTGATCTTGTTATAAGCTCACGAGATTCTTATGATATATATGTGCATTATTTTACGACTCAATAAACATTTAGGAGAGAAGCTCTTTATCACTTTAAGCTGGAAACCACCAGCCAGTGGAATGACTTTTCAGTCTCGAACTGAGGGGTTGAGTTTCCGTTATGATTAATTTCGGTAGCTGCGACTAGCCCTATTGAATCCTTAACAATGAAGGTTGGATGATACAGTTTAAACTAGTACAAATACACAAAGACGTACATAAGTTTAAAACCCGCGGATAATTTTTAGGTTTTTGGTAACACTTTAAATGTTTTGTCTAAAATCACCCTAAGTTTTGTTTGTTTGTTTATTTGTAATTAAGCACACAGATACACGATTGGCAATATGTGCTTTACTCACCACGGGTATCAAAACCCGGATTTTGGCAAAGTAAGTTCGCAGATATGCCGTTGGACCACTGTGGGACCATGAATTTTTTTCCTTTGACTATGCTTAACTAGTCACGTTACTTTAAGAATAGTAGTTCTGTTGTATGTTTGTTTGTAGCTTAGCATAAAGCTACACAATTACCTATCTATGCTCTGTCCACTGGAGGTATAAAAACTCGAATTATAGGGTTATGAGCCCCCAGCCTTTCCGCTAAGTCACCAAGGAACAAAAATATGTTTGTTTTAGTGAAAAGCTTCGCAATAGGATACCTGCGCTCTGTCCACCAGGGGGACAGACTCCGAATTGTAGCTTTGTAACTCCATAAGTTTATCATTGGCCTATACGAAAGGGGGAACGAAAAGCTGATAAAAATAGGTTTCGAGAACATGTCTGCCAAGCAGGTTGTATTTTACTATAATGTCCTGTTGCAATATTTCCATAAACCAACAGTGTTTTGTTCAAGATTCTTACAACCACATCCTCGTCTTAGTGCATCTCAACTTTCAATTCTGCAGTTATCAAGGAAGGGATCAGGTAAATCTTTTTGATATTTAATTTAGCATGTAAACCTTCGATTGATAGTACATAGAGTAGCTTATTACTTAATTCCAAAACAAAGAATGAAGGAGTGGTTTGTATTAATATTTTTTAGGAAGGAGAGAAGCGTCTTAAGACATTTTGACGAAGGGGTAAACTGTTAAAAATTTTAAGAAAGAATAAACTTTATTTATAAGTTTTTATGAAAGAGTGAAATATAATACGAATTTTTTATGAACGAGTGAATCGTATTAAAAAGTTATGAAGTGGTAAACTGTATTAAGAAATTCTTATGAAGGGGTAAACTGTATTAAGAAATTCTTATGAAGGGGTAAACTGTATTAAGAAATTCTTATGAAGGGGTAAACTGTATTAAGAAATTCTTATGAAGGGGTAAACTGTATTAAGAAATTCTTATGAAGGGGTAAACTGTATTAAGAAATTCTTATGAAGGGGTAAACTGTATTAAGAAATTCTTATGAAGGGGTAAACTGTATTAAGAAATTCTTATGAAGGGGTAAACTGTATTAAGAAATTCTTATGAAGGGGTAAACTGTATTAAGAAATTCTTATGAAGGGGTAAACTGTATTAAGAAATTCTTATGAAGGGTAAACTGTAGTAAGAAATTAAGGCGTTTGACTCGTAATCTGAGGGTCGTGGGTGCGAATCCCAGTCGTACCAAACATTCTCGCCCTTTCAGCCGTGGGGACGTTATAATGTTATAACTAAATTAGGGAAGGTTAACGCAGATACCCCTCGTGTAGCTTTGCACGAAATTAAAAAACAAACAGTTAAAAATACTTCAATGCAGTAGATTTGAAGCGAGAATCTGTAGCTAGTATTATTTGTTTGTTTGTTTCGAATTTCGCTCAAAGCTACACGAGGGCTATCTACGCTTCCCGCCCTTAATTTAGCAGTGTAAGACTAGAGGGAAGGCAGCTTGTCATTATCATCCATCGCCAACTCTTGGGCTACTATTTTATCAACGAATAGTGGAATTGACCATCACATTATAACGCCCCACGGCTGAAAGGCCGAGCATGTTTGGTGTAACGGGGATTCAAACCCGCGACCCTCAGATTACGAGTCGAGCGCCTTATCCACCTGGCCATGCTGGGCCCTTTCGCTAGTAAGGGCAATGATCTATCATTGAGCTATCAAGTTAACATGATTAAGTAAGGTTCTCAACATGAGTCTACAACCCACTCGGCTATGTATAAAATACACTCGTCTTGTTTTGCCAAATCTCGTCAACGTTATATATTATTTAATTACGTCGCTGTGTAGAAATATCCTCGCAATATAAAACAAATTTCTTTCGTTTCAAATTAAAACGCACGAAACAAATGTATTTTATTTGAACGTTAATAAAACATGTGATGAATCTAAGACTAAATTAAATATTAAATATTAAATCTAAGATTAAATTACCTTTTCCTTTTATTCCGGTAAATATACAGCTTAAAATTCCGGTAGATGGTGTTTACGAATTGTGTTCCATCTTTGATTCTAGCCCATCAAGTTCAAAATTACGTAAGGCTAATGTAAACAGGTATCGTGTAGCTTTGTACGAACTTTTAGAAAAAAAAAAAACTCTTCGGCTAACGAATAAGTTCGACATTTTAGAATAAATCCGTGACGACTATTAAAAAAAAGTGTATCCTCTTTGTCGACAGATGTCACACATGCATTGATATGGTAGATGCTTTGAACGTTTACGTTGTTAAAAGCAAGACAAGTTTTGATTAGTTATACATCTAAAAACCATAAAGTGCTCTCACGAGATAATAATAGAAATTACTAGAATTTGTTTCTTTACGAAGTTCACCGAGTACGCTGAAGAACCAGCAAAAGCTAACTCAGATTCTGAAGATCTAAACGTAGTGACAGTACATACTTTCTGTACGATAATATCCTTTCATTCCAGTTGACCAGGGATAACATTTATAGAACTAAATGTTCCGACACTTCGATTCTCCTCGCTAGATAAAGCGCAGATAGAATATTGTTTAACTATGCGCTTAAATGAACAAACAAAACGATAGGATAGTTAGCACTAAAAGCGTCTTCAGTTAGCTGACCAACCATGCACTTTCTTTCACTTTAGACGAACCTGTTTTATCTGTCAATTCATAATTCGTTCCCCTCCACACGAGAGACGAGGCAATACCTTTACTTCCGCTATAGTAGTGAATTTTTAAAGTTAGCAGTTTTGTAGAACATGAATCGCACACCTTGAACAGGAAGTCCATCAAACATGAAATGTTACCTAGTTCTTTAACATACATGTAGAAGATATTCTGAGAAAGTTGTTCGAAAGCTTGAAAGGCAAAAGTACCGAAAAAACAGTTAGAAATAGTGAATGATAAAAGTGATAAACAAGGTTTAATGTTAAATGTAAAAGATAATAAAGGTTATAGGTGAAGACCATACGGGGAAAATAAAGGCGAATGGAGAAGTTTATTTTTTTGCTACACAATAAGTCACATGTAGTGTACTCATCACAGGTATTGAAACTCAGGTTTTAGCCTACTCGCGTATGGCTGAGTCACGTGGGGGATTGAATGGAGAAGAATGTGTGCATGTATTTTCTTTAGAAAAACCGGAGCAGGCTTTCTGTTATATCCAGTGAAGAGAATCGAACCCCTGATTGTAGCGTTGTAATCCCGTCGACTTACAGGAGGACTACATCAACAGAAACCAATACGACTAACATTAGTGATTAAAGACACGTAAACTAGCACATTCTGGTATTTTACGAAAGGTCGTTTGAACAGTTACTTGTGGGAGACAAAAGATAGATCTCAAATATTATTTATACACACCTCTCATTCTGTATTAGAAATTGACAAATTAAAAGGAATGTTTAGTTTACTGGCTCTTACCACAATGTCACGTTGTTGGTTCGGCGTCTAAGCCGTACCTTTTATATTCAGTAGAGTTTTAAGCTAAAACTATGGGCTTATCTGAAATTCTCTGAGAAAGAGTAAAATTGAAATGAAGTCTACGGATTTACAACGCTAAAATCAGGGGTTCGATTTTCCTCGGTGGGCTCAGCAGATAGCCCGATGTGGCTTTGCTATACGAAAACACACAAACAATTGAAATGACAGTATTTGTTATTTTCAACTTGAAACACTTTATTTTACACACGGATTAAACGGACGGATCAGATATCCTAAGGTTAAACCATCTTTAATTCAGAGTTGCTGACCTTTAGAAACAAAATCGCCCTGAAATATCCTCCATCTACGCGGTTACCGTTAATGCTATAGAGGAATTATTTGTGGTCTTTATAGATCGCTCATGCCCCCCGCTAGTACAGCGGTATGTCTACGGATTTACAACGCTAAAATCAGGGTTTCGATCCCCCTCGGTGGGCTCAGCAGATAGCCCAATGTGGCTTTGCTATAAGAAAACACAAGATCGCTCATAACTGAAAGTGTGAAACGTGTCTCAGCAGCATATCGTGGGCTCAAACTTCATGATTTCAGTTCGCAGCGGGTACACTAACTATTGAGCTACGTCTGGCCCTAAAGGCAGTAAAGGACACCTTGAGAATAGTTGACGTGCAACATTAGAACTTGTCAGAAGAACGTAGACAAAGATGAGTTTTAATTCTTGAATTCTGGCTTGCATCATATGATGCAAGCAATTTACGTACAGCATCTTGAATAGCCCGCCCTCAGAAAATCTTTGCGCATGGAGTGGTAGATACAAGCCGGAAACGAGGAATTAAGAATTGTGGTCTTCCTAACAAGTGTGAGTCCCTCTTTAAATCATCAGTAGTGGTGTTGGCATATTTATTTTATCGAGTGATACAAGCCTGGATCAGAATTTTTTTTTTTCTAAAATAACTGTTAAACAGAAATACTTTTGTTATGCTATTATAGACGAAATAAGCTTACCGCTTATACTTTAATTTTGTCAGATTATTGATACAATCTTATAACTGTCTGCTAAATTTTACGCAAAATTATTCGACTGTTATCTGCGCTAGTCTTCCCAAATATTGAAGTGAGAGACCAGAGGGTAGTCAAATTAGTCAACGTCACCAACCGCCAGCTCTTGGGATATTCTTGTCAGACCAAATAGTAGGATTTGACCGTCGCTTTTATTACAACTCGCCCAAAGCACTCTTTAAGTGAGGAGTGCGATTTTCTTTTTGTCAGTTTAGGGATGCGAGCCATGGAACCTTGTTTCACAATCTGGTACACTAACCACTTGGCTACGACCAGCTTATGCTCTAAGAATTCTCAGACAGTTATAATATTTGTGTTAAGACAACTCGTAATACTGTAGATACTGAATCTCATTTAATTTAAGTGAAAGTCCCGTTATGGCCAGGTGGGTTAAGGCGTTCAATTCGTAATCTGAGGGTCGCGGGTCCGGATCCCCGTCGCATCAAACATGCTCGCCCTTTCAGCCGTTGGGACGTTATAATGTGACGGCCAATCCCACTGTTCGTTGGTAAAAGAGTAGCCCAAGAGTTGGCGGTGGGTGGTGATGACTAGCTGCCTCCCCTCTAGTCTTACACTGCAAAATTAGGGACGGCTAGCGCAGATAGCTCTCGTGCAACTTTGCGTAAAATTAAAAAAAAACAAAAAAACAATTTTAGATGAAGAAGTTATATTAGGCCCTTTCGTAACCACATATCTACTTTACTAGCAATCTCTTTTCTTTTGAATCTTTGCTTTAAAGAAAACTTAGTTGTAAGACTAGATTTACCCATATCTAAGAAAGACATTAAAGTAAAATACGCTTTAATAAAGTAGATAATACGTTTTATTTATCGCCTGTCGTTATTAATAATTTTATTTATCAATGAGCACGCATGTATATATATGTATTTTTGTGTTTGTATGTACATTAGAACCATTTCAAGAAGTATTTGCTTTGAATCGTCCTTTCAACCAAAACGATTGTAACAACTCCAAACATTTTCTTTTTGCAGTTAGTTTTATTTTCTCTACTTTTTGTCAAAATCATCGTTCATACATTCTTTTTTGTTTTCTGTAATTTAGAAAAAGTTAAATTAAATCTATAAAAAAAGTCTTGTTATTTGGCTGTAATATAATTGGTGAAGTACTGTACAACATTTTTACAAAAATAATAATAAGAGAATAGACAGCTTCTGCGTATATTACAACTTGTTGAAAAATGATCTCGAGATTAATAATGACGTATATTTTCTAGAGAAAGAGAAAAAAAAATTAATGGAAAAAAATGCAAAGTCAAAACAATTATTTCTTAATTTTGTAGGAAAAAACAGTTTTTAGAACTTACTATGGGATTATAATTACATTTTGTAGACCATTGTGTAATAATCCTAATGTTTTTCGCTTCCTGTAGATTGCATATTAAAAAAAAAGACGTATTCCTTTTTTAATCAATTTTTTAATGAATATTTTACTTTTATCTTGATGCTATTACAAATTTGATAAACAGTTTAAATATGCCGTTAGGAAGTATGTTTGTTTGAAGTACAAAACTACACAATGGGCTACTGCTCATCACGAGTATACAAACCCAGTTTCTACCGTTCTAAATCTGCAGACATGCTGTCGTGCCACTAGGGGAACAGAGAGATGATACTCACATGAACGTTATCACAGAAGTAGTCTTTACCACTAAACAAAAGCCGTCATGCATAAATATGGACTATTTTATTTGTCATAATTTCATTTAGACACGACTTTAAGTCCCCCGTTTGTACAGCGGTGGGTCTACGGAGTTACAACGTTAAAATTAGGGGTTCGATTCCCCTCGGTGGACTCAGCAGATTGCCTGACGTCGCTTTACTAAAAGAAAACACACACACACGATTTCAAAATTAAAGATAAAATGCTAGTTTTATATATATCAAAGTCACGATTTATGCCGACGTGAATTCATATTTCATAAACTATACTTACCGAAATGCACTATATATTCATCTTAATTAGAAGAGAAAAATCTAAACAAACGTTCTTCCGAATAAGAGTGGGCATGTTCTAATTTTGCACAATGTTATCTAATTTTAACTTAGTAGATTCGTAGTTTAAAACAAACTCGCTATGCATTTTCAGGTTTTGAGTGCGCCATAAGAGTAGCAGTCAGATACAGTGAGACAAGAGCTGACAGTGATTGCTGTTTACTAGCTGTCTTCTCTATAACCAGTCATTTCCAAATTAAAAACGTTTAGATCGAGTAGCCCACATATAGCTTAAACTGAAACTAGAAGAGAAATCATTGCGAATGCATCATGTATATTCACTTCCATTTAGGCTTAACTCACGTTGGAACTAATAAAACTAATAAGCATCTGTCAAAGGCAATTCTTTGGATAGAACATATTGAAACGATGAAAACATGTTCTATAATTAAAATAATAAAGACTAAAGATTTTTTCCAAGTTAACACAAGTTTCACGTCATTTGATTTATTTACTTATATATAGTATAAAAGCTTTTGTTGTGTTGTGCTCACCACGGGTATCAAAACCCGATTTTTAGGGTTGTAAGCATTCAGACTTAACACTAAGCCACTACGAAGGGGAGATTATAATCATGTAGTGTTTTTGTTTTTCTAACATTGCCTAAAGTATAAAACTACACGCGGTAGCTCGTTGTCAACGTTACATAATAAAGTCTGGAAAAACGAGTATTACGTGTTTGAGAGAGAACTATTTCGTCTTTTGTTAAGTTTTGTTAGGAATCAATGTCGTGTTAACTGAAGAAGTATCAGTGCTTCCGTTCTATTAAATACAGAGAAAAGAGAAACTTCCTTTTATCAGAACACGTTATTGTACTTCGTATGTTTCATCCACGGTGGAGTTTCGGTATTATAATGATTATATTTTATTTTGTCATTACTTGTAGGAATATCCAGGTATGTATATCGTATAACTTACTGAAATTATATAGTTGATCACCAATTTGCAAGGAACATCAGACGCAATTTTGAATGAAAGAACGTTAAAGTTGATAGCGTAGACTGCAGTAGGTGATGTAAGAAAAAAAAGTAGCTTTTACTGAGTTTGCTGTAAATTTAGAACAATCCAAGGTAGAACTAAGTTCGATTTGGAACAAAAGTAAAGTATTTCTTCATTTATGTAAACGAGGCTTTTAACACGAATACATCTCTGATGCGTTGTCGATAAGGCGTTAGCCGTCCTCAACGCTGAGTCACTGTTGGTAGTTGGGGGAGGAACAAAGATTTGTTTGTTTTGAATTTCGTATAAGAAGAAAAGGAAGTCAGCTAGTCATCACCACCCAGCGCCAACTCTTGGGCTGATCTTTTACCAACGAATAGTGGGATTGATCGTAATGTTATAACGCTCCCGCGGCCAAAAGGGCGAGCGTGTTCGGTGTGACGGGGATTTGAACCCGCGGATTACAAGTTGAGCACCTTAACCACCTGGTCATGCCGGGCCTACCTAAAATTGAAAACAGTTTCAAGAGAAGTCATAAGGATAACAATTTAGTTAAGTTTAGATATTAAGATACAGATTACTAGTCTCTCGAAGTAGAGGTAAACAATAGAGTTATTATGAAGAGCGTTAGAGATGTCTCGACTGCATAGCCAACTATAGTTTAAATTACAGTACTTGTAACAGTGATATACATATATATAAGTGTATTAGTATTGCGTTCATGAGCTATTTCCCCTTTAAAATACTAATAAAACTTTTATTGGCTATCCTGATGAAACTACTAAAGAGATAAATCTCATGAAAGTAACCTAAATAATCATTTAATAGTGTTCTATTTGGACATGAAAAGCACAAAGTATGAGTGTTTCGGACTACACCAGACAACTTTGTAGACAGCTAACTCATTGGTACGTTTTGTTTTATGCAAATGTCAAACAATTTATCAATGTGACTGTGAGATTATGACGTAATAAGATCGTCATTTGCCGTAAGAGGACTTTTTAAACATATCCCAGCTTTATTAGCTGCATTTAAGTATTAGGTGGATAAATTCAAGTTAACTAAATATTTTCTGCTCTGTTTATTGAATTAACATACACTGATAAGCGTTATTAGGCATTTAAAGGTTTCCACTAGAGGGTTTCAACGATAGCTACTTGTATGGTATTATGATTAGTTTCAAAAGTAACATAGATATGATTATTTTTTACACAAGTTATGTGTCCAAGTAAGCGACATGGTTTTTACTTCTTTACTTTTATATTGAAGTGAAATACACTACTTTTAGTACTTACACATATTCGGCTTTTATCTTAATGTGTTGTTTTTGTACGTATGTCGTTACTTTGTATTACTTGTTTGAAATTTCGCGCAAAGATACATGATAGCTATTTGCGCTAGCAGTCCCTAAGTTAGCAGCAATAGACTACAGGGAAGATACTGTTAGTCAACACCACTCACCGTCGACTCTTAGGCTACTTTTTTACCAATAAGTAATGCGCTGACCGTATCTTTACAACGCTCCCACAGCTGAAAGGGCTCAGTGATGGAGATTCACGTCCGCGACCCTCAGATTGCGAGCCAAGCACCCTTACCACCAGGATGTACCTGGACCGTTATTTTTATATGTGTATTATATTCTTACAAGATACGGAATAGAGACAAACAAAGTGTTCAAAGAGAAAGTCTGATATATTCAGAAAATGCGTTATGACATATTTGGAGAAGTGTATATTTCAAGTTCGTTAATGCGTAAAGTGTTTGGTGAATTATACATGTTAATGTAGTTATTTCACACTTTTAGAACTATAAAAAACACATATATACAAAGTGGATTATGCATTTTCCCATATCTTTCATTTCTTTAACATGTGAAAAACAAGGGTCATTTCTGATATGCTACGTATGACGTTTTCACCTTCGAATAAAGTCTTTTCGCTCTTTACCGCTTTGTTAGAGCAAATATGAAAGTAATTTGAAACGAATTATTGTTACACGTGCCTTTATATTCTACACAGTCGAGGCTTCTACAGTCACTACAGTGAGAAAACTTCCATACAGGGGTTGAAGTTTTAAGAGACAGAGAAAACGGAAGTTGGAAGCTGTTTCACGTACGAATACGTCTATGAAATGTAATATAAAGAAAGCGAATGTGTTTATATGTCTAATCTCATAACGTCGTAATAGGCCTTCTGCTGTTTAACAGATTGTGCAATTTTCGCGAAGTAGTAGTAAGAACAAAGTAGTTTGTTCTTTTATAGATAATAGCAGGTTCTATACATCAGCTGTGACTTAATCTGTCCCTCTGGTGCTCGGATCTGCAATGTAATTACCTTATTATAACTCTTCCATTACGTAAAGCCGTGTAGTATGTAAGTTATCTATCTCTAAATAAACCAGGAAAAATATCAACCGTAGTTCTGTTCTTCTTCATGTTTCGTATTATCCATTTGTCAAACTGTTTTTTTTTTATAATTACATATATACAATGTATATTAAATGTAGAATTAAAATTATGACCCATATTGGGCTGGAGGTGCACGCCGTCTATCGAGCTCAGCCGTAACTTCACCAGCCTCGTATAGAAAAGAGAAGACGTGGGTTTTGTAGCCCACAATATCCTACACACAGTTATGTGAAAAAGTTAGGACACCCTATGAAAGCCTGTGTAATTTTGTAACATTTTTGGATATATAGATATTTAATCTCAATTTTAACAATACTGAGAGATTAATAGGAATATAACTAAACAATTAAAACTGAAGAAAAGACTTTTCAAGATCATCTGTAAATGTAATTCTTCAAAAATGCATATTCTAACTGAGGAAAAAGTTAGGACACCCCCACATTTATTCCCACTTAAAATGGCTCAACTCACACACAGTTGTATCACACCAGGTGCACATGATTAGAAGATCGTTACTCAGCATTTTGAATGAGGCTTGCCCTATTTAAACCTCAGATCTTTAGTTTGGTGTGCTCTTGACTGTTGAAGTGATAGTGAGCACCATGGTGAGAGCAAAAGAGGCCTTCAGAAATAAAATTGTTGCAGCGTACGAATCTGGTAAGGGATTTTAAAAGATCTCAAAAGCTTTTGAAATCAGCCATTCCACTGTCCGGAAAATGCTCAACAAGTGGAGGGCTTTCAAAACAACTGCCAACATGCCCAGGTCTGGTCGTCCAAGCAAGTTCACCCCGAGAGCAGACCGCAATATGCTAAAAGAGGTCTCCAAACACCCTAACATGTCATCACGGGACCTACAGCAGGCTCTGACCACTGTTGATGTGGAAGTGTATGCCTCTACAATCAGAAAGAGACTGCACAAGTTTAACTTGCATGGGAGGTGTGCAAGGAGGAAACCTTTGCTCTCCAAGAAAAACATCAAGGCCAGACTGAAGTTTGCCAGAGAAAATGTAGACAAAGACCAGGACTTCTGGAATAATATTCTTTGGACAGATGAGTCCAAAATTAAATTATTTGTACATCAGAACAGAAGACATGTTTGGCGTAAACCAAATACAGCATTCCAGGAAAAGAACCTCATACCAACTGTGAAACATGGAGGTGGAAGTGCCATGGTTTGTGGCTGCTTTGCTGCAGCAGGACCTGGACAGCTCACAATCATGGAATCCACCATGAATTCTACTGTGTATCAGAGGGTGCTTGAGGATCATGTGAGACCATCTGTAAGAAAATTAAAGTTGAAGCGGAACTGGACCCTGCAACACGACAATGACCCAAAACATACCAATAAATCCACCAAGGACTGGCTGAAAACTAAGAAATGAAGAGTCCTGGAATGGCCGAGTCAAAGCCCAGATCTTAATCCCATTGAGATGCTGTGGGTTGACTTGAAACGGGCTGTACATGCAAGAAACCCTTCAAACATCTTACAGCTGACATAATTCAGCATTGAGGAGTGGGGCAAACTTTCTTTAGACCGATGTAAGAGACTGGTAGATGGCTACAAGAAGCGTCTCACTGCAGTTATTTCAGCCAAAGGGGTTAACATTAGCTATTAGGGGGTAGGGTGTCCTAACGTTTTTCTCATTTAGAATATGCATTTTTGTAGAATTACATTTACAGAAAATCTTGAAAAGTCTTTTATTTTGTTTTAATTGTCTACTTATATTTCTATATTTTCTCAGTATTGTTTAAATTGAGATTAAATATTTATATATCCAAAAATGTTACAAAAATGCACAGGCTTTCATAGGGTGTCTTAATTTTTTCACATGACTGTATATATACATGGATCTGAATGCCTTTTAACATAATTTACAAATATCATTTAATGAATGGTTCTCCCACTTACGTTCTAAAAATTGTCGTTCTTAAAGTAAACTCTCCTTACATAGTATTGTGCTCAAGGATATAACAGATTAAAGACAATAACCACCCATAAAGCCAGGAAATTAATTCAAGTTTAGTCATTTTCTTGGTGTTTCTTTTCCTTTAACAAGGACAATGTGAGTTGATTTACAAACAGTTCAGAACGCGTGAACATATATTATTTTGATATTTGGAATTTCAAACTTCGACTGTATTTCTAAATGTTTGGGTCAGGGACTGTCTAGAGTACAGACATAGCCAACCCTAATTTAATACCGTTGACAAGGGGGAGGGAAAACAGTCATTAGCTCCCGCTACCTCTTTGTGCTCAGCGTCATATCGGACTTGAACCTCAGCTTTTCGATTTACAATCCAGCATGCTTACCACTACAAGATGCCCTTGGATCTTTTCTGGTTTTCAAATGCTTGGGAAAATATCTTAAACATTTGTAAAAAGTATCTATGCACAAAATATTTGTAAACATAATCTCTTCTTACACAAAATATATCATAACGACTCTTGGTTTATCATCATTAAAGTAATGGTGAGTTGAAATGAAGAATACGAGAAGTTTTGCAGAAAATTCAAGAATATAATGACAAAACGGTCATTTTGTTGTTGTCCAAGCTACATATAGGCTTTTTCACCATTTATAAAGCTTAAATATTATCTTTGCTGTTGTAATCTATGGTATTGACGCGATTACAAGGCGATGTTTATTATTATTATTATTAATTAGGCTGTAAAATTCATAGTCGCTTTTTAATCGCAGCCGACACATGCCTCTTTTCCATACTCCAGTTTATCGCATTTCTAGATGTCTTTACAGCATTCGTCTACACATGCACGCTTGATGTTTGCTCAAGGTCATCGATAATTCTTGCAACTATTCAACCCACAGGATGTTAAGTTATAGTAATGATTTTGCGAGTCTGAAAAAAAATTATAACACTCACTTTTTCTTTCACATGGTTTCTGAAAATAGGGGTCGCCTTTTATTCTATTTCGCCCTGTAATCTGTAATTATAGGCTATAAAAATAATTACAAGTAATGCAACAAACTCAAATCGTACACAGCTGGATTACGCCAATATGTACAAACATATCAATACAATACTTATATTTTGGGTTTGTCTTAATTTGCTGGACTTGTTTTTAAAAAGCTGTTAATTCGTTTCTGAATATATTGTCATACGTTGCCTAATAGCGTGTTTCTGAATATTCAACAATTACACAGAATTTATGATAAGAATCTAAAGTGTGTGTTTTCTTTACATAACAATGCTATCTGTATTCAGAAAATCTCTCTCAAATTCCTTTACAGATGCGTTTATATTTTATGCTATTGAGAACAGCATATATTTATATAAGTATTGGTTACATTCTCTATTATGTTGACCTATAACCTTTTTTACACCCAAAGAACGTGAACTGACATATGATTTTTTTTTTCAGTTGGCAAGCATGTGGTTGAAATTTAGTAACTTTTTCATTAAATACTTTATCAAAATTTCCATGGTTTCATTCTGAATTAGTATAACATGCTTTAAACTGTTTCGGTTTTAGTAAAGTTGTAATCACTTTGTACGGATTGTGTTAGACTTTAACATTTACGTTTTATCGTGTGACAATAAAAGTCTGTGATTCAAAAGAGTACAATACGCACGCAGTGCTTTTATCAAACGATGAAAACTCTCTAAGTTATTGATTTCGATATTGAAAATTAAAGAAACCTTTGAAACCTTATCGGCACATTTTCTGTATTTAGTTCACCTTTTGATTTTATAGCCCAAATGACCTGATCTGAGATCTCGAGTGTTTACTAATTTTTTAAAAGTTGTGTGACATGAATTATTAAATATCATACTAGGTCTTATATTCTACACGTATCAGCAAAACTAGTGGTTTAAGGTTTCGGATATTTCAACGTTTCCCTGGTGTATTCGATTATATACAGACCAAGACTACCATTTTGGTATTGTGCAGAAACCCTCGTATAAAAACAAACAAACTACAACACACCTACTGATCTTATGGCTTCAATCACAACAATAAACCTCTAACCAAATCTAACTGTATATATGAGAACAAATCATAAAACTAACCATACTCGTTTGATAAAATAACATATTAATAGAATTATAAGCTTTGAAATATGATTAGACACTGATATAATACTTCCATAGTACGTGACAAAATGCTATATAAAAGTCAAATGAACATTCTATATTTCTTATGTTTACTACAGAAACACTAATAGTCATAAACAAAATAATTGTGGTACGTCTACTGTAAAATATTACAATAGAATGGTCCATAAAAACGTATTTATTAATATTTATATATCACACAAAACTGTGAGTTGTTTCGATGCCCTACTTATTGTGTGTTGCCAGTTGTTTCACTCGAGAGCTGGTTCACAAATTACTTTCGTATTTCAAAAAAATAAAAAATAAATCTGAGCGTGCAGGTACAATCGATTCACAGATAAATCCTCTAGACGTTGTTATACAGTTGTTGTTGTTTTGAAATAAGCACAAAGCTACACAATGGATTATCTGTGCTCTGCCCACCACCGGTATCGAAACCCGGTTTTAGTGTTGGAAGTTCGCAGACATACCGCTGAGCCACTGGGGGGCCGTTATATAGTAGGCCACTAACATGAGAACTTCAAAATAAATAGTTTTCTTGTTGAGTGATATTAATATAATTTATTTTTCGTCTGTTGACAAAAGGATCGTTACTTTAAAAAATAGATATTTTAGAGATGAAGAATTAATTGAGTTATCACTAGAGACTGATAAACGAGCATTTCAGTCTTCATACAACACCTTATTATGTCTAAATATGTAAAAAAAATCTTAATAACTGAAAGGTATGAAAACAAATACTACACATCATAACTTTTGTCTACTCTTTTTTTTAACATCTAAAAGTATCTACATTTTTATACCATTTATAATTGTAATAAATTTATAACATAAATCAGAAAGAGCGTAAATTAGAAACCTGAAATACATATATATATATATATATTTATCTGTAAATTTCTAAGTTAATGAAACTTTCACAAAAAATTTACCAGTTTTATAATTCAGTGTGCCACTATTAAAATATGGAGAAAACAGTCAACGAAACTATTATTTTTCATAGACAGACGGTGTACGTTTGAAAAACCACTTACCCAATATCTCAAAAAGTAACATTTGAAGTGAGAACATGTGCAATTTACATAAGAATTTTAAACAAGAAGCATGGTTAGACGGGCAGTCTTCAGTAACTTATATTTATCATTTTAGCAATAAAGTTAGAGAAAAAAAACGATCTTTACTCACCAGATAATTATGAGAGAACTTTTATTTAAAGAGCGTTTCGTCTTTACGGCTTTTTCACAAAAGAGTTTGATTTTACAATATTCGGTTAATTATATAATATTTGTTAGCTTTATTATCAAAATATGTAAATCTCTCCGGTATGCACCACAAATTTTGAAAGAAAAGAAAAAATTATACTTCTCGTAAACTAATTGTATATTTTAATTACCACACTTGCTATTTGGTCTCTCAAGGCTTAGTGTTCGTCCTAGGAGATAGTGTAATAGTATACACAATATATTCGACGACGACACGTTTTTCACAATACATCAGACCGGCTGGGAGACAAGTTTGTTTGTTTTTGAATTTCGCGCAAAGCTACTCGACGGCTATCTGCGCTAGCTATCTCTCAATTAGCAATGTAAGACAAAAGAGTTTGGTTTGTTTTGAACTTCGCGCAAAGCTACACGAGGGCTATATGCGCTAGCCGTCCCTAATTTAGCAGTGTAAGGCTAGATGGAAGGAAGCTAGTCATCACCACTCACCACCAATTCTTGGGCGACTCTTTTATCAATGAATAGTGGGAGTGATCGCACATTATATCGCTCCCACAGCTGAAAGGGCGAGCATGTTTGATGTGACGGGGATTCGAACTCGCGACCCTCGGATTACGAGTCAAAAGCCCTAACCACCCTAACCATGCGGAGCAGTAGAGAAACACCAGATAAACTAGTTGTCACAACGCTATTCATATAAGACATTTGTTAGAATAAAAACTGTTATGAAGAAAAAGTCTTTGCTGGCAACACGTGACCATAAACAATTATAACTGTCATAAAATAATACTGGTTCTACTGAACTGATAAACATTTTATTTTATGACAAACATAATTGATTATAATCACTCTTTGCAAGTAAAAGTCGTTCATAATTTTACAATCATAATATGTTTGCTTTGTTTTTAATATTTGCACAAAGCTACAAAACAACAGTCTGCGCTATCCGTCCGTAATCTTTTATTTGATTGCTAGACAAAAGAGAACAGCACTCTCCCATACCACGTTGGCTACTGCAATCGAATAATGATATTTGGTTGTCTCTATTATAACACATGCATGGGTCCAAAATACAGTGTGTTTTTGAGGCAACTTAGCGAGAACAATTAGCTTTTGGCTATACAGTCTCGTTAACTACCAAACCATGCCATGCTTCATTATTATGTAATATTCTACTAAATGAACCAAGACGTAACAGAATGCAAGTTTTCCTAACAGCCAGGACGTTGATTTTTGTTAAGCATTCCAGTATTCTAACACAGTTATTTCCCTGTGGAATACGATACGTGGCGACGGAAACAAACATCCTACGTTATTTTGTATCTCTCAACTAGTATTTGGTGGTTAAGGCGCTCAACACGCAGCGCATGGAGCCGCGGGATCGAAACTAGTCGCCGAACACATTTATTCTTTCATCCGCGTAAATGTTATGACGTACGATCAATTACACTGCTCGTTGAGAGAGAATAACCCAAGAATTGGCGAGTTATAACGTTGACTAGATGCATTCCCTCAAATTTGTTTGTATTGAATTAAGCACAAAACTACACAATGGGCTATCTGTGCTCTACCCACCACGAGTATCGAAATCCAGTTTTTAACGTTGTAAATCCGCAGACATGCCGCTGTGCCACTGGAAGAGTCTTTCACTCTAGTAAATCACTTCTAAATCAGACAGCTAGCACAGATAGCCCTCTAGTTTAACAAAAAGGCTTAACGGGTGAACTTAAAATACTTAGAAATCTATAAAAAAAACTGAGTTTAGAATATTGATTGCAAACAATAAATATTTATCAGGTCGTCCCTTAGGTAATATCCGATTTTAGGTTCAGAAAAAGAGAAAGGATTTCAAACGCTTTTAATGTTATTTAATTAATAATGTATGTTATATTATTATTAATTACTTCCTGCCAACGATTCACAAGCTTCTGAATGTCACTTCTAAAAAATTCTTGGGGTTTGGTAGAAAAGAATGTAGAGAGGGTAGTTTTGACATCTTCATGTGTTCCAAACTCTTTTCTATCAAGATAATTCTGCAAACTTCAGAATAGATAATAATCAGATGTGGCAAGGTCTGGAGAATAAGGAGGATGTGAAGTTTTTCCCAGTCTAGCTCTTCGGTCTTTGCAAATGTGATCCTTGCTGTGTGGGTCGTGCATTATTATGGTGTAACACAACACGTTTATGACTGATCAAAGCAGGCTTTTTTTCTTTCAGTGCAACATTCAAGCGCTCTAACTGTTGACAATAGAAGTCTGATGTAATCGTTATATTGAGTGGCAAAAATTCAAAGTGGATCACACAAACAATATCACACCAAACGCTTAAGAAGTCTTTTATAGGGTGGAGGTCCATTTTGGGCTGTGCTTTAGCCAGCTTACCTGCACTGAGCCATTGTCTGCGGCGCTTAAAATTTTTATAAAATATCCATTTTTCATCTCTAGTCACTTACCTGTCCATAAAAGGCGAGTTAAGTTCACGAGAGAGTAGAGAAATGCAAATGTCCATTCTCACTCTAAGGTTGGCTTCTGCAAGTCATGAGGGACCCATTTTCCAAGCTGTTGCAGATGACGGTGAACTGTTGAATGTGTTTAATTACGCTTCTGTGCTAATTCATCAACTGTTACAGCACAATTTTTATCAAGTGCAGCTAGCAGTAAGTCATCATTAAATTCGATAGGATGACCTGAACATGACACATCACTAAAGCTTTAGTCACCTGATCTGAACTTCTGAAACCACCTTCGACATTTCCTTTTATTGAGAGACTCCACACCATAAACACCTTGAATGTTTCGTGTAGTTTCTGCTACACTATTGCTTTTTTAAACCTCATAAAACATTATATGCCTAATGTGCTTCTCAGACACATCCATCTTAATAAGGGTTTATTTTATTAATGATCTGAAAAAGTAGAGTTGGGTTAAGTTCTTTTATTTGTCTGAACATTTTTATACATGTCCTACTACATATTTTAGTCATTAAAACCTTCTACAAAGATAGAAATGATGATACACTTTGTGTATTAAATTTTCGGACAATACTTATGAGATAACATGATATATATATATATATATATTTACTAGTCCTCTGACTAAAAGTGTAAGAAATTAAATAAAAAACACCCATGGGAATTACTTGAAAGATACGTTCATTATTTTTTACATTTGTAATACAGTTTATAAAAGCGTCATACGCCTTTAAATTTTCGGTAATGTAAGGGCATGGCATAATGCTTGAAACTCAACATTACTAAATTTATTTACGTTGTAGGTAATATTTACCTCAGATTATAAGCTAGTGGTGCATCATAATAAGTTGGCCCAGCTTTGCTGGGTGGTTAGGGTGATAATTTATCAGTGTATGTCAAGAGGGAAGGCAGCTAGTCATCACCACCCACCGCCAACTCTTTTACCAGCGAATAATGGGATTGATTGAAACATTATAATGTCCCCACGGCTGAAAGGGCGAGCATATTTGGGAGTAATTGGTATTCAAACCCGCATCCCTCGGATTAGGTGTCGAGCGTCTTAACCACCTGGTCGTGCCGGGCTTCGCAGTACATCCACTAACAACAATATTATGTTATAATTTTATTCCTGAGGAACATGACATAAAAAGCCTTTGTAGGAACGTGGTGTTATCTAAACGCACTGGCTTTTCTGTGTATTGGAAGTTGTTAATATAACTCATATTTTGCAACAATTATTCCATGAATACGTCACGAATTCATTTCCTTAATGATCTTAATTTTGATTGGCTTACAAAATAATGTACTGACGTTTGATAGTCTGAACTGAAATTTTCTGCCTGTTTATTAGTCAAGTTTGATTTCGCAAAATATATTTATTTCAGCTGGCTATAAAATGTAAGGTAAGGGAATACTATAGGGTAGTGGTGATGTGGTAGTGCCTGCTTCATCATTTTTGTGTTTGTGTAGTTATGAACTAGAGATACTGTTTTACACTGCATATTTAAAAGGAGAAAAAGCGTCTTCGAATAACTGGTGTGGTAAAATAAAAGTACTTCATCATGCTGTACATAATCATAACACGGAATTGTTTCTTGTAGACCAGGTAGTTAGTTAGACTTCATGTGTTTTTTTCATGTGTTTCGACCTCGGTTGTGCCAGAAATAAGTGGATTTTATTTATTATTTAACATGGTTTACACAAATCAACTACATGATGGTGTTTGTATCAAAAAATACTCGAGGTGCGTTAGGACTGTCAACCAGTTTTTTTTTTTTTTTTAATTTCTCCACTACAAATAGTTTGTTTAATTTTCTATAGTGCACTTTTGTACACAATGGTCGAAAAAATCTATATGTACTCTTGCTTTAAAAGGTAGGTTTGATCTGGGATTTGAAGAACCGCGATAGTAATTACAGAGTAAATCTTCTGTAAAGAACTTTTTCTTTTAGTTAAAAGGAATTAATAAGAATAAATATTTATTGGATAGACGATAAGGTCTTCAGAACGGACAGAAATTCCCAGGTAAACACGGTCCATATAGTATGAAAATCGACTCACTTGACATTAATGCGTAGACTCATATCGATTGTAGTGAAAGTCTGTATATAGTACTATTCAACTAAGAATCCATGGTAGAGAGTATTCAAGAAACATCATTCGTGCCTGAAAGGATATAGGTGGCGTGAGAATGTATCATTAGCATTAACTATACAGTGTTCAAAAGTTCTGAGAAAGTTAGTTAAGAAAGACAGGTTTTGTGTTGTGATTTGCAATCTTAGTTCAACTTACGTGTTTATTTCAACATTACGAACTATACCTTTGCTATTTTTGTTATTCATCTCTCCATGATTTACTAAATGACTGTGACCCGCCCAACAGAATTACGTGTTTAACTACAGGAATGTGAGAGAATACTGACTTACATAAGAAACCGTTCTAAAAATTCCTGATACAGGTGATATCATATGTCGTCGAGCCATTTGTGTTGATGATAGAAAACAAAGCACTTTGTTAAAAATAGAAATTAGTTTGGTGTACTTAACTTACACAGTGTCGTTGTGAAAAAATCCTCATTGTTCGAAATGGCACGGAAACGCAGGAAACTTATTTTGTTTTGGACTAAAATAGTTTCAAATAAACTGTATATCAAAATGACACCAATGAAAATAAACTTTGTAATTTTGCATATGTATTTTCAGAGGTATTTTGAAACTCGTTCATGTAATTTTCTTCTGTATTGAGAGGTCTTGAAATAGTCACCCCTGACATTTCTTTCTCTATTATAGGACCTTTAGGAGGTCAGAGATTATATAATACAATAAGAGGATGTATAACTTTCAATGATGGGATCTCCTCTTTCACTCTTCGAAATTCTGAAAGGTCAGAAACTACAGTATGCATTCAGTCTTCTTCTATATTACTGCAGTTTGAAAAGGTCAGAGATTATAAAAATATATTCTGAATCTTAGGAAACTTACAACTAGTACATTTTTTTTCTATTCCAGCAATTTTAGATCGAAGACTACAAAATATTCAGATGTTTTATGAAATTCAAGTCGAGGATTTCGTTATTTACTTTGGTTGTTTTTTTAGGTCGTCAAAGAGAACAAGATATGTTTAGAGGTCTTTTGAAAACTCAAATACAAACTCGGATTTAGGACTCAATAATTTTAAGTTTTACTATACAAATATATATATATATGTATACATGTTTGTGTGTGATATTTAGGCCTTAATTATTGTAAGGTTTATTATACCAATATGTATATGTATGTGTTTGATATTGGAACGTTGGGGATATTTTCTAAGCACGTATTTACCGACTAAAGAAAGCATGAACTGGATAATTCTATTCACTCTACTAAGTTACTAACGGATACGAAAGTTATTCTCTTTTGCTTGAGTGAGTGAAATTATATTTTCTAGCCCCCCAGTGGCTCAGCGGTATGTATGCGGACTTATAAAGCTAAAAACCGGGTTTCGATACCCATGGTAAGCAGAGCACAAATAGCCCAATGTGTAGCTTTGTGCTTAATTTAAAACAACAACAACATATTTTCTATTCAGCAACTAATTTAATCTAAGGATTAGAGAAGGCTGTCTTTTAATTTTATACATGTTATATCACAATAATTTCCAGGTTTCTTCTTTGTATTCTTTTATTAATAAATACAAATCAAATTATTTGTAAGACGAAAGTGTACATAACTAGTCGTTAAAGACATGAACAGAGATCAAAGTCTTCGACACTAAAATAATATTTTACATTTTAAGTGCTACGGAGTCATC
Organism: Tachypleus tridentatus; assembly: GCF_004210375.1. Taxonomy (NCBI): domain Eukaryota; kingdom Metazoa; phylum Arthropoda; class Merostomata; order Xiphosura; family Limulidae; genus Tachypleus; species Tachypleus tridentatus. The sequence continues at coordinate 81,018,092 of NC_134837.1, forward strand.
TCATACTAAAACAGGAACATATTTCTACGATATACTAGATTATTTTCATTATTAAAGGAGACGTTATTTCGTTTTGTATTGATTCATTCCTTTTGTGTTTCTTTATCACAGCATGCACGAAGATTGTTATAGCGAATCACGTTAATGCCAAGAAGTTTCATGTGAAATAGACATATGTTCCTTCTGTCCTACTTTTGAGTACATGATAGGTGCACTACGAAACACTTGTGCTACAGCAGCTAGTGGTTACACTATTACTATTAGGTTTATTCTTTAACGTCATCACGATTAAAGAATTAAGGGTCATCTGATCAATGATGCAGGACTAATGTAATCAGGTCTTGTGAGAGTTCAATTATTTAATCTATACACGCCGAACGTTTCGACTGGTCACTGGAAGAAGATTATAAAACAAGCTATCTTGGAATAATCAGTAAAGAGAAAAAAAGGAAGAGAGAGAGAGAAAGAGAAAGATCTTTCTTGGAATATGGCAGCTTCCGAACCGTTTCTACGTCATAAACGGCGTGGGTAGATAAAGCACATTGTATAAATGATAAGTAACTCAGGATTAAGGTGTTTTTTTTTTCTCTGCTGTCTTGGTAATTTATTTATTGATTTCATAAAAACTGAAGTTTGTTATTTTTGTCTTTTATGGATTTTGAATCTTCGAAGCTCGTATGTAAAGGTAAGTAAGTGTACGTTTCGTTAACCCATTTATAAGAAGGTAGGGATTTGTATTATTACAGAAAGTCACCTCGGAAAACAAAGTCCAGATGTCAAATACATTACCTAAATACACCTTGATAAATGTTGCTAATGCTCTTATTTTCTTTAAACCAAAATGGCGAACCCTAGTTTTTGTTGTTTAGTTCCACTAACCACTATACAGATAAACACATTGTATAGAATCAAAGAAATAAGCATTAAGTTTCATATGGAAGTAGTTTTTAATATATGGTGATATGATGGACAGTTATTGGTTAGAATATAATATTGGTTCAGATAATTAGTACTTTACTTACCTCTATTAATCTGAAATAAAGTATTAGCAAAAATGTTTGTATATTTTTTAACAAATAGAATAATTATTATTAAGACTGAATACAAATACACTTAACGCCGCTAACTGAATAAAACACGTTATATTAAACCTAACCTGCATAATGAGACAGCTTCTATGGATACCATGAATGGTTTATCAGAATAGCAGCATCCCTGTGGTACAGCGGTATGTTTCCGGTCTCACACTGCTAGAAATAGGGTTTCGATACCCGTGGTGGTCATAGAACAGATATCCCATTGCATAGCTGTAAGTTTGATTCTCAGCAAACAAACAAACAAACAGAACAGTAATCAATTTCATCAAACACCCGTAGAAAAATGTGTAAGTCAACATTGTACACAACTTTACCAAAACATATATAATAATAAAATATGACACCAAATTAGTATTCCACTCATTTTTCGGAAAACGTAACTTAATGGAAAATGTAAACACTAACATAATAATAATAATTTATTAAACGTTTCAGAATCATCATAATTCTGTCGTCAGTAATGAAGAGGTATAAACAATATTTGTAATTACGACAGAAATATACACATTTCAACATACAAGTAAAAGACGAGAATATTAAAAACGTGGCACAAATGAAATATTTAAATTAAAATAAGTTTAGATCAAGTGAAGAGGCCCGGCATGGCCAGGTGGTTAAGGCACTCGACTCGTATTCTGAGGGTCGCGGGTTCGAATTCCCATCGTATCAAACATGCTCGCTCTCCCAGTCGTGGGGGCTTTGTAAAGTGACGGTCAATCCCACTATTCGCTGGTAAAAGAGTAGCCCAAGAGTTGGCGAGAGGTGGTGATGACTGGGGCTGTCTTTCCTCTAGTCTTACACTACTAAATTAGGCACGGCTAGCGCTGATAGCCCTAGAGCAACTTTGCGTGGAATTCAAAACCAATCAAGTGAAAACTGTATATTAGTTAGAGATAATAAATAATAATATTAAATGTGCAGTAGAAATTAGCAAATTAGAAATACAGCAGAAATCAGATAACACAAAACAGAAACAAACATCATATATGTATAGGTAACTGAAACCTTAAACATTAGAAATTACATGAAATGAATGTTTGTAAACAGATACTTCATTACACCTAATACATGCTAGGAGGTGCAACGAAGTGCAACCTTGGCCTATCCAAGATGGCGCTTATTGGCAAATTAGGAGCATCAGTATCGTATCTATTTTGTTTCTACATACTTTCTTTCACTCACCAGTGGCACAGAGGTATGTCTGTGGACTACATAGTTACAAACCAGGTGTGGATATCAGTGATGGGCATATCACTGATCGCTCGTTCTGTAGCTTTGTGATGAATAACAAACAAATTCTACATTTTTTACTTGAATGTGTTTGTTTATATAACGGCGTACCTGTAAAAAAAACTTCAGCTCACATACGTATAAAAAATATGGTGTTAAATAAAGAACTGTCTTTACTTCATTTCACTGGGTCAGGTGGGTTAAGGCGTTCGACTCGTAATCTAAGGGTCGCAGGTTCGAATCCCCGTCGTACCAAACATGCTCGCCCTTTCAGCCGTGGGGGCGTTATAATGTGACAGTCAATCCCACTATTCGTTGGTAAAAGAGTAGCCCAAGAGTTGGCGGTGGGTGGTGATGACTAGCTGCCTTCCCTCTAGTCTTACACTGCTAAATGATGCACCGCTAGTGCAGATAGCCCTCGTGTAGCTTTACGCGAAATTAAAAAAACAAAAAAATAAGCAATAATTTCACTCTCATGGAATAAAATATAATGAACACAAAATGTTATTTTTCTACACGTTTGGCCCGGCATGGCCAAGCGTGTTAAGGCGTGCGACTCGTAATCTGAGGGTCGCGGGTTCGCATCCCCGTCGCGCCAAACATGCTCGCCCTCCCAGCCATGGGGGCGTTATAATGTGACGGTCAATCCCACTATTCGTTGGTAAAAGAGTAGCCCAAGAGTTGGTGGTGGGTGGTGATGACTAGCTGCCTTCCCTCTAGTCTTACACTGCTAAATTAGGGACGGCTAGCACAGATAGCCCTCGAGTAGCTTTGTGCGAAATTCAAAAACAAACAAACAAACAAATTCTACACGTTTAACAAAACAAATGTTCCCGATGGATCATCGATAAGTTTACGGATTTATACCGCTGTGGTGTACAAAATGGAGATAACCTATTTTGTCGACGTGCACTGAGAAAGCAATAATAACAGAAAAATAAAATTTTATGATCTTCTTGCGCCCATACTTCACATTTTAACCGATCGCATTGAGATCGAGACCCATACTTTGGAAATCCTTGTTCATGACAGTAAACTCTAATAAAGATGGTTTTGACCTTGAAAAAACTATTCGAAGAAATACTATTATAAACTATTTATTGTATTTTAATTTATATGTGTGTTTGTTAGCGGAATCTAATCATAATAATGATAATGTAATGATCTAAAAGTTTCGTTCAATTTACCAAAATAAAAGAAATATATAAAATTTGCTGTCTGAGTTAATCAGTTAATGGATGATTCAGTTCAGGTGTGTTAGTAGCTTTGACAATGAAATGTATTAATTCTATTAATCTGCTGTTCAACTAGTCAGTGAGTTAGCGTTTTGTGTTATCAATCAGTCAGCGAGAAAAATTTTACAAGCAAGTTTAAAAACTGGTCAAATTTGTATTAGGTTCAGAATTTCTGTTAAGACGTTGTTTTTGAAGTTCGGCCTGCCAGTAGGCGTAACCTGTAGCAAACGTTATCATTACGTAGACCTGGCTTTGCTTTATGTTTGACAAATAATTCAAAAGAATCTATCTGAGAATAGAAGATATTACAACAGTAATTTCGAATAGAATTTCTTTGATCAGTTCTATGTTTCAGGATGAAATTCCATTCTTCCAGTAAACAGCATGTCTATTTATAGTCCTTTCGTTCAGATCTGCAGGGTATCGTTTTGAGAGTTATAAATATACAATATTTATTTACTTCCATATGTGCCATATTTTAGTTCAATCTTTTCTTTATCACCTGTTTTACATTTCTGCCTTCCTTCTACGGGTCTATCTTTACTTTTACCACTTTAATACAAACATTTAATTTGATGTGTATCTGAGTTCTATTCTCCTGGTAATCGATACGATTTTATTTAAGCTCCAGGAGAGTTTATCACGGATAAAAATGAAGGTTACGTCAGTCGTTTTTCATAGATTTGGTTTGTGTTGAATGTCGCGCAAAGCTACACGAGGGCTATCTGCGCTAGCCTTCCATAATTTAATAGTGTAAGACTAGAGGGAAGGCAGCTAGTCATTACCAACCACCACTAACTTCTAGGATACTCTTTTACCAACAAATAATGGGATTGACGGTCACATTATAACACACACACGGCTAAAAGGGCTAGCATGTTTGGTGTGACGGAGATTCGAACCCGCAACCATCAGTATACGAATCGAGCTCTCTAATCACCTGGCCATGTCAGGGCCCTTTCCATAAGTGTTGAAAATTTTAACCTTTCATTTTAAGTATTTTAAAATTATAATTAATCATAATTTGCGTATATATTAGTAAATTACAGCCAGCTTTAGTACTGCTAGAAATTAATAACTCAATGTATGATGTAGGCCTAATGATTTAGTTTAGAAACTGTAGAAATGTTGACACTGGAAACAAACAGTACCCTGTTAACATGTTAATCTTCGGCATATTTCTCACAATAAATACTTATTGGTACCTTTTATGATATCTTCGGAAGCAACTTATCTATTGGAAAATAATTACAACTTAGATGTTTTCCATTTCCAACTAGGTTTCCATTACAAAATAAAACTTTACTGTAGAAGTGACAGCAGACAGCCCGATGTAGCTTTGCTGTAAGAAAAATACATTGAAGAAGTGGATGATTATTACACATACAAATGACTGGACTTCAAACTTTTATGCGTCTGCAGCGAACGTTTCATTTTATTACGTTTCCAGCTACGTAGCTTATAATAATATCAGGTATTTTGTTAGCATCTAAAGTATTATAACACTTAACACACCATGCATTTTTTAAATTATATTTGTAATAGTTTCCTTCAAGTGTCGGTGTATGGAGACAGCACTTCATCGGTAAAATGGAGATGATAGTGAGCAGGTATTACTGACTTTCATCAGTATCTCATATTGAGCTAACAGAAAATAGCATACAAGGGATAAAATGATAAGTCAGTACAAACGTATTAAGTAATACAGTGTTTCAAGATTTAGTATACTCTCAGTTAAATCGTAAAAATTATATATGAATAGTTAAGTTCAGATTCAGCTTCACGATAACTGAATAAAGTATACTGTTTCGTTAATATTTCCTTTACGTTAAAAGTGTGAAATCGAAAAGGAAATCTCCAGTAAAGAGAAAAATGTAAAGAAAAACTGCAGCCTAAAGTGTAATATTGTGTTTGTTTTTAATAACAAAAATATTTGAATATTGCTTTAATCTACGGACAAAATGTTTTGTCGTTTTCTTCAGTAATTCGCTTTAAACATACTCACAGATATACTTGGATGTACACATATGTAAAGGTATCCTCCGAGGAACAAAAGCAGTAAATGAAATGTTACTCAGCAGTAGTATTTGATTCTTCCAAACACTTATTCCACTAAAAACGGTTGTTTAAAAAGAAGATTAATGATATGAGAGAACGCTTGAAGAAGAGAGATAAAAATCTCTAACACTGAAGTCCTCATCAAGGAAATTAAGGAGTAATGTCTAAATGAAGGTGAGTGTAAGTTATCAGAAATGGTTTTCCTGTTGTCGTGGGACGTTCAATACAGGATAATATGAAAAATACAGAAGTAAAGCAATGATCTTAACAAGAGGTAAAAAAGCTGTCTACGATTACACATGTTTGGACTATCTCATCCTTCACGTGATTGGAGTACTATAAAGCGTTCTTTGGAAGAATGTTTGAAGTTTCAAAAATAACCAAAAGTGAAACTACATACGAAAGTTCGTACCTTAGTAAATGATTTGGTGGGATATTACCGTAGAAAAATATTCTGGTTTTATAAATTATGGCGGAGCTGTGTCTGAAGAAATGGAGAAACTTGCTCCAGAAACACTTGTCTTTCTAATTTGTGATCTTAAAGCGAGTTGGGTTCTCCTATTGCGTATATTATATGTCTAAAGTACATAGTAAGGTTTCAATTCAACTTTTCAAAATATCTCTAAACTTCATCAATAAAACAAGTTTCCTTGTCACATGAGACTGAGCTTCAGGAAATATTCTAAAGTTAAGAAATTTGGATTGTAAACTTAGAAATTCTGCCAACGATATTGATGGGTTATATTTCTTCATCTACAGAAACGAGATAATATTTATGACATGTTATACGCATATATTATGTTACAATTATACGCAAATATCTTATGAGCTTTAACAGTATATAGAAGACAATGGAAAAAATTGAATGGAAGTATTTAAAAAAACACAAAAAACGTAAAATATCAAAACAAAATCGTTTTAATAAATCATTACACTAAAACAAACATCAGTATTCAAATAAATATGCATTGTTAAATGTGTATTACGAAAGCCCCACCTCTTCTTTAAATTTTGTTGAAAATTCTCGAGCATAAGAATAAACAATATATCTCTGCTTATGTACCAGTATTGTTGGCCCATCTGAATTTTCTATAACTTTGCCTTAACGTTTGTAAATCGTGATACGCGAAGAGGAGACAGTTTAGTATTGTTGGGTCGCTGCATTCAATGTACTTATAAATTTCCAAAGTTATAATTGTGATAAACGCTTATTAATCGGAAAACTACAGATATTTGACCAGAAATGTTTATAAATTTCGAACATTACAAACCGTTTAGCTTCAGTGAATTAATTTCGTACGTTAGTATTTCTAGAAATGCATTAAATATCTTCATCGATGAAAAAGTCAGCTGTAAGCGGCGTGAGGCTAGCGAAAAACAGACATCTAGCTAACTTAAGCGAGGTGTAACAATATCAATTCAAAATTAATTTGTTCGTCGTGGACCTGGATCGTTGACAAAAAAAAATCAGTTCTTGACTTCATCTAAAAATCAGTATTGTTTGTAAGTTTACAAAACTTTTCAATTAAAATTATTATTTTTATAACTATTTGTAGTTTTATATATTTTTTATTCTCACTGCTTATTATCAACCGTCATATGTGTTATAATTCACCTTTAGGACAGACATAAGTGTCCCCTACTCTAATAATTATGCTTTTATTTTTGTATTAATATTGGCTACCTAACAGTTTATAATATGTTTCTTAAATAGTTTCTGTCTTTCATATATACCATACTCTACTAGCTGTGTGTGTTTTCATTTCTATCATACTTTAACTACTTACTGTCTGTGGCTGCCTTTACTCATTTTTAATATTATTGATGATTGTTTGCCTATACAATTATCAAAATATACCTCACCTCTACTATAGTTTTATCTCTCTTTACCGTGTCTGTCTTCACCTTTGTTACATTTTCTCTTCTCAACCAATTGTGTTAAATTTCGTCTTTATCATACTTACCTTTTCCTTCTTACCTTCACCTATACTATGATTTTATCCACTTTTCTACCGACCTACCTTTTTCTGTGCAATACTTTAGTTGTCTTAAGTAGACATATTGTATACTTTCATTATGTTTATCCTTCTGTAAACTGTGTCAACTTTCATCAATATCTTATTTTCACTTTTACCACTATCTTACCCCTGCTTAATTTCCTCTTTAACTACTTAATACTCACACGTTTCTTTCCCTTTCTTTAATTTTGTACCACATGTATCTATCTCTCACTATATCTTATTTTGTATTACTCACGTTCGTGTACCTGCTTCCCTTTGTATCTTGTATTGAACTTTCTTAATTTACATATCTCCATCTGTGTCCCATTATTACCTTTTGTTTCTAATTCTATCTTTACCTCTCACTTATTATTCTTTAGCATTTAACCACCTCTGATTGTCACAGTAATATGTATTGTTTGTTTGTTTTGGAATTTCGCACAAAGCTACTCGAGGGCTATCTATGCTAGCCGTACTTAATTTAGCAGTGTAAGACTAGAGGGAAGGCAGCTAGTCATCACCACCCACCGCCAACTCTTGGGCTACTATTTTACCAACGAAAAGTGAGATTGACCGTTACATTATAACGCCCCCACGCCTGGGAGGGCGAGCATGTTTGGCGCGAACCCGCGACCCTCAGATTACGAAGCGCACGCCCTAACGCGCTAGGCCATGCCGGGCCCCAGTAATATGTATGCGATATTTCTATTTCGGGTTTGTTTTTGTTTTGTTTTTCGCCCGTTCTTTCTTCTATTCAGTGAATGCAACCCATACACAAAGAGTACAACGAAAACATGTACTTCATATTAGTATGTAAATTGTGAATTCGAATTAAAATAGTCTCGTAAAAATTCTTAAAGGAAGTTTTTCTTTGTTGTGAGACTTGACCCTGTTTTCTTTCACCGATGTTTCTTACTTTCACCTTTTTCGTAACTCCAAGCTTTGGTTTGTTGACTTCAGAGCTTTGAAGATACTTTTGAAGAATCTTAAACCGAGTTTAAAAATTCTTAACTTTATTTCCCGATAACATTGGTATCGGTTGAATGGAATTTGTTACCATGACAACACAAATCTTGTTCTTTTTATATAAGCGAGAAAAAAACTCAAAGTGAAGGTTCTTAAAAAATTCTCTTTTATGATTCTAATCTGATAGAAGCTCACATCACAAGATGTAAAAGGGTAGAAATGAAGCGTTTCAGAATTTATCTAAAGATATTGGTTAGAACACGAATACATTTTGCACTTTCTGTAGATGTCGTGAATATCTTTTATTGGGTTTTGTGTTGATCAGAGACTTATCTCTTGATCTTGTGTAATCCTATCGTTTTCTTTTTTTTTGCTAACTAATCAGGTATGATAAAATAAATCATCTTATATTCAATGAATGTTTGCAAACGTGCCTTCTCGGCTTTACAGTGTGAACTACAGATAACTGTAAAACTGCACAACACGTGCTGGAGCAAACAACAACAATTTGGTGTTCTTTGACCATTGTAAGTGAATATATAGTAATCTGTAAGTAGGTGTCTGGTAAACTGTAAAACTAAAAAACAAAACGCTGAAGGAGCAATATTGTCTGTATCAGCATGGTATCTGTGTATTTGTTAATGTACTTCATTGTTAAACTGCACAGCACGTGTTAAGACTGAAACAGCGATATTGTCTGTATCAGCATGGTATCTGTGTATTTGTTAATGTACTTCATTGTTAAACTGCACAGCACGTGTTAAGACTGAAACAGCGATATTGTCTGTATCAGCATTGTATCTGTGAATTTGTTAATGTACTTCATTATTAAACTGCACAACGCTTATTAAAAGTTTGAAATAAAATCCTGATAAATCAGCATCGTTTGTGGGAATTTATGGTATTCGGTAATAAATCTGTATTTCTTCATATAGTAACGCAAATAAAAGTGATCCGATTATTAATGAATGTATGGTTATTACTTTCTTTTCACATTCTATTAATGCTTTGTTCACCAGGGGTATCGAAACCTGGATTCTAGTGTTGTAAGTCCGCAGACATGTCGCTGTGCCACTGGGAGGAGGCTTCCAAGAGTAAAGCAACAATTTCAATATTGTGGTGTTTTGTGGCTGAGAACATTTGTAATCTCAATCTTGAAACACTCGTCCCTTGTTATTACAGTGGCAAAACCATTCTTATTCTGCTTATAGAAGCACAAGGGAATCCCAAGTAAGAGTTCCCGAAAATATTTTTTTTTACTTATTTTAGTCTCATAAAATGTTATGTTAGTAAATACAAGAAGCATCTGTTCTCACTGTTGTGTATAAATTTGTGTGTCATCTGTATAGTGAGCCCTCATCAACAGATGTTAATAACGCTCGTTACGGAAAGTTCTGTCTTATGTCATCATCATTATCTGAAATGAGTATGCCTCCTATAAGAAACACACTACTACAGCACACAAAAAACGTACTGGTTATTAGGCAAGACCTGCATCCAAAAATGTAATACCACGAGCTGTCGGCTGTGTTTAAAAAATGGGTGAGAATAAACTGTTGGTTGTTTAGATGGCAATGAATCCTGCTGTTGAGAGTGTTTTGTGGATGTAGACAAATGAAATCTGGAACAAGAAAGGTGTCCGTACCGGTTTATTTTGTATTTACATGTTTAAATGTCAGGACTGAATAGACATCATTAACACTAGCTCTGAGACTATTTTTAAAAAATGACTTTGAGCTCTAATGAGCTTGAGGACGGCTTCCATTTTCTGTCCTGTTTTAATATAAATATGTAACTATTAGTTTTCTTTACTTATCGTTTTATTTTTTTCAAAGGCCAGGGAACCTATCTATTTTGTTATTTTGCATTAAATTAAAAAGAGCACTTTATATTTGAGCATCACCACTAAGATTGGTAAGTGTACGGACTTACAACGTTAAACATTCAGGGTTCGATTCCCCACGGTGGACACAGCAGATGGGCCCCTATGGTTTTGTTCCAAAACAAACAAGTTATTTTTTGAGCACTGACATGTGTTTCCAGGCCATCCACAGCAACTGCTTCCCGTATTTCATACATTCATGTTACGTATTCACACACTGATGTACAGAGTCTTTTAAGGGCTGTGTGCATCTCTGATTATTGGCTGAGAAGATATCCTAGAAGGTTAATAAAATGTGCTCTGATTGGCTCTTGAGACAATTTTTATTGAATCGTTTTCATTCTGTAGAAAAGTGATAGTTACAAAATTTCATCCACTTAAACGTTTTTATTGCAGTTTCCACGTGCTAAGCTTCGGATGAATAATTTTAATACTACCTGAGTTACGGAAATGTAAACTGCAAAATGCTAATTTTAGTAAAATTACATATGTATCTATAGAATAATGATTACAGACTTATAGACTTGAAATTTACAATATTTTTAGTCAGCATTGCGGTCTTTAATTCCATTCAATTTCAGTTCTGAAAACCAAATGCTGTGTGGGTTAGTGGAAACAAAAAATACCAAATATGGTACTTCTTCCTCCACCACGTAGATTTTTTTCACCTGACCACGCATATTTGTCCTCGTTTTGACAAGGAAATGGAACGAATCTCAAATAGAGTTTATGACACGAAATCGAAAAAAAAACTTAGACTTTCAACAGCTGAAACAAAATCTATTTTGTAGCTACATTTTCTGGCCTCACTTGATATCAGATTCGTCCTTTATCGTAAATCAAAATCTGTATTAAAGAAATGCAGGAATAAAACCACCTCATCTGAGTGTGTTATCTTCTGTAGTTATACGAATAAAACCACCTCATCCGAGTGTGTTGTCTTTTGTAGTTACACGAATAAAACAATCTCATCTGAGTGTGTTGTCTTCTGTAGTCACACGAATAAAACCACCTTATCTGAGTGTGTTGTCTTCTGTAGTTACACGAATAAAACCACCTCATCTGAGTTTGTTGTCTTCTGTAGTTACACAACACAGCAACATTTTCTTTTACTCATTGTACGTTAATCCCATCATTACCATGATAAAGATAACTCTGCTTCCAGCCAAATCTACGTTATCATATTACCATAAATTAAATATACGCATCATGATAGTTATTAATGTGCAGTTTCAAAATAACACTAGTCTTAACAAAATCGGTAATCAGACAATAGTCTTCTTTCGTTACAAGGCTAACAGCAAATGGATAATTATAATAAGATAGTGCGAGGAGAAGGTGTGTACATTTCAGTACAATCCATACAAATATAACAGTATTGTCTGATGTGTGTCCCTCTTACTACTTCGCAGGATTGACCTTCTCCCAAATTGGTATGGGGGTTTGTAGGTTATGGATGCATCTTTACAAAAATTGGTATGGAAGTTCGCAGGTTATGAATGGATCTTCACCAAAATGTGAGGTTGCATATAATTTCCACTTTTGTGGTGTGCTTTTTTTTTACTACTAGTTCTACCCCGACAGATGGATATTTACCAAATTTGATATGAAAGTTCATTGTATTCATTAGAAGATAATACAATTTCTTTTTTAATTTTGCGTTTTTCCAACTACTACTACGCCCCATTTTAATAAATCTTTCACAAATTTCGCATAAAGGTTTATCCAGTCCATGCAGATATGCTTGCAAATTTGTAGTTTCATATTCTGTGTTTTGCAGTTTTTTGAACATTTTTACGTTTTTTTTATAATTACATATAAGGGAATCAACTTTTCATGTTCTATCATAACCTTCCATTAATTATAAATTTGTATAACTTCAGTCCAGGAGACAAGTATTCCATCTAATATTAAATATTATCAATGTATTGATACATTATTTACTATAGCGTCTATTTGCTTTGTACGTTGTCATAAATAAATATATTCACTTTGTTACATACAATATTTCTATTGTCATTACTTATATTCATAGTTTTACTGGTGGGTTGTTTTGCATCGCCCCTCAATGGCTCAGCGGTATGTCTACGGACTTATAACACTAGAAACCGGGTTTCGATAACCGTGGTGGGCAGAGCACAGATGACCTATTGTGTAGCTTTGTGCTTAACTCAAAACAACAACTTGTTTTACATAACGGGGAAAATACGCAATTGTTACCAAAAGCTACAGCTAAAAGTAGTAAGATTAATGTGTTTATTATACGCTTAGGTCTTTAGGTTTTTGAGATCTCCTGTAATGGTTACTACCATTGCTTTGGGTTCATTGAATCATTTCTTGCTTGTAATTCTTACCAAACTGCGACAGGAGAATAGTGTTAGTCGAAACGTGTTGTCCAAATAGATGGACGTCTTTCCATTGGAAGTGTAAAGACATTCTATTTATATCTTAGTTATCCTTTATATTGTTTTGTTGTTTTTTTGTTCTACTATTGTTGTTGTTACTTAAAAACCTCACAGCCAACTCTCTTGTCTTTTCTTTACTTCTTTGGATTCAAACAAACTTTTAATCAGTTAACGTACTTAGTTGATTAGCCGCCTAACAATTCATCAAACTACTAAAATAATATTAGAATACAGTATTATAAAACATATAAGTTTCGTAATCGAATTTTAGGTTTTTGAACGCCCTAAGGTGTAGAGGGACTTCTGATATCTTCAAATGTTTGATGGTTACAAGTTTGAATAGTCCTCGGCTGGTGAAATAAATTACTTCGGTCGTTCACGAAGTGCTCCCAGTGGCACAGCGGTAAATCTGAAAGCCTGTACTGGGCACAGCACGAATAACCCATTGTGTAGTTTTGTGCTTAACTACAAACAAATAAACAAAAAATTGACGAGGCATGTGATGAGCCACTGTTCGTTCACTAACTGCCTCCCGGCAACTCTGCGGTAAGTCTATAGGCTTATAAGTTAAAGCTCCGATAAACACAGTGAGCATAACACAAGTAAGTCATCATTTAGCTCTGCACTTATCAACAATCAAGCTGTTCATAAATAAATTAAAAATCTAAATTTTACTTTAAAACAACAACAACGTTAGAATACTAAAAATGACAGAAGTTACCGAGGTGTTTTGGGGTTTAACAAAACATTTTTATTATTCTGTCCATCTTTATAATTTCAGAAATTTCCATTTTCAACTTAAGCGTCACCTCTTCCGAAACATTTGCTAAAATTTCTAGGTTTAAGGTTCCAAAAATAAGGTAAAGCCAAAGATAATTTAGAAATGCTGCCAAGAGGAATGACAAACAGTAGTCAGTATTTTCCACTTATATGGCTACTATTAAACGAAGAGTGGGATTAACTGTCACTTTTATAACACTCTGATGCGTGGAGCATGTGAAACACATAGCTCAACTCGAGTCTTCAGATATTTAACCCTATGCTGCAATTACTATGCCAGGCCCTCCACCCCCTTTTTTGTACAAAATGTGTTAATTATTTTATCGTATGTTGGGGATATCGACTAATAAGTTAGTCTACGATTATATAAAAGGTTTACTATTGTTGTAATAGCATCTATAAGATTTGAAAAAATGTTTGTCTTTCAAGCCGCAGATATGACATGTCTTTCATAATGAAAGAGATTGGTGTGTTGAGAGTAGTGGTCACAAATGACCAGTTCAAGATTTTATGCAGTATTGTCTAGTACCTTACAGAAACAAAGAGCAAATCGACTGATTTTTGGAGAAAAAATATCCGTGCCATTAATATAATCAGTTTTCAACTGCAGAGCGAAAAAATCCTCCAACATTTCAGTTTAGTTCGATTTTAATCTGGCATCAAAAGATAATTAGGGCATTCGATTCACAGTCTGCGAGTTGTGAGTTCGAATCCTGTCACCGCACATGCTCCCCTTATAGCCGTGTGTACTTTATGCAGCAACGACCAATCCCATTTTCTTTGGTAAAAGGAGTTAGTGGCGGGTGGTGTAGACTAGTTTTCTAGTATTTTACTGTTAAATTAGGTACGACTAGCGTTAATAGTCCACGAGCAGCTTTGTGCGAAATTTAAAACAATCTGATAAACAATCAGTTCGACTTTGTTTACGCTCTGAGTGTTACATATGGTAAAAACAATAGCAACAATCAATGAAACACGTTAAAACGAAACCCATGAAAGGGAGGGGGACAATTACTTGTACAGTGTGCATCTCCTATAACAAAATAGGATATTATAATTTATTTGAATAATTGTCAACTGTCAATTTCTATTAATCGTTTTCTTTTGGGTTAAAAACAAAGCATTTTTTTGTCGTGAAACAGCATACCAAACACCAGTTTTTGTCCAGTCGTATCTGACATAGCAGTAAGTAATGTTTGACAGTCACATTTATAGCAGCCTGACTGTTCTTACTGGAGTCCAAGTTATAGTGTATTCACGGTGCTGTACGTTCTTGTGCCAACGAGCCCATGAATTCTCGGATTCACAATCTGGACACAAAGCAACTAGGCCACACCCACCCTGTATCACAAAATCGTATTATGTTTTGCTTAACAGATATCAGTTTAGCACTGTCTAGTAACAAAATCAACTCTCTTGTTTAAGCAAAAACAGGCGAATATTGGACAGAATCCATCATTTATCATTAAGTCCGTTCATTTTCGGGAAATCCTTCCCCTGCCACATCTCGATTGGACTTCATATCGATATTTATTATTTTAAACAGCTTGTCTGGTGAATAATGCAGAAGAATAGGTGATACATGTCCTTTAAGTCCTAGATAACTGTAGGTACGCTGTATGTCGGGTAAAAAACGTTTGAAAGCGTTATACTATATGTGACATAATATGTTATTTCCAAAGAATACGTAGTCATGATAAAGAGAAAATCGCGAACAAACGTGCCGTAAAAAATATTTATAACATTTAATATAACAGTCACGCATACGCTTTACGTTGCTCAAGAATTCTCTCTTTATTCGTAGAATGTAAAATAAAAGGTACTACATTCGCCGTTCCTTATCGTTGCTCGTTGCAAGAAAAATTGACGGTTAACGCGTAACTTATTCTCAAAAGAAAAGAAGGGAAAACAAATGCAAGCTTCTGCGTGTCTCTGTTATTAAAGATGTGCTTATTAAATGACAAACTCGTTTTGAAACTTTGCCATCTTACGCTGCATTGCTATAAATAATGATTTTTTTTATATTAACACTTGGCATCATAACAAAGCTGATAACGTTCAGTGTAGGAGAGAGATAAATCGATTACTGCATAAATTTAAGTTTAATTATTTTCTTGTGAAAAGCATTTATGAGTTTAGTCATGCAACACTGAGAAATATCAGACTTTTAGAAGACTTAAACATTTTCACTTTTTACCTTCACCGATGATTACAGTACAGGGAAACTGCCTGCAGCATCCTTACTTAAAGAAGTGTCGACTCCTGCAGTTAATAACGTATCTGTGGCTCCATTAGTAAAATAATAAAGGAGTATATTATATATTGTATAAAGTAAAAGTGTTTCATTTCAATGTGCCTGTTCCTCGACGAAGAACATTCTTTTTATAATAGCATATATATATATATATCAATTTGTTTTTGTTTTTATCTTTTGCACGTTCTATTTCATGACAACTGAAACGTATGTTATTCGTTATCAACGCCTTCGTATCTGCTTGAGGTAAGTGCAATATTATAATTTTACTCGAATACGTGTAAGATTTCACACGGAAAAAGTTTTTATTTACAGTGCAATAATACCAACAGTCTATTTGTTTGTCTTAGAATAAAGCCACATTGGAATATTTGATGTATCCACGGCGTGGAATCGAACCTCGGATATAACGTTGTAACTCCGTAAACTTACTGCTGTTTTGTTTTTGGAGGCGAAGTTTCGTAAACTGTGTTAGGTTCTTTATCTGGTCTGAGCTAATCCATAATGTTATTAATTAATTAATAACTTGTTGTTCTTGTTGGAATTCGTGCAATGCCACCTGAAGGCTATCTACACTAACCGTCCCAAATTTTGAAGTAAATTACTGGACGGAAGGCATCTGATAAACATCACCCACTACCAGTACTTACATTACTGTAGTTAGACGTAATATTAAGTGGAATTTTACTGACAATCTTCCAACGTACCCATGACCCTAAAGTGAATACATTATTTTGAACACCCATTGTTTACTATCTTTGGTGCTGCTCGATGGCTCAGCGGTAAAGCTTAACCCTTATACATTATGATTTTGATTTCGATACTGTCGGTAGACAAACCACAGGCAAACCATTCTAGCTAAAAACAGACAAATGTAACTTCGGTAAATCTTATGACTCATTCTCTATCTCATAAAACATCTCATTTTCCACTCTTTAGTATTCTGTTGCTGTTTTACTTTCAAGAAATGTAATAGATGGATACAAATTGTCCTTTTAACTATAATTCAGAAAGTAAATATATAACACTTAAAACATCAGATGAGGCAAGTTTAATGTATTTTACCACTAGGTTCGTCTATGAATCGATTGTTTGTTTGTTTTGTTTTTTGAATTTCGCGCAAAGCTACACGAGGGTTATTTGCGCTAGTCGTCCCTAATTTAGCAGTGTAAGGAAAGGCAGCTAATAATCACCACCCACCGCCAACTCTTGGACTAGTCTTTTACCAAATAAATATAGGATTGACTGTCCCATTATAGCATCCCCACGGCTGAAAGAGCAAGCATGTTTGGTGCGACGGAAATTCGAACCCGCGATCCTTAGATTACCAATCGAGCGCCTCAACCACCTGACCATGCTGGATCTCTATGAATCGAACTGAAAGTGTTATCTGAGCGCGAACCTAGGACCTCAGATTCGCGGAATAGCATTCTAATCATTAAGTCACGCCTGATCCTTTATCCTATTATTTTACGGTTTCTTTTGCTCGTAGCGCCAACCAGAAATTAAAAACCTTGCATTTGATAACATACAGCATTAGGCAAAATTTAATGCAAGTAATTTTAAACTTTCCAAATTGATTAATTATGCTGCTACGCATAAACGATAATTTTCGAGTAATTTCACTTCAAATCCATATTCACTGACTTTATATGTACATCTCCATCTCTAAATAAAAAACATAAGGATGCATTTTTGAGTTGCAAAAAAAAAAACTGCCATGCTGAAATTAGCACTTTTTTTCATTTTAATATCCTATTCGTCAGACAAAAAAAAATAATATGTGCACGCATGAAATAGCGTTAATTAATAACATGGCCATTTTTTAGTCTTAATGTAATATTTCTTGCCAAGGATCTTAAGAAACACCCAAGACAATAACTTCTACACAATAGAATGAACGTTATTTCACTTGTGGTATTAAGTTATTTGGCTGTCCAATGAGTTGGTTTCCTGATGAAAACTTATATTTCAGCAGCTAAATCTTTGAAGTTTGTTTTTTCTTATGTTCATGTTATCGTGTTGCTGTCTTCACTGAAGCCTAATCACGTATGAAACTTGTTGATTGGTGTAGTGTAATTTCCGGACAGTCTGAAATGGTAATATATCAACAAATATGTTACTATTTTCACTAAACGCCATTAAACATCTGTAATTTCAGTTTATTTTTTAATTTTACTTGAACAGCTTTCTGTGACAATTGTGTTTATTATATTATAACTAATTTATTTTTTAAAGCAACCACTTGTTCTTATTTATAAGCGCAATATGACTCATTGTTTCACGATAACGAAAAACAAACAACACACTTTGTACAATATGGAAAGTAAAAGCGTGAAACATTTCAAGAAGGTAATTAAAAACGACTTATAAAGAGAAGTGTGAAACCAAAAACAAGGTTGAAGAAAAACTTTAAAATAGTACCCTCGCTTTAGGGAAATAATTTGATTTGTTTTGAATTTCTCGAAAAGCTACAAGAGAGCTATCTGCGCTAGCCGTCCCTAATTTACCAGTGTAAGGCTAGAGGTAAGGCAACTAGTCATCACCACCCACCGTCAACTCTTGGATTACTCTTAACCAACGAATAGTGGAATTGATCGTAACATTATAATGACTGAAAGGGCTAACGTTTGGTGTGACGGGTAGGGTGTAAGTCACATAAAGCTATCTACTGAGTCTACAGAGGGAATCAAACCCCTGATTTTAGCGTTGTAAATCCAAAGACTTACCTCTGTATCAGCGGGGGACTTGTGACGGGTAGGGAAATTGTAAGAAGTATTTATGGTTGCTTTAGTTGGCTGATGTAGTCAGCAATGAACTGTTCTTTTTCAAGAGGTTGTATTTGTATATTTGGCAAAACAATAAAAGTTATCTGTCGCATTCCTTATTTTTGAACTGCTGACCAATGAGAGAACAGTTAAGCAGTGAGCAGCACCCTACCATACATAGTGAAAGATCGTCACTCTTATAACAAATCAAAAGCACTTATTAAGGGGAAATATTTTTGAGTATCACACGGATTCGAGCAAGGTTCAGGAGGACGGGCATTCAGAGCGCTTTTACGCATGCTCAACAACGTAGATGGTAAACTACAAAAGTTTTGAGTGGTTTGTTTGAAATTAAGTACAAAGCTACACAATGGGTTATCTGTGATCTGCCTACCAGAAGTATCGAAACCCAGTTTCTAGCTGTATGAGTCCACGATCACAGAGCTGTGCCAGTGGGGAGCAAACAGCCAGCTGTAGGCCGAGTGTGTCCAAGTTGTTAATGTCCCGAAATATGAGTCTGAGGTTTCATGATTCTCGTCTTGTTACCATAAAAGGAAATTGCGTTCCGCACTTTGGGGTCGTGAGTATGTAATAAGAATGACAGTAAAGTTTCACTATTCAATCTGACAAGAGTAGCTCAATAGTAGGAGATGAATGGTTTTAACTAACTGCTTTCCCTTAAGTCTATAACTTAATAATTAAGAACTGCTTACACAGAAGGTATTTTGTAGCTTTTCAAGGAATTCAAGAAACAAAATCATCACAGGTAGTGTTTTGTAGCTCTGCTTCAGATTCAGCAAAAATATAGCGCAGATATTCCTCGTTTAGCTTTGAATGAAATTAAAAAAACAAAAAGAATGCAAATATCCTTTGTTTAGCTTTTTGTAAGATTGAACAAAAAACATAGCCTAGATAATACTCGAGTAGCTTTGCAAGAACTTTAACAAACAAACGTAGTAAAGGGTGTCCTCATTTAACGTCATGTGAAATTCAACATACAATTCAATATAACTACACTTCTCTTCACTGGCAGTGAATAAATGAGCTTTTTCTTCTTCAATTAACAACCATTATAAAACTTCTTAATGAGAAAACCGGTAGAAAACTAATGGTGGTTAATACCTTGGCTGGAGAAAGTGCAAACAATAGTTTGATTCCTCAAAGTTAAGCCGCACAAAGCAGAAGAATCATTTTAAAGAAAGAAAATAAACGGACGATTTTTATCACATTAGTGTCACGCCACCGGAAACTAGACGACGGAAGTGGGCCAGTCATTATTTTGAGATTTGGAAGTTGTAAAGAACAGACGAACGTATCATTGATATTATACGTACATCTGAGAAATAGTAAATGATACAAAAAACGACGTGTAGAAAATCTTGGTAGTTGTCAGATATCTATGTTAGTAAACTAAGTAATATGTTGACTAATGAGCGCGTAGAGAAAAAAAACAGATGAATTTTCTGACCAGAGTAACGAAGGGTGGATTTACAGAGAAACAAACTGTCCATTTGTTGACATGACTATAGTCCCTTACTGTGAGGAAGTAACATAAAACATTAATCAAAGAACTGAGTATCAAGAAATTACAGCAATTTATTGTAATGTAAAGTACATTGTTTTATAAAGGCAGGAATACACCATAAAACATAATCAAAGAACTGAGTATCAAGAAATTACAGCAATTTATTGTAATGTAAAGTACATTGTCTTATAAAGGCAGGAATACACCATAAAACATAATCAAAGAACTGAGTATCAAGAAATTACAACAATTTATTGTAATGTAAAGTACATTGTTTTATAAAGGCAGGAATACACCATAAAACATAATCAAAGAACTGAGTATCAAGAAATTACAACAATTTATTGTAATGTAAAGTACATTATTTTATAAAGGAAGGAATACACCATAAAACATAAACAAAGAAGACTTTCTATCGAATCACTTTCTCCCTAAGCAGAGAAAGTTTTGAACAGGAGATAATTCTGGTTTATCATTCTCATCATCAGGGTAATATCAAGATTTTCTGTTCAACTTTTGCACACAGTTACTTAAGCGGCTGGTTATTATCAGAATACGGTTTGCTACTTGTAGTTTTTGAAGTTTCTCTTGTGGCACATTTATTCCAAAGCGCTGCCCACTTATCAGGATGAGATGCTTAGTTTGAAACGAGACGACGCTTTGGTCTAACTTCTTTCTCTTTTTCGCTCTCTCTATCTCTTTTGCGCGGTGATAATTTGGCAGAACATGACCAGCTTGTCTTTTTGGTTATTAGTAAAGTCAGTTGTCATACATGGGTAATATGTTTGCTCAAAAGCTAAGGTAAGATTTCATAGTCATAAAAGTTGCTGCATAGCTTTTGGTGCTATAGCTTTAGGGATTTAGTGTCCAAGGTACGGCAAATATGGTACATCTTGTCTATTAATTAAAAACACTATTCTATGTACATGGGGATTCGTATACCATAGTGTTTTTAAAAGTATATTCTATGTACATGTGGATTCACATATCATCTTGTTTATAAAAGTATATTCTATGTACATGTGGATTCACATATCATCTTGTTTATATAAGCATATTCTATGTACATGTGGATTCACATATCATCTTGTTTATAAAAGTATATTCTATGTACATGTGGATTCACATATCATCTTGTTTATAAAAGTATATTCTATGTACATGTGGATTCACATATCATCTTGTTTATATAAGCATATTCTATGTACAAGTGGGTCCGCAAACCATCTTATTAGTATAAGTATTTTCTTTGTACATGTGTATTCTTAAAGAATCCATTTTGTTTATATAAGCATATTCTACGTGCAAGTGGATCCGCAAACCATCTTATTTGTATAAGTATTTTCTGTGTACATGTGGATCCGCATATCAACTTGTTTGTATAAGTATACATATTTGCTGAAATGTAAAATACACTGTCAATTCACAACAGTAATCCTTAGTCGTCCCTAACTGCTAATTATTGACCAACTGAAAGGTCATCAGACAGCAGTACCTGCCGTTA
The DNA here is from genome assembly GCF_004210375.1 of Tachypleus tridentatus. Taxonomy (NCBI): domain Eukaryota; kingdom Metazoa; phylum Arthropoda; class Merostomata; order Xiphosura; family Limulidae; genus Tachypleus; species Tachypleus tridentatus. The sequence continues at coordinate 81,039,796 of NC_134837.1, forward strand.
CAAACCCCTTTCCCAGTCTTTTAACCGAATGACAGAACTGACAGTCATTTTTATGGCGCGCTCAAATTTGAAAGCGCGTAGCATGTTCAGTTGATTGATGTCTCGAGCCATGGCCCGATCAGCTAAATATTAGGTCACGCCAAGCCTTTTTTTTAAAAAAAAATGAGAACATTATATTAGTTTTCACAAAATTTGAAAAACAAAATTTAAACTGTAAAATAAGATGTATGAAAAAAGAACATTTCATTGTATAAACTAGCTGTAACATTTAAAAATAGCTTGCTGGTCTGTAGTAGATAGCTACACGATAAACAATTTGTATTCTGTCCAACACTTGGAATCAAACCCTGGAATTTAGAATTATAAATCGGTAAACTTACCACTAGCTAATTGGGGTGTCTCAATAAAATTAGAATGAAGGAAAAGGTTTAAGATTTGTTATTTGGGAAGTTTATGTCTAATTAACGAAACCCAGGCATATCAAATTCATAAAAGCTCCAACGGGTTTCCAAACCATCTCTAATTAAGCGCCATTATTTTTGGGTGATACAGGAAATAGGACATTTTCTCAGTAAACCGATGAACTGTTATCTTCAGAGTGCATGCAAAAGAGCTAATATTTACATTTTAATTAACGTTAACGAGAAAATTACGTCTAAGTGAGTTTGTGTTCTAACTTTCAAATATAGTTGTTGTGATATCATAACAGGCTCCAATTTGCTTTCTATAATATTTGTGACCTGTATTTCATTTTTAAAAAGTGTCAGAAGAACGAGCCTCGTCCTTTCTACGCATTATTTTTCTAGCTTGTGTTAACTATACATTAATCATTCTTAACGTCCTCCAACTAAAAGTTACCAAAACAAAAATAGGTCCGGCATGGCAAGATGGTTAGGGCGCTCTACTCTTAATCTGAGGATTGCGGGTTCGAATACTTGTCACACCAAACGTACTCGCCATTCCAGCCGTTGGGAGGTTGTAAAGTGACGGTGAATCCGAATATTCGTTTGTGAAAGAGTAGCCCAAGAGTTGGCGCCCTTTCAGCCGTGGAGGCGTTATAATGTTTTGGTCAATCCCACTATTCGTTAGTAAAAGAGTAGCTAGCTCAAGAGTTGGCTGTGGGTGGTGATGACTAGGTGGCTTCCCTCTAGTTGTACACTGGTAAATTAGGGACAGCTAGCGCAGATAGCCCTCGTGTAGCTTTGCGCGAAATTCAAAAAACAAACAAAAACAAATCGTGAATAAAAAGGGACGTAAATCTAATAGCATTGTTCTTTCATTGAATTCTAGTAATAATTGAAACAGTTGTATAACTTAATCTAACCTTACTAAACTATTGATATCTCTTCCCTATGGCCTCATAGTTGTTTGTTTAGGATTGGGTTTTTTATCAAGCTTTTGATTTTATGTTTGAAAGTTCGAAGGCTCATGAGATGTATTTCATTACAGCGACAATTTCTTTATATTAACGTATAAGGTTTGATTTTAACGTAGGTTTTCTTACTAAATATCTTCATACGGACTTTTATGAGTAGAGTTACATACTTCTGTTTTTACCAATCGTTGTTGTTTTTTTTTCAGAATATTTACTAAAGCTACACAAAGGCTATATGCGCAAGGGATAGAAGTTCAACCCACTAGAATATTTCTAAGTGAAATCCAATACAAATATAAAAATGTCGTTGAAAATGATAAATCACATAGGGTCGGGTCGAGGAAGCAATTCTTTGTCAAAACACTGCAATAAACGTCTTGTCAGAAGTCAAATATTTCACTTACTCTTGTAACTTTGATAAATTGATTCACAAATCCCTCAACCTCGAGCACCACGATGTAAGCTTACCATAATCTAAAAACTGAACTTCTATTACTTTTTACTCGACAAGTTCTTTGGATACTCTGAATTACATTATACATATCATGCTATGAAATCTGTACTTCAACATGTACTACCATTCGTGTAAGTGAGAAAAACAAAATAACATCTTGCTTGGTAACCGTAGGTATATTACTTTATGTCTAAACATAATAACACTCAGCGTCTAAATTGTCTATACATTTTATACATTTCTCTTTAAAATAAATGAGAAAGTTTGACCTTTAAGATTATATGGCTAGTTAATCTGGTAGAAGATAATTCACGCCATATTTGTGTATCATGTCGTGTCTTTTTTATTATTTTTCTAAAAGCTTTTCTAAAAAATTGTCTACAAAATCAGACTCGAAGTATGACAGTGCTAATACAAAATTAGTGTTAATCTAGTTCCAATAACGTGTTTTAATCTGATTTATGTTTCATAAATTAAAATTTGCTACCTCTTTAACCTGTTGACTTCCAAGTATTTCAGCTGCTACAATACAACTCTAATGCTTCTTCATTTTGTAACTTCTTTTATGACGCCATTTTGGATCGAAAGTGAAACAATTTGTAAGTAGGTCAAATGCATGTATGGTGCTGACATCTGGCGTTGGAGTTAGGTATTATTGAGAACGAATTAACTCGTCCATGGCACTGTGGTACCGATCGGCTTGGACGAGTTATTTCATCTACGGCACTGAATAGGTTAAATAGACAAGATGGATTTTGGGGAAATGTGACTGTTGGGGACATTTTGAAGTAAAAGTTGATAACCTGACATTTTGGTATAATTTGAGTATACCGAATCCAATAGTGGTGGTTCCCAAGATGAATTTTGAGCTTTTGCCCCTGTAACTCAAGAACAGCAAAATTGTCACTAAATTGCCAATTTCGGACACATTGCCGTGCTTTACGCTGTTACAAATTTCTTTATATGTAACTGTTGAGTTTATTTCGGAAGTACACATGTTTCAATATTATTTTATTCCTGATTTTGATGTGCTTATTGTTTAATTACTGGTTCAAAGGCTTAACTATTATGTTCAAGTGTTATATTTAACAACTCAACATAGTCTATAAACTGCACGTTACCATATTGTGTCTACATCACTTAAACTGGATGTGATGTGAGAGATATCCTTGTTCGCAGACTTTGAAATAACAAAAAAGAGCAAACTGTGGTTATCACTTAATAAAATAAAGAGTGACAATTTCCAACAATGTTAATATCCTCTCAAGATATAAGATTCAAAGAGAAAACTACAAACATCGCCTCTATTTTGACGTTATTATAAATCTTTTACATACAATGTTGACAAATTATGACTGCAAAAAGCATGGCTTATACGATTACTTATGAGAACACTAGACCATGTTTCAATGATATCTATCACTAAGTCAGTTTTCAACAACATGAACGCTTGCATTTAACGCACCTCACTATAATCTTGACTAAGTGTATGTCTAAAATGTATATCCATTTACACTAACTCTCAAAAAGGGTTTTTATCAACAAAACTCGCGAGCACAAACAGCCTCCGGGAATGTCTGATTCCTCGTCTGAAACAACTATACTGTATTCATACACATATTTTTGTTATTATTCTATTGCTTACAAGAACATATCACTCTATATTTTAATCTTGAATTGCGACATTTTAAATGGAAACTCCTGCATTGAACAATAAAACATTACCAGGAAGCTGTTTAGGATTGGACTCAGTGACATCAGATGAGGTTGTAGTCCTGAATCACTATGTCTCCATATCATGTCCGTTAGTGCAGGGAGCTCTGATATGACACAGGTTCCATTCTCTCATATCATGGATTGATAGCGCTTCTGATTGATAGCGCTTCTGCATCAGATGGAAGAGAAGTACATCACTTGCCAGTGATAGGGCTTTGGGGTTAACGATCGTGAAGAACAATATATCCCTTTCTGCAGCTACAGAATCTGTTTGCTATATGTTATATGTTCTGCAGGCAAACTACTCGGCAGATTTGATGGTCTGTTCTGTGAGTTCACCAAATCCCAAGTTCTTCAGCAATTTATGATGCTTTTGAGGATTTTTCATGATGTCTGTTTGGTGTGATTTTTGATGCATGAGGTGGCATCACATTATGGTAATTCGTTTAATGGTAACGAAGTTTTTGCGAAATAATTTCGCATTTTATTGAAAATAACATTATTCATTAAACACCGCCGTTTCTTCAATTAACAAGACATCATTCACAAGAAAGGGAGATACTAGAAGCAGGAGATCATCGGCACCCCTAGATGACCCGACAATAGTATTAAATACACTTTGAACAACATATAGTACCAGTCTTGCGTCAGCTTCTTTAGGTGTGGATCTCAGAAAAGATTTCACCAGTTGCTCTCTTTGTTGATCCATCTTCAAGTTCTTCTCTAAATCTCATAGTAATAACATTCTCTTTATCCTTATCTGCTATAGAAAGAAGTTCTTTGGACAAGAAATGTGCAAAGTCTGCTTTATGATATTTCCAGTTTTTCGCAGAAGCACATTTGAGCCCTCAATTAATTGGTCGAGTACTTTGTTGCAATGTGTCCTGTTAATGACCTTGTTAGTCACTTTTCCACATTTGTTGAAAACGATGTATATCCGTAAATAATTAGAGCCACTTTGCAGTAGTGCTTTGAAAAATGTGTTTATCAGATCCCCCAAAGTCATTCGTTGCATTGGCAGGCTTTCCTATAGCAATCACCATTGCTTGGCCGTCAATGACAAAGCAAGATGAATGATCATGAAGTTCGAGACAGAAATGGTTTCTGTTATTATAACTGCCATTACTGACTTGTTTCCACTGCAAAGTAAATCATTCATCTTTGAAAGTAATACTGGCACTGGCAGAAGCTCTTGCTTCCGTATAAAGGGCCGATCAACTAGTCGGCCTACCTCATACGCAGTAATGATACATTAAAGAACATTTATATCTGTCTTCCGACTAATTTTCTTATCTGTATCTTTATTGTCTTTAAAAATAGCATAGAGTGTTGCAAGCTTGGGAACATTATTTCTCTAAATGGTAGCATGGACTGAAACTATTGGTTTGTCTTCCCACTTAGGTACCATTAATTACTTCTCAACGTATTTATTTACCTGTTGTTGTCTTAGATCTTTGACATTATCGAGTTAACTTAATGCGTTACTAGATCCTCTGTAGCAGTATTTTGTGATGGCCCAGAATATGAATCAGATTTACAACGATATATATTTAATGCTAAAACTTTGAATACCTGGAAAAAATTATATACATAATTGCAAGCATGTATAGAAACACACATTCATCCATTAAATCGAAACCGTCGTATTACACCCAGAGTAACACCTCCACCTCACCTACATGTAGACACATATACACACCAATATTTACTGTGATTCATAAACTTGAGTTATATCTATATTACACTTAATTTGCAGGGCCATCAAAGTTAACTGTCGAAGTATTTCTAGCTTCCACATTATAACACGTAATCAACATTAGAATATGAACTTGGCATCCACTGGACCTCTTAAAAGCAATATTCGGAACTTGTATTAAGGAATCATCATAAGTGTGCGCTTATGAAACAAATTCAAACAGTATTTCATGTAAGCAGAGCCATTGTCAAAGTAAACATCTCGGTAACCTTTTCTTGTTGCACAACACAAAAAGTTAGTAACTCATAATGTGGCATATATGACAACATTTTTGGATTCATTATAACTCAGTTATGTCCAAAGTTATTTAGCCAATATTTGTTCACTAAATTTGTTGTGATTTAACATATTTGATGCACAAAAGTTTTCTTTGATTGAAATGGACATAGAAAAAGGCAACAGATTCTTAATTTGGCAGCCATTTTGATTTCTGTAAATTTGAAAATCGAGAACTCAAAATTCAGCTTAGGATTGGGAATCTAGATTTTCGGTTTCAGCTTATCCGAATTATGTTAAAAAAGTCGGGTTCCGAACTGTTTCTCCAAAATTCCCTTTAATATCTTTTCCAGGTTCGGTTTTCAGAATCGTTTCAGTCTTGCAATAATTTATTACACATCTAATAAATGGTAGATATCGGTAGACGCATCATTTGTCATTTAACCATTTTTTCCTGGTAACGAGATTTTGATGTGTTCTTCTTATACTTACTCACAAGTTCCACTTAAAGCATATAAGAAGCTTCTACTAAAAATAAATTTAAACCTAAATTCATTATTAAGCATAGCGAGTAGCAACCTAAGTGTAGAATGAGATTATTTACAAATCATTTGATCTAGTGTGTTCATTAACTACAGCAATAAAAATCCTACTTTTCAAATAAAAACAAATACTAAAGTATAAACAACAGTCAAAGTGCAATTGTAAAATAACTATAAAACATTACAAGCTAAAATTCACGAACAATCTACTATCGGAAAGCAATAATGAATAATGATAAGGTTTTGATTTGTTTTGAATTTCAGGCAAAGCTACATGAGGACTATCTGCGTTAGCCGTTCCTAGTTTAGCAGTGTAAAACTAGAGGGAAGGCAGCTAGTCATCACCCCCCACTGCCAATTGTTGAGTTACTCTTTAACTAATGAATAGTGGGATTGACCGTCACATTATAAAAGGGTAGCCTGTTTGGTGTGAGAGGGATTCGGACGCGTGACCCTCAGATTACGAGTCGAGTACATTAACTACCTGGCCCTGGCGGGCCTGATAAGAATGTACAGAGAAGTGAATGTCTATTATTCATCAAACAGAAAAAGAACTTTACTACGTAACAAATATACGAAGGTATCTTTTTGATAAATTACTCAATTCAAGTCACTAATTTTACGTATAGTTTAAATCGTTTTCTTATCATACTTCATTTTGGTTTCAAACATTATTTACGTTCTTAGTGAGGTGGCAGTACCAATCCATGTTGGCCGACTACTAGAATGATTGAAGGGAAACGTCGACGCATAAGGACTAGAATAAACAATAATATTAATGATTCTGTTTATTCTATTAATATTGGCTATGATAGAATTTTATCTCAGTAAAATCGTAAGGAGTTCGAACAAACTTGTTAAAATTCTAATTGTGTTTCTTAGTACATTTGATTACCTCTACATTTCACTGAGGTTAAAAGCAATTCCTGTGAATATAGAAAAACTGGTTTGTTTTAAACGTTTTTTTGGGTGGGGTTGAAAGTAACCTTAGTGGTTAGTGTGTCAGAGTATGAATTCGCGTTCCACAATTTCAAGCCGTGGGTGCATCATAAGAGTTACAGTCAAACCCTGGTATTCGATTAGAGATTCTAATTGCTCTAAAGTTGGCAAAGGGTGCAATTTTCTATCTTCATCCCCTGTAATTTATCAGATCAAAATTACGGACGGATAATACAGATAGCCTTTGTGTAGTTTCGCGTGAATATCCAAAACAAACAAACAAAATTCTACTTCACACAATTATCAGGAAATAAATACTTATAAATGTAAGGCATCTTTCTTGTTTCCTAAAAAAAACTCATTAAACAAAGTATTCTACATGGCAGTTTTTGAGACCTAAATTTATTATATCGACTTGAACATCTTAATGTTTTACCAGAAACGGTGAGGTTATGGATGGTGGATACAGCTCACACAGTATCAATGACAGAGAATTAGTGTTTGTTCGCTTTTCATCCCTGCTATGATCATTGTAATTCTCCACATGGAAAGGATGGATCAGTGGAGTTAGGGAAAGAATGCGATCTGTTTGTCTCAAGTTACTTTATCCAAGCTACATTTGAAACTCGAAGGATCAAATGAAGATGACACCGTAATTTATACAAATTAAATGGTACATTTTTTAAATCAAAGAGATGTTCATTCGTTTCAGAAATCAGAGGATCAAATGAAAGATGCCACCGTAATTTATACAAATTAAATGGTACATTTGGAAATCAAGGAGACGTTCATTCGTTTCAGAAATCGGAGGATCAAACAAAAGATGCCACCGTAATTTATACAAATAAAATGGTACATTTGGAAATCAAAGAGATGTTTATTCGTTTCAAACATCAGAGGATCAAATGAAAGATGCTACAACAATATTTATAAATTAAAAGATTGATTATTAGACGAAGCAAGTCGCGCAGTGGATAATATTTTCCATGATAATACCTAAGGCTTCCTTCTAAACACACGTATTGTATAGACCTGGATAAGGCATCAAACGTCGTGTTTCTATTCAGTAAGAATCATTTGATGTAATTAATAAATTGAATTCTATATGAAATAATCTATAAGGGTTTTTTAACAACATGTATATTTTCTAAAAGATTCTCTGGTAAAACTATAACGTTAATTCATGTTCAAGCAGGCGTTAATTACATCGCTAGTTTGCACAAAACTAAAGTGCAAGGAGAAAATCGAAACTTTCAACCATCCACAGTCATCAAATAACAAAGTGTGCTCAAACGTACTCTTCAACCTTTTGTGAAGTAAGTGAGATCGGAGATGCTCAAAATAAGTGACGTTAATTGTAATATGAAATGTCAAAATGAAGGTATCAGTGATTGTTTGACGTAACTCAGTAATTACGAATTAATTACAATGGTCACCTATCATGCAGAGAAAGTTGTACACAGTGCCTTTGACAAGTTGAAATAACACGCCTGCGTATACACTTCTGAATGTTCTATTTGTCATACAAAAGATGCCAATAAACCATGTGAATGTTTGTTTTTGAATTTCGCACAAAGCTACTCGAGGGCTATCTGTGCTAGCTGTCCCTAATTTAGCAGTGTAAAACTAGAGGGAAGCAGCTAGTCATCACCACCCACCGCCAAATCTTGGGCTACTCTTTTATCAACGAATAGTGGGATTGATCGTCACATTATAACGCCCCCACGGCTGAAAGAGCGAGCATGTTTGGCATGACGGGGATGCGAACCCGCGATCCTCAGATTACGAGTCGCACACATTAACACGCTTGGCCATGCCGGTCCCCATGTTAATGTGTTCTTTCATTTTGCTCAAAATTATGTCTGTAAACCCGATGAATATTACCTTTTAGGTAGCTTAGAAATATGCCAGTTAACCTTGTGAATGTTCTATTTCATGAAACTCAAAAATAAATCAGTAAACTCTGTGAACGTTCTCTTTCCTGTAGTTAAATGATGTTAGTAAGCCTTGCGAATGTTTTCTTTCTTATAGTTTAAAATGTTGGTAAAAACTAGTGAATGTTCTCTTTTATGCAAATAAATTAAAAAGTCAGTAAGCTCTGTGAATGCTCTCATTCGCGTAGTCATTTTTTTTATGAGCACGAAATGACATTCACATAAATGACGGCATCTGTACTGTTACGTTATCCATGCCTTAGGATCAGAGACAGGTGGGTGGTGATGACTAGCTGCTTCCCTCTAGTTTTACACTGCTAAATTAGGGACAGCTAGCACAGATAGCCCTCGAGTAGCTTTGTGCGAAATTCAAAAACAAACATTCACATGGTTTATTGGCATCTTTTGTATGACAAATAGAACATTCAGAAGTGTATACGCAGGCGTGTTATTTCAACTTGTCAAAGGCACTGTGTACAACTTTCTCTGCATGATAGGTGACCATTGTAATTAATTCGTAATTACTGAGTTACTGAATTGTTACTGAATCGTACAGAGGTTTCGATATTCTCCTAACCTAGAAACCTCTGTACGATTCAGTAACAATTTCACATCGTGGCATTAGGATCAACTAATCGACCGTGGTGTTATGAAAGAACAGGGAAAGGTATGCACTTTATGTGAAAAAAACACGTGATAAACTGGACCTCAAAAGGTACAAGTTGAAGATGTGCCTCCTGAAAACGTTATGTAAACATACTTTCAAACATAAGAAACATTACTTTTGTGTCATTTTCATATATTTTACAGTGGCAGTGGCCATGTAAGCATTATTAAATAAAACATTGTTATTAAGTATCTTTTCACTTCTGGATTTCTGTTTGATAAAAGTTTGTTTGTTTGTTTGTTTGTTTTGGAATTTCGCACAAAGCTACTCGAGGGCTATCTGTGCTAGCCGTCCCTAATTTAGCAGTGTAAAACTAGAGGGAAGGCAGCTAGTCATCACCACCCACCGCCAACTCTTGGGCTACTCTTTTACCAACAAATAGTGGGATTGACCGTCACATTATAATGCCCCCACGGCTGAAAGAGCGAGCATGTTTGGCGTGACGGGGATGCAAACCCGCGACCCTCAGATTACGAGTCGCACGCCTTAACACGCTTGGCCATGCCGGGCACTTAGATAAAAGTAGTGTTTGAAGTAACTTGCAGACGTCATTTTAACGTATTCAAAAGAGAACATTCACTTGTTGTTAATAACATTTTGAACTACACCAGAGAAAACATTCATAGGGTTTACTGACGTCTTTCTCTGGGCTACATGAAAGAGAACATTTACTGAATTTGTTGAGATCTTTTTAAGATTAATGAAAGAGAAAATTTACTGCGTTTGCTGACAACTTTTTAAACTGAAAGAAAGAAAACATTTCTATTTTACTAATGTAAGTAATCGATTTGTTACAGATAAAGAAAAATGTTTACGTAGAGTACAATTTCAATAACAACCCATGCACTCATGCTTCAAAATATTAACATTAGAAAGGTTTTAGCAAAACATGATATATTTAATAATATAACATAATATTCTATATTTTGATGACCGTCAAACTTCTATATTTTAAGTTCAGCTTTAAATATAGTACACGTAAATAATTTGTAAACAAGTTCAAATGTAACACTTATTGTTTAATTTCACTGTTCTTTGTTTCATTACTGGTATTGCAGTCAGAAAATCACCATTAAACTTTAAATCGAAAATCCTCAAACGCTGCTTTCTTGCTTAAGCTTGCAGGTTTCTATTTGAAAGAAAATTTGCGATTAATAAAAAATTGCGAACACCAAAATACGTATGTTTATTACTCAAAAACTGACTAGGTTTGATTTCGTGAAATATCCCAGTAGTTCAGCGATAAACGTAAGACCTTAAAATGTCAACTGTAGTGTTCGATCCCTGTTATTCACCTATCGTAGATAGCCCATAGCATAGCTTGGTGCTTGAAGCAAATAAAACGTTTCATAGAAATTAAGAAAGTCTTGAAAAATATATTCTGATGATAACTATACCAATACTGTGTAGGATAAGTCGCTCTTGTAATCCTAAAAGTGAAAAGTGAATGTGAAAACGTAACCACGCTTTTAAAAATCCAATATACCTTTCGTTAACGCATTGAACGACTGAATATGTCAGCGATTTATTTCTATGAGAGATTACCGGAAATAATATAGTTTTATATTTACAAGACACATAGAACTGAGAAGCTGTAAGAGGAATACTTCTAGTTGTGTGTGTTTTCCTTGTAGCAAAGCCACTTCGGGCTATTTGCTGAGCCCACAGACGGGTATCGAACCCCTGATTGTAGCGTTGTAAATCCGTAGACTTACCGCTGTACTATCGGGGGCTTTTTTGTTGTGTCCACTGCAATTGTTTCATTCTACGTCAAGAATGTACGTGTTTCTTTCGATCATGAAACCCTCTAACATGTTCAGTTTTCGTTGCAGTCACGTTCTGCTAGGATTTTCCGCAAATATGACAACATTTCTCCATTACTGTACTAATAGAAACTAAAATTATATAAGTATGCTGCTCTGTATAGTTGGACCAGCAATTTAAAAATTATCTCGTATTCTTATAAAAGAGGATTGTTTTATCAGCCTTATCATATTTTGTTCTTACACGTTTTTTCTTTAGGTGCTTAATTGTAAACTACATAACTGATAAGATGTCTTTATAAACATGTTACTAATCCATTATGTGTTTAATCTGGATTTGTAGTTTAACGCTGCAAAATAAAACGAAACAACTAATTCCACTACCAGCTCATTTGAACACTTCGACTATTTGGAACATTATTGAACCTGAACAGAAAAGTAAAACCAAGATACCGGCCACTTATCTCGTTTTGTAGCTACGCGTCGCTTCTTCTTCTACTGTATACGAACAGTCATTCACATTTTGACGCCGCTACTTTTTCCGTCATCTCTCGGCGGAGAAGCAGAAGCACCTGCTCCGCTGGGCAGTGATCGCCATAGCTACTGAATTCATTCAGTTCGTGGTGTTGTCATGGATACAAAGACGCTTTTTACGACAAGGCAGAGATTGAATAGCAGAGATATAACATGTGAGCTGTAATGGTGTTGCAAAACTAAATATTTTTCTGCGATTGGACCGCCTTGCGGAGAATTTGCTTCTGAAACATTTATCACTGAGGGTTAAAAAAAAAACACCTTGGTAAAGTCTTCCAGCAAAGCAACCTATCTCCGCCCAAGTCAACTGACGTCATCGACTCCACATTGTCTGTACGCTGGCGACATACTTTGAAGCTGTTGCGTTTGAGTGAAATCTGTCAGTTCACCAGGTGAGCTGCTGGCACCTGTAGGTTCTTGAATCGGAAGTTTTGATCTTCCTCATTACATAGGAAGATTCGGTCATTGAAGAACAAGAACGGAACGGCCTACATGTTTCCCTTCGAATTTGACACGCCTAGAGAAAGTCAAATGTGAAGCGTTGATTCTATCTCAACTAATAACTCGAGAGAGAACCAATTATGGAGCATTGATTCTTCAACTCACGACATCAGGGTGAAACAGGTATGGAGTCTTATCATTTCTTTAAACGAATCAAGCTCTCAAATAGATATACGACTGTAGAATCTTGGGTGTTTTTTTAATGTAATACAGAAAACGTATATAGACGGCTACTTATCCATTCCTAAAAATGAACAGGGAATATAACTGGGACTTTCATAGTTCTTCATTAGACTAATAAGTAAGGTGTCAGGGCTTGGCTTATTTCTCACCCTTTAAAAATGTTGAGACTAAAATCGAGTTGCTTATTATAAGTTTTGAAGTGTAAGGTACTTCAAACGTTAAAGTTGCTTTTTTCTCTAAATAAGCTCGTTACTTTCGTTACAATCCTAAAAAATAACCCTTTTCCTCCTGGTTTGAAAAAGTCTTCCAAAATCAAAACATGTTCTGAATAAACATTAAGACGACTGAAAGACATCTTTAGTAGAATGACAAAATAGTTAAGTTCTAAGCATTTGAGTGTCTGTTTCAATACAAAGGTGGTCTTTATTAGGCAAACAACTTGAGAAAAAAACATATTAAAATGTTTTATAAACTTTGCATTCCTTGAAAATAGAAAGTAAAAATATCATCTTCAAGCATAATTACAACTCTACAAGCTAGAAAAATAATTTTCGCAAAAAATTCCATGATGGTTTACTAAATCTGAAATCTTAAAAAGGGACAGCTGTAACTTTTGAAAGTAATTTTGCATGATTCTCTGTCTGTGCAACAAATCAATATTTTTTTTACATTAGTTTATTATTGTACTTGAAAAGTGAGAAATGGTCCGATTTTGTCTAATATTTTCTTCATTAGTTTTTTCTGCCCCTTTGTTAATGTCGTATTTCTTTCCTATTATCACCAGAACGTTACTCATTTAGAACCTGAACATTCATCCTACTGTGTATCCTATTTCATTGGGGTTTGATCAGGAATCGTATTTTCTGATGAGTGAGTATCCCAACGCCAAAGGTCGTCTTTTCAGCATGCATAAGCTCCGAGAAACGTTCAAGAAGTCAAGAGGTCCTGCCATCGAGGCACCCTTACCACCATCCGCTCCTTTCTTAGACGTTCCAAAACAGCTGAGGTCAGCCTCATTTGATGAAATTCGATTTTCCAAAGAGGAAGAGTTGGGCGAATATTCGTCTTCCCACCTTAGCGTTCCTACTTCTAAAAATCAGAGGTCTCGTTCTCTAGATTCAGCTGCTGGTACGACAGCTGATTCCGGATCTTCCTTAGATGTTCCCCGCTGGCGATTACGGCGTCGCACTTCAAGCGAAAAGACACAGAGCTCACAACAATGTTTGCATTGTCTGTATCTCGAAGAATACGCACGAGGTGATTTCTCAAGATGTTCAAGTTTAAGTGAGAAGTCTTTGCACTTCAGTTCCAGTTCAGAAGCGATAGAAAGCGAAACCGAAGTTGCCAAAATTGAAGACGGTAAATTGGGCCAAGTTCGTGCTCCCACACACTTGGATCTAAAAAACTGTCCTGTTGTAGTAACTTTGTGTTCACCGTCATCGGATGGAACCAAGTTAGCATCACCTACGGCCAGTGACTTAGAATCTATTTCTCTGGAAGTACCATCTCAGTCGAAACAGATCCGGTCAATCTCAGTTGATTCTCCATTCTTGAATGTTCCTGGAAGAGAAGAAGTGGCTGAAGATGACTTAATGACCTACCGGTCACGTTCTGTGGATATAGTTCTTCCCACTACAACTACATCTGGATATACGGTCCATACATCCACTAAGAAGTAGGTTGCATTTCTTGTTTGAAAAGTCTATTTTGATATGTATATAGATAAACTCTTATTATTATAAATATTTACTACCATGTCAATTTTTTTGTTTCCCGTGCAGAGATTTTAAACTATTTATTTGCTCTTAGACTTAATAGATTCAATTTTTATAAACTTCGTACAACGCCCGCGAATGTTTTTCCACCTTGCTTGTGAAATAATGCAGAGAGACACTTTCAAGGGTTTATTAAAGCTTTTTTTGCTTTTTGTTATTGAATTTAGCGCAAAACTTCACGAGGGCTATATGCGCTAGCCGTCCCTAATTTAGCACTGTAAGACTAGAGGGAAGGCAGCTAGTCATCACCACCCATCGCCAACTCTTGGGCTACTCTTTTACCAACGAATAGTGAGATTGACCGTCACATTATATCGCCCCCACGGCTAAAAGGACGAGCATGTTTGGTGCAATGGGGATTCAACCCGTGACCCTCGGATTACGAGTCGAACGCCTTAACCCACCTGGCCATGCTGGACCAATTTTATTAAAGACTGACTTTCAATATACGTATTTCTAGAGTGTCAACACTGTCATTAAATCAAAGGTTTAGAACTTTATAAACTGTGAGCTATAGTCTATTTTACAATATTTGACTACTAATGGTTTATTTTCTTATGTTATGTACTGCCTGCTCGCAGTAAATATTTATTGCATACAAAATTGAAATTATATATACAGTATTGCCCCTTAATTAACGTTCCTGGAGGCGTGACAAACTGCAAAGAGGTGAGCTAATTCTAGTATTTGTTAGCTCTGGATTTTATTTTTCATATGAGATTTGTTTATTTTAGTGCTAATAATTGTGTATGGTTTTCTAAATATTTTTTTTCAAATCAAAATTGCGGTAATAAAAGAGGATTATATGTTCGGGTATCACTTTTGTCATACAAGCTAATCTTTATAATAATTATCGGAGGGGATGAAAATTAGAGAGGACTGTTAATTAGGGAAAATACGGTAGGTTTTTAATTGTGTGTTTTGTTAGATACACTTCGCCTCGAGTTTTAAAAGTAACAAACTAAAAACAACACACATTCGAAACAAAGTTATTAATTTAATTAATAGCAACTACCAATTTTATTAATATGCTAACACCTTTACTTTTCAGTTAGGTCTATATATATATGTACACACATTTTAGCTGTTACTAGATTTTCTGCTCGTTAAATTATTAAATCAAATTTCATTCCAATTGAACACGAACTAAAAATGAGCTTGGCAAATAACAATAACAGTACATTAGCCTACATTTAAATTAATTGAAAACTATAACCGTTCACGTGTTGTACATTTTCTTCTGAGAACTTATTCCAGTTGAATATTAAAATAAAATACATGTGGTAGACCTTAGGTCAGTCATTTAAATATTGCACGTGTCATTAGTTTTAAAAATTGTGGTTTAAAGTTTACTCCAGTCGATTAGGAAATATAAAGAAACGTAGAGCATTTCATAATTTTAAATTATTAATATGTTGTCCGTGTTATTTAAAATTGTTTTTGATTAAGAGCTTACTCTAATCGATTAGGAGATTTTTTTTAAAAATATCATGTTAAAAAATTACTTAAATTTTCTCACGCTTACTGGTTTTCAATAATCGAACTTGACAGTTTACTGGAACAGATGTTTTGAAGTTAAGCACAAAACTACACAATAGGTCGTGTGTGCTCTGCCCAGCAGGGGTATCGAAATCCGGGTTTTAGCACTGTAAGTCTCCATACATGCCGCTGTGCCACTGGAGAGGGGGGTTTTAATAGAACACAGAATGTTAAGTTTATCGTTCAAATAATTGTGCATGTTGTTCTCTCTAATTATCGTACTTGTTTGAGAGCTTATATCTGTTGAATAAGAATTGGATACGCCTTCATAATAACGTTTTCTGTCATTTTTATCTTATTAGATAATTTTTTGTTTATAACAACAATTCTTTAAAAAAACTGTTCTTACTGTAACCTTTAACCTTCAAGGAGAAAGGATAATGAAATACAACGTTACTTTAAATGTACCATTGAGAAAGATTTGTGCGTTTTGTGTCTAGTAGTATTGAAATTCCTTTGGAAAAATTTGTTAAAGCTGATGTCCAGAAAAGCATGTATATAGTTTGGCTGAAATATTTTTATGTCGTTTTAAATTACTGTATGGAGAAATCGTGAATTATTTAGCTTTCTTTTCAGAAGGAAATTCCGAACATCCGGGTTTTGCCTTAAGCACTATATTACATCAATATGATGTCCAACTAAAAGTCATGTTTTCAACAACCAAAAATCTACCTAATTTTTTTTCTTATAACAAAAGTCGCATATCGCCTTTTTTGTCTACTTTCTCTTTAATTCTTACTTATTTATAATCAACGTATTTTCATAAATATGTTATTTTCAAACTTCAAGCTTTAATTATAATATTTTCAAACTTGAAGTCCTAATTATGATATTTTAATATATCAAATAATAATTGGCCTGGAAAATATTCAAACAGCCAAGATGATAATTCGTTACATCTTTGTACTATACAGTGTGCTATCTGTGCTGTGTATCAAAACCCGATATTTAACATTATAAGGCTTAGACTTGCCATTAGGGGGACAGTATAGTAAGAATAAATTGGTATCATCGACGGTTTTAGTTATCCAACCATCATCAGTTTGAGATACTCAACCATTGTCTGTAACATTTATTCACCAATCTCTAATTTCAGTTACTCAACCACTGCCAGTTTCGGTAAATAAATGAACATAGGAAATGAAATATGAATTACTAACTTTTAATAATGGCTAGTGGCTAGTTCTGTTATACATCTATTATACGTTTACAGTAATTTAACGCTTGAGTCACATAGTTTTTCCAATAATATATCTATTACTCAGCGTATTATTTTGTTTAACCCTGTATTTTTTGTCGTTCTAGGCAATGACGAAACAATTTTAAACCCTCTTTTCTTATAACACAAATAAATGTTTCTGTTTCTCATTAACTATGTTTGTGTTAAGATGTACCACAATAAAGACATTTCATGAAATGTCAGTATGAGAAAGGTAATAGTTTACGCTGCAGTTAAAGACTGTGTTGTTGTTGTTTTCATGAATGTGCAACAGTAACGGTAAAACCTCAGTTTTAAATCAGAGAAGTGACGGTGGGTGCTACTGACTAAATGCCTTCTAGCCAGATTGTCGGTTAAAGATTAAGGATGGCTATTTACAGACAAGAGTTGTATAGCTTTGCACAAACTTCTTGAATAAACAAAGATACAAACTTGCTTTCGTTAATAAAGAGAGTAAAATAACGTGTCGCTCTCACGTTAGGTTTAATAAAAACTTGGGTTTGAATCTGAATAAATACAACAACAATACTCTTTATAACCAAAGTGTAAAAACAGCATAAAAACTTGGGTTTCAATCTGAATAAATACAACAACAATACTCTTTATAACCAAAGTGTAAAAACAGCATTCATAACTGTTATCAATAATCAAGCAACGCGATAATGGGCATTACTAAAAGAGATTAAAAATATCTAGATCTCTAGATTTCAATACAGTGGTGTACCACTCCTGCAACAATACACGTGACACCCTGTAACTGACACACTTAACAAAACTAATGTGACATACTATAAAGTATACACACATCCAATCACCTGTAACATCCTCTAAACCACACATGCAAGAAAAAGAGTGAAACATATTGTCAAAAACACAAACAACTGTGACTCACTATACGTTAATGGCAAGGATGCGTTTCGCCCCAAACAAAAGTCATGTGTAGTTGGTCTACACACCACTAGATGCTTATAAATATTCTGGAACTGAAAATAATAATGAAAACTCAGATAAAATTAGGTTTTACTTCTCTAACGTTACATATACTTATCTATATGTTATAAATGTTACTTCCAACGTATAAGAGCTAACAATGGTGCCTCTGATTGCGTGACTTTACTCGGAACTTATCTCTCTACTAAAACACGTAAACCAGGATTTACAATTCATAAATAATATATTAATAAGCACCGAGCAGTCCAAATGGTTGACAAGAAACAGTTTATCATCAGTACATGCAATGAAGCAGCTAACTTGTACATTCATGAACATTTTATGCCCCTAGTGTAAATCTTCAAACATAGATATTACTCGCTCCCGTATTAAACTTGCTTGGCATAAATAAATGACGTATGTCTGAAGTTCCATACATGTGAATATATATGTTAAAATCGGACTCGTTACATAAAAATGTTCCAAACAATACGATTGCTATTAATGCTTTTTATGGCAAAGTCAACAAGTTCAATTTCACTACCTGGTTTGAATTAAGTTTTTATTTAATTCAAATTTTCGATTCTCCCATGCATTACGAATGCCACGTGCTACGTGAATCTAGTATACGAAACAACAGCGTAAGAAGAAAAAAAAAAAGAGGTAATCAGTGCCTTATACCAAACTGTATGTGCATTAGTTCTTAAGTGTTTGTCCTTCAGTTGGAAATGTGTATTCAATTTCGTGCATACGAACATATTATGTTCGAGGTAGAGAAGTAGAGTAAATTAGGAAACAACCAATTTAAGTTTTAATGATTTGCCAAGAAAAAGCTAGACTTGTTGGATTTTTTTATACCAGCTGATGTGTATGTATAAGGAAAAAAATTCATGTTTTTAATGGATATATATCTGTACCAAAGCGTTGCTAATATAAACATACAATTATTTAAATTATAAAATAAAACCAGCCGACATTTATTTTGTTTCTTAACACTTATTTATACTGGAAATGCTGCGTAGTACATAAATAGTATGTCTGTTAATAAATTCGATTTATAAATAACTTATAATTAGTTAGTATTTAGTTATACCCATTGCAAATTTCCTTATTATTAATGCATTCCAACCTAGTGACACAGAGAGATAGATGTGTGCCAACTTATGACTCTAGAAACGGGGTTTCGATACCTGTAGTTGGCATAGAGCAGATATGTTGTTTTGCAGCTTTGTTTTAAATGCAAACAAACTAGCTAATTAATGCATCTGTAGCACTTTTATTGGCCTTTTACTATGTTATACTGCATAATGTACAAATGGCCAATTTTTTGTGACACAAGTGCAAAATACCGTTTACTTGCGGATATTTGAAAACTTTGTACTTTTAAAACAAATCTAATATTTCTAGAACTTACTCATGTTTTAGTATCTATTGAAATAATTTCTGATCATAAGTAGCGGTCGTGTGCGCGTATAAATACACACACTCACATATATATATGTCAGCTTATAAATGGTATACCTTTAATTGTATTTCAGGTAAGCCTAGATATCAATGTACATAGTGAATTAAATATAATTATTCCTAAACTGCATCAATTCCTTAGAAGAATGCCGCATTAATAGCAGTGTTCTGTAAACCGTACTGGGTTTGACCACCTTAGCAGACTTAGATTAGGCCTAAACCATTATGCTGAGCACCAAAGAACAAATGTAAATTTAATAAAATGTGAACATGTAATTAAATTTGTATGATTGTGTGCTTAAACTGAATGATTAATGAATTTTTAAGTCTGTTGTATTTTTCTTTGAGTGTTGTAAACGCTTAATATTTATTTGGACCATTCGAATATAAGTTCTGTTTATTATTAAGCACAAGTCTGCGCAGTGAGCTGCCTGTGCTCTATGTCCATCACTAATATCTAAATATAGTTGTTAACGTTGTACCAAATATAAAAAAAATATATAATAATAAAAAAAATAAATGAAAACTATTCTAAATTTTAATTCTAACTATTCTAAGTGATAATTTTAGTTCAAAATAATGTTATTAGATGTAAAATGTTTGACTATTTTTTTACCATGGCGTTATAGTACTTACTTAAACACTGCTGCATGTTGTCGTGCTCTTGGTTTATGTCCTTCGGATCAGGATATGAATTGTCATAATTCGCATTATTCCTCACTTCAATATAAGGTTGTGTCTGTTTGGCCATGATTCTGTGGCAGCTACCCTCTAAGGAACCAGACCAACCCGGAGTGGAGAGGTTGTACGAGTTTGTTCAACTTAGTATGAGTTGGGAATTAACCCCCTTGAATACGTATAGATGTAACAGTCACTGACATAAATAATTTATTATTATAATATAAATATAATATTTTACTCTCTTGCCTAGCCAAGACAATTTTTCTACCTTGTCTCGTGCAGATGTTCTTTGCCCAGTTGAGTTCCAACAGTAACTAAATTGTTTAAGCCAGCTAAATTGGGCAATAACTTTTTTTAAGTGATTCTAGTCTTATTTTTTCGCTTTTATTTATGTCCTTCTACACTGTATGAATTCATCGTATTTTTCGTTCTTCACTTTTGTTATATCCTTCCCTGCCATATGCGTTCATTTTCTCTTCTGGCAAGCAAATCTTTTTTGACACTTTCGTTATTGCTTATCTGTTAGACATCAGTAAATCTGAATGCTACCTCGTCCCTGGTGACAACACTGTGAGTTTGAAAATTACTTTCATATGTTTAATAAAAAATATCATAATGGAGAATGAGAACACATAGGAAAAAATAACTTCACTTACTCGATTAAACATTGTTGTATTGTCTAAACTGCTTTACACCATCAGCGGTATACAGTTAGTTTATTAGAAATCATTCAACAAGCATACAGTGCACAAATTTCATTAGTTACTTAAAGTTTTATAAATTAGAAGCAAATCATTTGCGAAATTATGAAACAGTTACTAATGTCAGTAGATTAGCTGCTTTCTTAGGTCTTATTTCATGTTTAGTTGTGGAAGAAGTAAAACAGTAAATGCTGTTTGATGAAGACATAAACATAAGCATTTTTATTCATTAAACACATAACGATAAAGAAATTATTAAAACTAATGCTTCATAGAGTAAAATAAACTAATTGCTAGTGGCAGTTTGCGTATTTTTTAAATGCATTATCATATTATTTTATCTAGAAGTTGTATAAATTATTAAAATACAAATTGAGAGAGAGCTAGCTTTTTATTATTTTTTTTTTTTTGCAACTGTTGTCGTTGTTCAAAAACTAAGCTGCATAGTAAATTATGTGTGTTGTGACCACTGCAAAACTTTAGGATTATGAGCTCTCTAGCTTGCCTATTAAACAATCATAGAAGTGTGTGTATTGGGGAAGGGAGGGGGAATGCGGGACAAATATACAGATAAATAAATGTCCTATGGCAGAGAATAGCACTAAATAATAAGCAATACGTTTTCGCTATGTAAATGTTTTGAATGTATAGTATTGTTCACCGAGGGTTAACCGCATTGTTTGGTTGATATATTATACATTTTGTTTATTTTGTGAATGAAAATTTTATTATTGTTTAGTTTTCTTTTTCATTATAAGAGAGTTAAAAGCAGACGAATAATAGAAGTTGTTAGTGTAACTCATTGATGTAAAAAATATAGTGAGTAGATGATTTGATAAGGGAAAGGCCGAACGATTAATATGTAAGATGAAAAGTCACAGTACAAGAAAAAAGTATAAGAATAATAGTTTATTTCGTCAGAAAGTTCTAAAATAATTTAATTAGCCTCAGTAGAATTTTACAAATAGACAGTTGATTCTCCGAAATATAAAAGAAGAAAAAGTAGCAGACGAGTTTCAAAGTATAGGATACAACCATAGTAACTCGACGATAAAGTAAGTGAACTATATTTGAATAATGTGGTGACAGTAACGCTAATATAGAAAATAGTTTGGCTTGTCAACTGAAATTCTAAAGTAACCGAACAGACCCAAGTGGACTTTGACAAGAGAAATATATATGTCTAGTGTTTATGATACACTTGTAATCTCGATAATGTGAAGAATCTGTTGTACATACGTTTAACTTGTTCCGAATATGCGTATTATTTTGAAAAGAAGAGACGTACGTGCTGTTCATTTATCGCTGGATTTATCGTCAACAAGTCACAGACACTTACTGTAAAAAAACAACACAGTATGCATTTATAAAGCCTTTTTATTCTGAAAATTGAAGAAAAGTTTAATTTTAACTTCTGACAGGCATTTTAAGATAACAATACCTTAAAACGTTACACTTGCTTACTGAAAGTTAACGACATTGTAGGGTAATAATATCTTAAAACGTTGTGTTTGCTTACTGAGAGTTAATGTCATTGTAAGAATAATACCTTAAAACGTTGTGCTTGCTTATTGAAAGTTAATGAGACTGTAGGACAATAACACCTTAAAACGTTGCACTTGCTTACTGAAAGTTAATGACATTGTAGCATAATAACACCTCAAAACGTTACATTTGCTTACTGAAAGTTAATGTCATTGTAGGATAATAATATTTTAAAAAATGTTGTGCTTGCTTACTAAAAGTTAACAACATTGTAAGATAATAATACCTTAAAACGTTACATTTGCTAACTGAAATTTACTGACATTGTAGGATAATAATATTTTAAAAAATGTTGTACTTGCTTGCTAAAAGTTAACGACATTGTAGGATAACACTATCTTAAAACGTTGTGTTTGTTTACTGAGAGTTAATGTCATTGTGAGATAATAATACCTTAAAACGTTGCACTTGCTTACCGAAAGTTAATAACATTATAAGATAATAATACCTTAAAACGCTGTGCTTGCTTACTGAAAGTTAATGAGATTGTAGGACAATAACACCTTAAAACGTTGCACTTGCTTTTGAAGGGTTAATTGTATTTTAGGAGAACAGTGCCTAAGATTTGACTTTGGAACTTCATTGCCAATTCTATTCATTTTAATGGCCGTGGTTTGCACGACATATAATTACTATTGTAACAGTTTTTTTGTTTTTTTTACATAGGATAGTCAAAACGTCTTCATATACTTTCCACAAACCTTTTACAGTACGTGTATGGATGTTGGCGTTCAAAAAAGATCAAAATACAAAAGTCTGTTAGAACTGCATAAGAGATTTTTTTCTCCTGAAAACAGTTATCCCTATGGGTATCGATCTTAATCATTTTTAATTACATGTTTTATAGTAATAAAGATTAAGCTCTATCACGGAAATTGTTTCTTTTTTTTTCTCAACAACAGCTTTCACTTTGTGAATGAAGGCATATTTTTTAGACGGTTCCTAAACCTTAAACGATCCCCTGTTAAACAGCTACGCAAAAACATACTTCCGCGGAGAATAATGTAATTTATTTCTCTAGGCAAAATCATCTGTGGCGGCACTGCTTTGTCGAGTACTCAGGAATTTGGTCTGAAATAACAGCATAAGTGCTTAAACATATTATCCATGACGCCGCTACTCATTTGTGACGTACTACGTTAGCAAACGCACGTTGTTCTTATAGATGCAGATAACTTTCTGTCAGTGGCGGATATGAGATTGTGTTGGCCAAGGGGATAATAATTTTGTGGGTCCTACATCCCATGTAATTTTCCATAGAATAAAGTTATCAATGGGCTCTGGGGTTGAGCTCCCCTCTAGCCCCTACCTAAATACGCCAATGCCTTCTGTGATAGTATTTTACGACTTGTCTTGTTATGAGCAAACCTAAAATGAGCGTTTGTAAATTACTAAAACATATTTTTTGTTTTAGTCAGTTCTTTAAGAAAAACGCTGCTCTGTCCTAAGACCACAAGTAACGATGCAGAATGATGTTAAGATTGTAATTATAATTAATCTGTCACTCGTGTAATTGGATGTCGTGTATATGAATGATAAGTAAACAGTCATTCTACATGTCTTTAAATTCAGTCATTCTACATGTCTTTAAATTCAGTCATTCTACATATCTTTAAATTGTTCCAATAGTGAGAAACAACAAGTCACAAGTGAGGTTGTGAAGCGAAAATGAAATACTATAGATCTCGAAAGCATCACTTTTTAAGTCACTTCTGAAACTTTGAATTTAAATCTAATATATGTTACCCCCCTGCTACCCAACTGTAAGTTTGAGAGGTTATAACACAAAGTTTCAGCGTTTGACTCCTATCGATGGCACTGTATAAGCATCCTATTGTGAAGCTTTGTGCTTTAGACAAAACAAATACACATCATAATGACATTTGCATAAATAGACTTTGAAGGTAAATTAGTGCTCGTGCTGGGATAGCAAGTATTCCATCTTATCAGTATAGATAAGTATACCAAGCATGATTAAAGTTAATTCATTAACTTTGTTAATACAGAATTCAGAAATTTTCTGCACTTGGATTTAATGAGATTTATTGCTTTAACTTGTATATTTAGTTTAATATATTTCTCAGAAACACAGTTAAACTAAGGTTTCAGTAAGGACTTATCAAGAATTAGACTCCTTGATTTTGTATAACTGTCGAATGGTTTTGATTACTGGTGCAAGATATAGAGTGTATTATTAAATGCTTGGAGACCTGACGCAGCATTGACAGTGCTGAATCTCTAGAAAATTGATTTGGATGCCGTCACTGAATACTATAGATGTTCTCTTACCGAAACAATTGTTCTTTAGCAGTACGTGCGAGATAGAATATACGTATCGTCAAATTAAAATTCGCGGAAGGACAATTTTTTCTCATGTGGGGTGAAGGAGCAAGACTGTACTAAAGACGAACAAAAAAAAACACATTATTTGCAAACGAGCATAAAAGAGACGCCTAGAAATTTAGGCCAATTGGTCTAGTGGCGAGGACTGTTGCATACTAATAAATGAAAGTAGAAAATATAAACTGTATTTCCATAAAATTTAAATAAAAGGAGTTGTATTTAATAAAATAAAATGAAAGCGAACTTTGCTCGAAAAAATATTAAAATATAATATTGTTGTAGTTATCAACTAGCTGAAAGGAGATAGTAGAGCAGTAGCTTGAAAAATAAAAGTTATAAAGACTGAAACGGAAACGGGTCTTCTAGTGCAAATTTTTGTTCTTTTTGGAACGGCTAACGCTGATGGCCCGCTTGTATCTTTGCCCAAAATTAAAAAAACAAACAAAACAAACCGTACTTGGGGACTGGGCATGTTATAGAATGACAGTCACTCAAGAGTTTGTGATGGGTGCTGTTGAATAGATGTATTTCCTCTTGTTTATGAGTTCAAAATTAGGTACGGTTACCCGTAGCAAGTCTAGTCCTTTAAGTAGCTGTACGCAAAAATTATAAAAGAAACAAACTGCTCATTGATAAAGTGAAAGTTATCAGTTAAGGTTTATCTATTTTACTGTTTATGAAACCTATAGGCTAGATTTTTGTTTTTAAAATCACACCATTTAATTGAACATTCTCAGTTTTCCACTGCCCAGAATAGTTCATGGACAGTAAATAGCAATATAGAATAGAAAGTCCACGCTCCTTTTCTGCATGTTCGTTTTTCTCTTGTACAGTTGGTTAGGGCGCTCGAGTTGTAATCTGAAAGTCACTGGTTTGAATACCCGTCACACCAAAAAAATGCTCACTCTTTCTACAGTGGGGGCATTATAAAGTGACTGTAAATTCCACTATTCGTTGGTAAAAGAGTTGCCAATGGGTGGTAACGGCTAGTTTCCTTCCCACTAGTCTTACACTGGTAAGTTGTCAACAGCTAGTACAAATAGTTTTGGTGTGGTTTTGCGCGAATTTGAAAAGAAAGAAACAATCTCATGGATAATCTGAGCAGTTTCGGAACTGAAGGATTTTTAATGCTGTTTATACGTGTCTCTGAAGACCTTAGCATGGATAATCAATAATATTATTACCTTCACTTTACAGTTTAACATAAGAAATAAATAATCTGGTAAACGAAGATATTTAAAGATAAAAAATCTGCATAGCCAGATGTTTAAGGCACTCGACTCGTAATCTGAGGGTCGTGGGTTAAAATCCGTGTCACATCAAACATGCTGGTCCTTTCCACCGTGGCCCAGCATGGCAAGCGTGTTAAGGTGTTCGACTCAGAATCCGAGGGTCGTGGATTCGAATGCCCATTACATCAAACACGCTTGCTTTTTCAGCCGTGGGGGCATTATAAGTGACGGCCAATCCCACTACTCGTTGGTAAAAGAGTAGCCCAACATTTGGCGTAGGGTGGTAATTTCTGGCTGTCTTCCCTCTAGTTTTGCACTGCTAAATTAGGGACAGCTAGCGCAAATAGACCTCGTATAGCTTTGCGCGAAATTAAACAACAAACCAAACTGAAAAGCTTTGACTTCCACAATAACTTCCTTCAGCTCTAAGCCTTCTACCTTGTTGGTGAGAAATTTGAAGATTATTTTTAACATGTGTGGTTTTCGTTTACAATGAAAGTATGTTAACAAAATGGAATAATCTAGCTGTATTGGTTATATATGTATACATATCGTGTATGAAACTGTAGTAATATACAAGAAACAGTGGATAATCTATAGAGAAAATTAGTGAATATTTCCGTGTACGTATCTTTTATACCTGAAGTCTGAAATATTGTATGTTCTAAATAAACTAAAATATTTAATTTGTCTTACAAGCTCGATGTTTTCATGTATACGGAAATATCTCAATTAATCTGCGAGTGTGTCTTGTGGTATGAAACTTGTATTATAAGCCTACTCGCCTGACAAATGCCTGCCTCTTCGTCTTATGCTCTTGAATCACTTGCGCTGTCAAATACAGGGACAGAATTCGATGTTTGTACATAAACAACGAGACTTTACAATAACTGATGTTATACCAGCGATTACTTCTCGCTACAATTTTTAGGACCAAGTGCTTTCATTATTGAGATTTTTCTTCTCTAATATTTCATCTCCTTTCCTCATACAAATGTATCAGTGTTCGGAGGTTACTGTGTTTCACCAAATTTACCTACTCGGTTGATATTTTACAATAGGTATCTAAGGTAATTAAAAGTGAAGTTGAATGGCTTACTGGTATAGATTAGGATAACAAAAGTTTATTTCTTTAATGGAATAATTTTGTAATTTTCAGGAAGTGAAATGTTAATGATATTAGGCAAACGTGAATTTTCCCATAAACTAAAAATGTGTGTTAGCGTCTATTAGAGCCTTTCGATGTAATAAACATAAGTTTGTATACATATTCAACTCTGTTTAATGCAAGGACAAAGATGATTAACTTAGGCCTAAAGCATGTTAGAAATATGTTTAAGAATATTATTGAAACGTTTAAAGGAAAAGCCTCCTGGGTTCAAAACTGTAATTAGATCTAAAATTGTAGCTATAAGCTAAGAGTTTGTACTTGAAAAACAAAACAAAAAACTCGAAGGTAAAAAATCAAATTATGATTAAATTGTTTATATACTTTATTACTGGGTTTTCTTGCTAAGTTTAGATTAGATAATGACAAAAGCTTGTAAGTTATCGTGACTGTTGAGATCTTTCAAGTCAAACAACTGTGGTTTAGCTCACCTACCAACACTCTTCGATTGGATAAGTTAGCGCTCGGGCTTCTAATCCACGTACAATCGGGTGTGTTTCCAAAGTTATCTTCTTCATTGTTTTTAGATTTATCAGAAGAAACATTTTTCATTAATACTAGAAGTTTCGGCTTCCACTTTTCTCTACTTAGTCCTTGAGAAAGATGAAAGTCAAAACGTTGGGTTGTGATGAAAAATAATTTTCTTGTGAATTTTATAATGAGTTCAAATTCCCAATCTGCTACTAAACATTTAAACTTTAATAGCAGTTTCAAAAACTAATGTGTTGTTTTAATTTAGTAAAGCTCTTCATTTGTATTTAAGTTAAATCATTTACCTTGTTTTTACTAAAAACGGTGTATTATAAAATACATAAATGTGCTCAGCACCGCATGTAGGACCTGGTATAGTTAGGTGTTTATGGCGCTGGATTCGCAATCTGAGGATCGCGGGTTCGAACTCCCGTCAAAAGAGTTGGCAGTGAGTATTGATGACTAGCTGTCTTCTCTCTACTCTTTCACTGCTAAATTATGGACGGCTAATACAGGTAGCCCTCGTGTAGCTCTTCGCGAAATTTAAAACAAACTACTTTCACTCTTTATTTGTCTTGTTTGAAGTTAGGCTCAAAGCTAAACATTGGGCTATCTGTGCCCTGCCAATCACGATTATCGTAACATTCCGCTCTGCCAATGAGAAGCATCATCACTCTTGAACAGATATCGCCGAAACGTTGCACAATAAATAATTGATTTCGCAAGGTTCTGAAACATTTATTTTTTGGGTTTGGGTTAATTTTGTAAAGTATATATTTTTTGTAAATTAATTGCGAATACGTCATCTGTTTCCAGAAAAGAACTCATTTGTTTCCACGGGGCATGGAAATTTTGTGTAACGACTCAAAGAAGGAAATTGTTATCTATCAAGTAAAATAACCTGAGGCTTGAATAACAGTGTAGCTTCAGTTTACATTCTGTAAAGTCGGAAGCATCGACGTAATACTTACGAGACCCACATATAAGAATTTGTTGGAGTTTAACTTACCAAGTTGTTAAATTCGGTTTCGTTCATGCATTTTGTTTATACTTATTTCCTTAATGAACGATTGATTTTATTCTTTACCAATTAGTATACATAGAGATGCATAGAGAGAGTCAATTTGTAAGTTGAAGAGATGAAACGCTTCAGGTGACACGCTGTCGACTTGATCAATAGTGTAGAATCAAGTGACGTAAATATGGTAGAGCCTGTGTTTGTTTGTTTTTCAATTTCGCGCAAAGCTACACGAGGGCTATCTGCGCTAGCTGTCCCTAATTTAGCAGTGTAAGACTAGAGGGAAGGCAACTAGTCATCATAACCCACCGCCAACTCTTGGGCTACTCTTTTACCAACGAATAACATTATGTAACAAAATTTGGGTCTTATGAAACAATTTGTCGCAGCTCTTGATAAGAAGTCTTCAGCCTTCAAGTACCTTCGAGACTTCTTCACTAAGCTGCCTGAGGCAAAGGTCAAAGCTGGTGTCTTCACTGGACCACAAATAAAGAAGATCCTGGAGTGCACAGAATTCCCCAAGAAGCTCAGTAGGAAGGGAAAGAAAGCTTGTGGCAGCTCTGTCGCAGTGGTTCGGGGCTTCTTGGGCAATAAAAAGGCCTAAAATTATGTTGAACTGGTTGAGGGTTTGATGAAGCACTGCGGCAAAATGGGCTGCAGGATGTCCATAAAAGTCAATATCCTTGACGCTCATCTTGATAAATTCAAGGAGAATATGGGAGCATACTCAGAGAAGCAAGGAGAGTGCTTCCACCAAGATATACTGGACTTTGAACGCCGCTAACAAGGAGCGTATAATGAAAACATGATAGGAGACTATATTTAGGGGCTGATACGTGAAAGTGATTTGCATTACAGTCGCAAATCTCGAAAAACTGCTCACTTTTAAACATTTTTGCTCATTTTTGTATAACTTTAATGTAAATACACGTAAATCTTGATTCATATGTTGTTTTATTCAGACCTTATGTGAATGAAAATGTGCAAATTCACCCATGTTTACATAGAAAATAGGTTAGTTTCTAAATTTCATTATACAGGTCACAAAAGTAAAGTTTGAAGGGAATAATGGCCAGTTTCTGTACTTTTACAACATAAACAATTAAGAAATAACGCTTACTATCCAGGAACAAAATTTGTGTTACGTAGTGTAATGGGATTGATCGTCGCATTATATCGCATCCACGGTGGAAAGCCTGTGGTCAAAAACTGTATGAATATAAATACACACACTCTACCTTTTTATGTTTAAATATCTTCGTTTACCAGATTATTTATTTCCTATATTAAACTGTAAAGTGAAGGTAATAATACACACACAACCACACACATATATATATCCATGAGTGTACTCTACCTTTTTATGTTTAAATATCTTCGTTTACCAGATTATTTATTTCCTATATTAAACTGTAAAGTGAAGGTAATAATATTATTGATTTCTTCATTTTACTCAAGGGAATGTGAACCACATTTTTCAAGTATTCTAAAAAGCCAAGTTCTTTCTTTATAAAGATCAGACTTTGGGGCCGAAGATGCATGATAAAAGTGACAGTCAAATCACACTTTTATGTTGGACTACCCCAAATTTGGCACCATATGCTGTTTACTGATTGTTTTCTTTCTAGTCTACCAATTCAATATTAGAAAATGTTAGCGCAGATACCCCTCGATTTGCTTGGGTACGAATATCGAAACTACGAAAGTAAACAGAGACTTTCCATGTATTTATCTCTCTCATCCTATGTGTGTGTGTGTGTTTTGGATTATTTCTTCTTTGATATTCAGAGAGTGGGACCATTACTGTGATACAGCATAAATATTTCTTCGTGCCTAAATATAAAAACTCAACTATGTGTTTATTAATTCATTTCTCTTTGAAAATATGAAACTTTAACTAAATTTACTAAATAAATACCAATTATTTTTAGACTAAGGATAATTTTTATACAATTAAATTATCATTCAACGATTTTTTTAAGAGGAATTTCTATATATATATAAATATTACGTCAACAGACTAAATAATTTGACATTACATCTTCCGGATGGCTCAAAATGCTAGTGACAATTCCCGAACACTTAATCTCATTCTTAGTGCTCAGAGGTAAGTCTGAAGGCTCATGAACGTTAAAAACCAGGTTTCAATACCAAGGTGGGCACCGTATAGATAGCTCATTGTGTAGCTTTATGCTTAATAACAAAAGAAACTGCCCGGCATGGCCAAGCGTGTTAAGGCGTGCGACTCGTAATCTGAGGGTCGCGGGTTCGCATCCCCGTCGCACAAAACATGCTAGCCCTTTCAGCCGTGGGGGCGTTATAATGTGACCGTCAATCCCACTATTCGTTGGAAAACGAGTAACCCAAGAGTTGGCGGTGGGTGGTGATGACTAGCTTCCTTTCCCTCTAGTCTTACACTGCTAAATTAGGGACGGCTAGCACAGATAGCCCTCGAGTAGCTTTGTGCGAAATTCAAAAACAAACAAACAAAAGAAACTTGAACAGTCCAAGCCACCAGTCGATTTCTATAAAATATTTGAAAAATAAAATTAAAATTTGAGGTAAAAACTAATGATGCAGCTTATGATTTAATAAAATAAATGGTTGTCCGTAGTCAAAATAAATTGTATATGACACATAACTGGTGTCGTTTCAAAGCCGAGTAAAATGTTTCCGAAATATATTCAGATGAATATTGCTTATTTGCTTCCCTTAAAAATCAAATATTTTTACAGTCACTTAAAGACCCATTTTTTTTTACTGACAAATGTGGTGTTTACAAGATTCAATGTTCATATACTTAAATTTACATTGGCCAGACAACACGAATTATAAGTGTAAGAGCTAAAGAACATTAGTGTAATGTTTAACCTGTTGACTGCCAAGTATTTCAGCTGCTACGGCAACTCCGAATCAAGTTCAAAATACAACTCTAATGCTTCTTCATTTTGTATGAAATGCTTCTTCTTTTTTGTGACGTCATTTTGGATCGAAAGTGAAATAATTTGTAAGTAGGTCAAATGCATGTCTTTAAAAACACATTGAGAACACAGTATTATTGAGAACGAATTAACTCGACTTGGACGAGTTATCTCGTCTACGGCACTGAACAGGTTAAAAGGTTTTATGATTCCTCATAGCTTTAGCATTGTGTAAGTACATTATCTTGATATCTCATGGCACAACAATGAATTGTTATTTAACTGTTTCTGTATCGAAAAACTTTAAATTCCTGAATCACTGGAAATGTGTAAATATTTAGATGCTATTCTAAAACTACAGTTTGGGTTCTGAATGTTTCATTATAAGATCTTCAAACTCTATGTTCAATAATAATTAAAATTCCCTAAAATCTCATTTTTCGGGTTTATACATTTATGTATTATGAACTGATTAGTTATGTCCTGTAATGTGTTTTTCTCTCAATTTTAATGTAATTTATTTGTTTAAAATAATATATATATATATATAAAGATATTTCTAGCTAGAACTGTTCTGAATACATCACCTTAGTTGATGGACGTACGGATTTAACCGTCTACATATCTTGACACAATACTTCGTTGCGCCAACGAAAGTTTATGTATACTAAACGTTACAATTCTGTCTTCATTAGCTTGGCTTAGGCTATAAATACTTTAATTAATTTGTTTTAATGTTGTTTTTGATGGAATTTCTCATGATATATTTTTTTACCGATTCTTATGTTTTAATTCAGCTCAAATCAGTATACAAGAAATCTGTTGAAATTATTGTCACTATAAAGGCATTGATTCAGCAGATGTATAATATCCATATATAAATGATAGATTCGATTTTCTTATCAACTTCTTCAATTATCTTCGTCTACAGTTGTTTTCCCGTCGTATTTTCTTTTGTTTATGTGAATTAATCTAAACACGTTAGGATAGAGAGGGAATTATATAAAGTACTTTTCATTCTCAGCGATATCAGATTTCAAAACGGTTTTTTATCAAATCAGTCAATTTTGTTTTCTATTTGACAAATCATACTCTTACCTGTAAGTTACATCATTATCTTAATCGTGACTTCGTTTCATCGGCTTGTGCTATGCGAAATATAAGGCTCTCAGTTATATACACCCAGACAATCCTATTAAGTTATGCAGGTTTTGTCTAAGTGGATGTGCTTGATATTTATTACTTGCCTTGCACAAACCTTATTTCAAAATAACAGCTTATAATTTTTGTTAAGTTTGATTTGAATTTTGCGCAAAGCTGCACTAGGGCTATCTGCGCTAGCCGTCCCTAATTTTGCAGTGTAAGATTAGAGAGAAGGCAGCTAGTCATCATCACCCACCGCCAACTCTTTGACTACTCTTTTACAAACGAATAATGGAATTGACCGTCACATTATAACGCCCACACGGCTGAAAAGGCGAGCATGTTTAGTGTGACGGGGATTCGATCTCGTGACCCTCAGATTACGAGTCGATTGCCTTAACCAACTGGCCATGCTGCGACTGTAATTCTTGTGGGAAAAGCAATAGGAAATTAAAAATTAAAAGTTGAAAATATTAGGAGGTTGTTTGCTTTCTGATGTTCTTCTCTTTGCCGTTGTTCATTGTAGCAAATGTTTCGATAGAAATATAAATTGTATAGAGCATAAGAGACTTGCCTTTTGTTTATATGTTCTGGCACTTGTGCTGAATGGTACTCGCTGCATGTTGCAGATCATCGTTAAATCTTTTTAAAATTGTAAGCGTTTTTTTAAAACTTCTGCTAAAGAACCATTTATTCACATTCATGTACAACACTTTATGTCAATAATTGCTGAAAACTTATAATTTCACTTTCTTGTAACAGAAATACTAAGTTGTAAGCCTTTTCTATTGAACGACTTCTGATTAGGTTTTAGAAGGAAGATAGATCTACAGGGGTACGCAACGCTTGATTTACTTGCAATCAGACTTGCTAACGTATCTCACATTTTACTCTTGAGATATCCAGAGTTTCACCTAGTTACCTCTTGGAAATCGATAGTTGCCAAATAAGATATTGATGAACATGAGTTACATCCAAGCAAAGTCAGTTAATTGATAGCTACGACTGTAAGCTAACTTCATGTTGCTTGATCGCCATGTATAATAATTTTTTTAAAAAATTATTATTGGTGCTGTCTTAATACGATATGAGATAACTTCGTGTTCAAGAAATAAAATAAGTTATGTTACATTATTTGGTAAAAATAACTTATTTCATTGATTGGTACTTTAATAGAAATATTGATAGTTTCTTAATGCAGCTAAACAAATATAGTTTTTAACTAATTATAATAATGTATTTATTTTTGATAATTAATAATGAACAACTTGTTTAATGTTTACTTGATGTTTATCAGCCATAGAAATTATTTGCCAAATTTAGGAGTACTTTGAGACGTACTTATATCTATGACTTTTATTTTATATATGGTGTCCTCCAGTGGTTGATAGTTACTATATTTTAACATCATTCTCTAAATAGAACTCACCAGAATATTATAATTCGGAAATTTGGATCTGTGGAACGAAAGTATATTTCAGGCTTGAATTTAACTTACTTCAAGATTTTTATAACATTTTGATTGACTTTAAAGAATAGGGTGGTAGACTCTTCTCTGCATCGTATGGTGAATCAATAATACTGAAAAGAATGAAAACTGAGACCAAGTAGAAGTCGAACATGAGACTATACTTCTTGGGCACATACTTCTGTCAATTAGGCTATCTAGTATCATAAGCTGTAAGTAAAAATATCAGCATCGAAGAGGTACTAGTTTAAAAGACAAGTATAGGACAGAGCCACAAGTTTAAATTCTGCTCCATTTCGGGTTTTACTTTTCTCACGAATCTTTACTTCACAGAAATAAAGTTTCTTCACATTGTAAATATTATTAAATTTCGTTTTATCAAGTGACAAGGCATGTCAAGACAAGCGAGTTTTCTTCAGTTACGCAATAAGTTTAACATCAAGCGACTTAAATTCATTGCTTCTACTTTGCGAAAAACAACAACCAAAAACATGAAGAATCTGAATGATGGACTTCATGGGTCGGGGGGGGGGACGGTTATGTCAGTGGGGAGTCATTTGCATAAATTCTCTAGCCAGAACAAAATCATAGTAATAAATATGTATGCTGTAATATACATATAATGACGCATATTAACTTTATTCCGGAGTTGTGGCAGTGATTAATTGTTGGAAAAGACTCCAGTCCTACACGCTTTCATTATCTAGACTCTTTATTTTGTAAATAGTTAGACTAACGTAGTTCACATTATTAGCATCTAACTCCTTTCATTAATGGAAAATACATAACATTTTCAAGTTTCTTGTCAAATTTTGTGGCAGGTCTACCTTGTTATTTGCAAGTGGTCGTGAGTAATGTTGTAATAAGGCTTAGCACACACTCAATATCTTATTTGTAATAGCGTTTGCGATCAGTAAGTTATCCATCAGGCCGCGAGAAACCTCGTTATGATTTGTTTCCCAGTGGCATAAGGGTATGTCTGCGAACTTACAACGCTAGACACCAAATTTCGATACTTGTGGTGGGCACAGTGTGATAGTACATTTTGTAGCTTTGTACATGTGTGTGTGTGTGTTTTTTTATAGCAAAACCACATCGGGCTATCTGCCGAATCCACCGAGGGGAATCGAACCCCTGATTTTAGCCTTGTAAACCTATAGACTTACCGTTGCAATAGCGGAGAACAGCTTCGTACATAATTTCAAACAAACTGTTATCATTTCTTTATTGATGTACTAATGTCGTCGGGCTGGCATGGCCAGGTGATTTAAGGTGTTCGACTCGTAATCTGAGGGACGCGTGTTTGAACCATCGTAGCACCACACATGCTCGCCCTTTCAGCCGTGGGGGCGTTATAATATTACGGCCAATCCCACTATTCGTTGGTAAAAGCGTAGCC
This sequence comes from Tachypleus tridentatus, assembly GCF_004210375.1. Lineage (NCBI taxonomy): Eukaryota > Metazoa > Arthropoda > Merostomata > Xiphosura > Limulidae > Tachypleus > Tachypleus tridentatus. The sequence continues at coordinate 81,075,393 of NC_134837.1, forward strand.
CAAAAGGACGGTGGGTGGTGATGACTAGCTGCCTTCCCTTTAGTTTTACACTGCTAAATTAGGGACGGCTAGCACAGATAGCCCTCATGTAGCTTTGCGCAAAATTCAAACCAAACAAAACTGATGTCATCAGTCATTCAATAACAATAAATATTTCACAATAAGAAAGGTGAGAAATATAACGTTACGATACAGAGATGAATCATTTTCTCATCGTTTGTATGGGTACGACGAATTCTCCAAAAGAACTTCTTATTTCGAGTAATTTTTGAATTATTTTAATCGTTGTTAATAAAGCTTTGAAGGCACGAATTTAATTTATTTATCTTGTGGTAAAATGATCTTATATCCCTCACCTACTAACTTACACCCTTCCCTCCTGTCTTATACCCCTGTCCCCCCAACTGACACACTTCTCATCCTGTCTTATACTCCTATCTATTTATCTTATACCCTTCTTCTCCTCAGTTACACTGTCTTATACTCCTATCTTCTTATCTTATACCCTTCTTCTCCTAAGTTACACTGTCTTATACTCCTATCTTCTTATCTTATACCCTTCTTCTCCTAAGTTACACTGTCTTATACTCCTATCTTCTTATCTTATACCCTTCTTCTCCTAAGTTACACTCTTTTTCTACAACCTGCTAAACAAAAACATCGGGGTTCTGATTTCTGTCGAATACTAGAAACTGGCTTCGTCTCTAGAGCATAACGTAACTGAGTTAGAGAAACACGAAAAGTATATGATATTTCATAATAAGAGTTTACAGGTGTCGATAAACCTCTGTACAGAAAGCTTATTATAAGAAACACCTATAAAAATAGCCATTTTAAATAAACACTTACAAATACTTTTAAAGATAGTTTTTTAAGAAACTTATGGAAATATTATTTTTAAAATCTTGTAAATATAACGTGTTTTGAGAAATGTTTATAAAGATAATCTTTCAAAAGTTCGTATTAAGATAACCTGTTTTAAAAATGCCTCTAAATGACAGACTGATTGAAAAAACATAGATATATTATTTTTTTTTTTTTTAAAAAAGACTTAAAAAACACTTATAAAGATGATCTTGAATCAATAAAATTACTGGATAACCTAAACCAGGGGTGGCCAAACTGCGGCTCTTTGACAGATAATGTGCGGCTCGCGGAAATATGTCGGCTGAGCTCCTTTTTGCATCACAATTAATATAAAAGGTAATTAAAAAAATTCAAGCTTTATAATTACTTACCGGGTATAATCTAAGAGTCCACTGAATTAAAGCGTAAGTTTAATGTTCATGGTGAGTAAATATATTTAAAAATTTAAATCCCAATTTTAGTGCTAGATTTGAGTCAGAGATTAAAGAAATTTCGGATCAACAAGGATTACAGAGGAATTGTACTGGAGAATCAGTAATCATACAAGCCAGTGCTGACAATGTTAGCTTTAGTGGGCGTAGCTTGAGATCGCATGATTGTGGCGTGTGTGGCTGTGTTGACAGTGAAATTAGCGGAGTGTTGGAGCTTATTGTTTCTTTTCACTTTAATTTATAGAAGTGTCTGTGAATATTTTGTGAAGGAAACTGGCGTCACTAAATTATAAGAAGTGAAAGTATGAAAATTAAAACAGAAATTTAAGCCAGAGTGAGAGGAAGATTTTGCATTCACCGTTAAAGGAAGTAAACCTTTGTGTCTTATCTGCAATGTGTTACTCAGTCATTAATAAGCCAGTAACTTGAAACGCTACTATGAAACAAATCACAAAAACGTTTCGTCTGATTAGCCACCTGTATCAGAATTATGGTAAAACATGTTAGGTGTGTTAAAATCATCACTAAGTAGCCAGCAAACACTGTTGAGAACGTTCAGTAAGGAAGTTGATACAACGACGGAAGCTAGTTTTGTTATATCATTGAATATTGCTCGTGCTAAATGCCAATATTCTGATAGTAAATTTGTTAAGAAGAATATAGCTGAAGTTGTTGCAGTGTTAGATCCAAATAACACTAAACTTCAGCGACTAATAGCACAAACACCAGCTTCACGCCACACAACAGAAAGAGGTATTTACCAGATCAGTGCTGATGTTGCAGGCAAAATGATTTTAAAAATTCCCTTGCATTCAGCTTAGCTCTTGACGAATTCACAGACATACAAGACAACCCACAACTGGCGGTATTTGTTCGTTATGTTTCATCTGATGTAACTGTGAAAGAAGATATGTTGGCAATAAAAGAAACAACTCGTGATGTTGACATAAAAAATGCACTTGATAGAGCCTTAACAAATGCTGATATTCCACTGAATAAATTTGTTAGTGTTGCAACAGATGGAGCACCTGTAATGGTGGGGAAAAATGCAAGATTAGTTGCACTTATGAAAAGTGATCCCAGCTTTCCAGAGTTTCTCCCTGTTCATTGCATTATTCATCATGAACACCTGGCAGCCAGATACTTCAAATATGAAGATGTTATAAAATTTGTTCTTGAGATTGTCAGTTTCATACGCTTAAATGGGAAGACCCACAGACAGTTCAAAAATTTTATTGAAGAAATGGAGCTTGAAGATAAATCGAGTGATGACTCTCTATTGCATTGTGAGGTGGCTGTCAACCAGCAATGTCTTAAATAGGTTTGTGGATCTGTTGGAGCCTATTATTACTTTTCTTGAATAAAAGAAAAGGTTCTATCTTCAACTGGGAAACTATGAATGGATGCAAGATCTAATGCTCCTTACTGATATAATGAATCATCTACAAACTCTCAACTTGGAACTCCAGAGGAAGGACAAGATTGTTTCTGATATTACTCAGACGATTTCCAGAATAAAATAAAACTTTTTCAAAGAGGGATGTTGTCAAGAAACTTCAGTTACTTTCCCAATCTCAAACGGAGAGTAAATGCATTCCATGATATTGAAATAAAAGACCACAAATTGGTAGAATGCAAAGATAAATTATAAGGACTGCTTGATAATTTGCTGGACAGGTTTGAGGACTTGCAGAAGCTGGAGCTCTACTTTGCGTTTATTGTAAATCCATTCATGATTGATGTGATCAATGATAGTTGTACAGTTCTCGAACCTCTGGTTACAGAATCATCTGCTGTGGAAATGGAACTAATAGAACTACAGGATAACCTGAGTCTAAAGATGATCCATAAATCCCATTTTACAATTGAGTTCTGAAAGCAGAAATAAAATATCTGAACTGAAAAAACCAGTATGTGACTCATCTCAATTTTCAGCACTGCTGAGAATCACTCTACTCTGTAATTAAGTTTGTGAAGTCGAAGCATCGTGCAATCCTTACAAAATAACACCTGGCGGAGCTAATTCGTACAACTTTGGCAACATATTAGCCGGAATTTCAACGACTCACAACTAAGATGGAAACTCACAAAACCTCCACTAGCAGTAAATAGCCTGATAATTGTACCAGTGTCTGTTTGTGTCAGAAAAATATTATGATAAGCCTAAAAGTTTGTAAAGTGGTATCTGATTAAAATATCTCTAATTTTGTTGTTTTACATATTGACCCCATGTTTTGACCAGATATTTGCAAAAACAAACAAATATTATTAAAAATATCTGCTTTAGCCCTTTTATTTTTTGTCAGTCTCGTTAAATGTTAATAAAATGCAAATTTCCGTATTTTGTTTAGATGTTTCCGTTATTCATTACCATATTAAATACGCTCAATATAGTTAAAACAAGAATCAGCCAGGTTCTTGAAAACATTTGGTATATATATGTGTACTTTGTGATTATTGAAACTAATACAAATTAACAGTTTAAAAACTACATACATGAATAAACATTATTACGTACATGTATTTATTAATATTTATATAAAATTTGTATAACAAAATGTACATGTAAAAATATAAACGTGTGTGTAATATTTGTTCATGTCTTATGGCTCTCAAACATCTGAAGTTTTTCGTATGTAGCTGTTACGTTAAGCAAGTTTGGCCACCCCCGACCTAAACAAATATGTTGAAAACCCGTTTTAAAAATTTTTCATTTTAACTTATAGAGATGGCTTGCTTGTTTTATGGCATATTATAAAGAAAGCTTTTTAAAGAAATACTTATAATGATAGCCTTTTAAACAAATGTCTATAATAATAACCTGTTATGGGCATATAGAATTTAACTTGTATGACATGTTAAGCTATCCAGCAGTTTAAATCAACCTGTAAATTATGCTGCATTTGTTTTGCTTGATCGACTGTTACTTAACATGGAAGATTGTTATTGACAATGTTTGGAAGAAATTCATGCCTTATTACATATATATCATACAATATGTTTCCAGATATCTACGTTCTTTTCGACTGTAATCGGAATAAGTGGACTATTATATGTATTTGTTGTCAGCTTAGATTTTTTAAAATCAAAACTCTTATTCCGCTCCAACCCGCAGTTCATCGAGTTTCACGAAGTCTTTGTGATATAAAATATAAATGGTTTTGTACTTTTTAATTTACAAAGCATGTTATGAAGGCAATCGGTTCCGTGTATTATAATAAAATCATGACAAAACATGACTCCGGCCTAAAGCTGTTTTGAATCAAAAAGATATTAAATTCTCAGGAGAAATGTGGTATTTACTTTGTCATGGTTAAACAAGTGCTATACTCGTTTCATCTCATCGTTATGACTATTACCGAGCATAGAAGTTTGGATTTTAAGTACATATATTTGAAGCGTTGGTTTATAGTAATAGAATGTGCAACAAATAAGTAAAAATAACTAATTGTTTCTTCTTTAAACTGTATTGTTTTATTTAGTATCATTCCTGGTCGAACAATGAATATTAGTGATAATTAGAAATATTTGAAAATAACAGTACAGTCACTTGATTGTTACAAAACAAACGAGTTCCAGTTTCTTGATGATTCTGTACAAGATCACTTGATTGTTACAAAACAAACGAGTTCCTGTTTCTTGATGACTCTGTACAAGATCACTTGATTGTTACAAAACAAACGAGTTCCTGTTTCTTGATGATTCTGTACAAGATCACTTGATTGTTACAAAACAAACGAGTTCCTGTTTCTTGATGATTCTGTACAAGATCACTTGATTGTTACAAAACAAACGAGTTCCTGTTTCTTGTTGATTCTGTACAAGATCACTTGATTGTTACAAAACAAACGAGTTCCTGTTTCTTGATGATTTTTTACAAGATCACTTGAGTCTTACAAAACAAACGAGTTCCTGTTTCTTGATGATTCTGTACAAGATCACATGATTGTTACAAAACAAACGAGTTCCTGTTTCTTGATGATTCTGTACAAGATCACTTGAGTCTTACAAAACAAACGAGTTCCTGTTTCTTGATGATTTTGTACAAGATCACTTGAGTCTTACAAAACAAACGAGTTCCTGTTTCTTGATGATTCTGTACAAGATCACATGATTGTTACAAAACAAACGAGTTCCTGTTTCTTGATGATTCTGTACAAGATCACTTGAGTCTTACAAAACAAACGAGTTCCTGTTTCTTGATGACTCTGTACAAGATCACTTGATTGTTACAAAACAAACGAGTTCCTGTTTCTTGATGACTCTGTACAAGATCACATGATTGTTTCAAAACAAACGAGTTCCTGTTTCTTGATGACTCTGTACACGATCACTTGATTGTTGCAAAACAAACGAGTTCCTGTTTCTTGATAATTCTGTACAAGATAACTTGAGTCTTACAAAACAAACAAGTTCCTGTTTCTTGATAATTTTGTACAAGATCACGTGATTGTTGCAAAACAAACAAGTTCCTGTTTCTTGATGATTCTGTACAAGATCACTTGATTGTTACAAAACAAACGAGTTCCTGTTTCTTGATGACTCTGTACAAGATATTTTCCAGCTTCACGGGTGTAAATAAGATGTCAAACAGAGATATAACTAATATAGATCACAACTTACAGATACACTTAGGTCCAATGTTTAGTATCTCGGGCTGCGGCACAAAGTTTCCGCAGTTCGCCTACCGGCACATGACTAACTAAATTTGAAGCCATTTCTACCCGCAATGTTCGAAGCACAATTTTTTTGTTGGAATCGTCATATAACACTGTTTTGTTTTGTTTTCAAATATGATAAGAACAGCCCAAGAGCTGGTAGTGGGTGGTATTGACTAATTACCTTTCTTCTCGTGTATTAGCTGCCGTGTAACGTTGCGCAGACTTCAACAAATAAATTCCAACACTGACAACGTGATCTGTTTTCCACGCATACACTTATTGAATATCATGCTATAACTCTTTAATACCAATATGCACTAATTAATACTTTTCTATAGAAGGTCAAGAGAAAAGTAACTGATGTCAGATCACTCGATCATGATTTAGCTCGTTACCACTGGAAGGAAAAGGGGTGGTTTCTTAAGCACTGTTTCTCAATTTCCTGAAAAAATTTAAATACTACTCGTAACTGATACGTAACTATATGGAAAAATATCTAAACAGTGCATCTTAGAGATGGCCACATGCGGATTTGAGAATTAAAAGTGCTATTTCTTCAGAATATATAATTATAGATTGAAAACTGTATTGGCTAAATGCCGTCTGCATCTCTTTGATGTATGTAATTCTAGAATACAAGTTTACTCTGTTCTTAGATGCAAGAATTCTAGGATAAAAGGGTTTTCTGTTTTTAGATGCAAGCGAACAGTGCTTCCTCTGAAATTTTGAAAATTAAAATCAAATATTTGAACTTGAAATAGCAAAACGTAATACTATTATTACTAACATATTATATCTCTCTATATTCGATACATTTTGTCATTGAAGACTTGTCCACTTTGGACATTAGCGAGTTGAACGTCGTCACCGAAGGTCAGTTTACACCAGAGTCTGCATATGTTAAAAATAAGATCGAGTTTTAATAACAGGAGCTCTGATTTATGCAGTATCAGTGGTTTATGGTTGAACTAATATTTTTAACAAACTAAAACTACAATAATTTAATTGTTATATATATATATATACAACTTACTGCAATTTTAGTTACTTTTTTGTTTATTAATTTTTAAGATATTTTAATAATATTATTTAAAGTTTAATAATATTAGTATAACGTTGTTGTTAAGCGCCGCATAACAACAATCTTTATTATTGCCATTTCAGTCCGGCTTATTTTGATTGGTCAGTTTCGTTCGAGACTTGCGACGAGAAATAAAATACTGACAGTTCCTGTTTCAGCGAAACAAAATTTTTTCATAGTGACGTCACTGGCGTCGCTCGCTGCGGGTAATTTATACTCATTTGAAACTGCAATACTTGTAAGTTAATTCGGTCGCGTCCAGTATGAATGAGTCTTAATATTGTTGTGTATTGTATCTCGCACGCACTGCAACACTCACACGTATCTTCAACGGTATGAAAAATGAGACAAACAGATAAGAGACACGGGTTTAATGAATGATTAAGAGATTCAAAACTGCAAGGGAAGAGTTCTTAGTTATTTAGTTGAAAAACTGTGAAGTTATTGTTGTATTTAGACTTGTGCATATAGAGTTTCTGGAAAAATATTTTTTTATTCATCTCAGATTTTAACTGTACTTTTTGTGCCACGCGAAGCTCTTTATTTAGGAAACGGTTAGCGAATGGTCTGCAGAGAACATTCCTGGAAATAAGTTGCATTTCTCTATATACTGTTTTCAGTGAATTTTTGTTATATATTTCGAAATGGTCGAATTGGTTAATGTTTTTACTTGTGTCTTGCAGCTAAGTGATTCAGCCATGCAGTGAATACACATTGACAGGGTTAATTAACCATAATAAAATGCTTTTTGTACCCGAACTTTCCATTCCAAGCGTTAGAAGGAATTCTAAGTTATTTCTAACTGTGGTTCTCATACTATGGTTGAAGAATGCACGGTAATGATCACTTAAGAGGTCTACACACATCTGTTAGTCTTGAAAGCCATCATTTATGTGATTTGAGTACGTGTGTGCATATATATAGTATTGTAAATAATTATACAGGGTGGCCCGTAAGTCCCTACCCATTCATATATCATGTGTATCTGTGTGCTGTCCCTCATTCTCGCTGCATAATATTATGCGACGCCATGTTCTGTGATACATTTTCCTCAACATGGGCTTACATCGGCCATATTTCTCTGGAAAAAAAGGACAAATTTATAATATATGCGTAATTGAATATAACAGAATAAC